>NC_090761.1:8097229-8417229 GCF_036898095.1 Palaemon carinicauda
GTTGGTAGTGAAGTTTTGAGACATGCAGTTACAAGGAGATAACCATGGACATCAAGTGATACTTGGGATACTATAAAAAGGAGATAAAGACAGAAATTGATTCTTGAAAGTTTTCGAGAAGTTAATGAAAATTACATGGTTGAGCATGCTAAGTACTCCCGTGTGGATAGTGAAGTCAAAAGAAAAGCCAGGAATGACTGTAGAGAATATTTAGACAGGAAAGCAGATGAGGCCGACAACGTTATGAATTCAGGTAGTTGTTAAGGTGTAAGAATTGCTCATAGAATTATTAATGAAATCTATACTAGGGCAAAGAAGAAGCAGCATATGCTCTTCAAAAAGAGAGATGGATCTGTTATAACAGCAGAAGATGAGGAAAGGCAACATTGAATGGAACACTTTACTGAGCTTATGAATAGGAGAAATGAAGGGAATTTTATTTATATACCTGAAGCTGAGGAAGTCCTGGATGAGCCCATGAATAAATTCATCGTGTTTGAAGTAGAAGCTATCATTATAAAAACTGAAGAGATGAAAAGGCCCTGGATACGATGGAATATGAGATTATATTGGCCGAAAATGAAGTGCCTCCCAGAATACTTACAAGATTATTTTATAGAATGTGGCTTGAAGAAGTAAAACTTGATGAATGGTAGCTAGGAGTGTTGATGAAAATGGCAAAAAAAAAAAAAAAAAAAAAAAAGATCTGACTGATTGCAGTGATTACAGGGGTATCACACTTACGTCAGTTGTCATGAAAATATATGGTATGCTCATTCTTGACGAATAAGACAACTAAACAACACTGACCGAAGCCGATGTGAATGCGTTAAAACACAGACACCCAATCCTTGACGCACTGGAGTGATGACAAACCCACCCACCTCCCACATATGCCACCCCTCGCTTACGTGCCAACCAATGACCTCTCCAGCCACTTACTGATGCCCATCACACGCAGTTCTGCTACAACCACTCTAGATTCGGGGCTGCTGCAAAGAAATGTGCGGCTGGTTGTCAGTGGCCAAAAAAAAAAGCATTCAAGTAGGCCATCACTTGTGGCAGTAGCCTCTCCTGTCATTTTTACATGATGCAGGTATGGATGTACTGGTGTCTGCCATTCCCTTTTACCAAAGTCACTCTCCAGGACACGATGTGGTCATTCTAAGCCTGCTGACATCCATCTAGTAATTGCCAACGGATCCGAGATCCCAACCAACGGGTATGAGACACACACTATCATTTTTCCTCGTTGCCGGCGTAACATTTACATTACTTGGTGTGGGAGAAATGGGCCTTACACATCGTCCTGAAAAAGGGTGGCTCTCTACACCCTTGTGTGGGATTACTGCCATCTGAACATGCAGGCAGAACCAGATAACTACCTCCTCCCAAACATCGCCAGCATTAACTCTTACTTGCACAAAGCTTGGTTTTCTCCACACGACCTCTTGAAGGGGCATTATTAGGTGCCTATGAACCCAGAAGACATTCCCAAGACTGCCATCACCACCCTATTTGGTACATACATCTTTGGTCTTCATAATGCTGGGGCCACTTTTCAGCACCTCATGGATGACATCTTAGGGGACCTCCCCTTCTGCATATGTTACATGGACATACCTGCATTCTCCGCCTCCAAAGAGGAACACCTCCGTCACCTAAGCATCGTTCTCGACCGCCTACAACAGAACGGCCTTGTAATTCGGTATGACAAGTGTACCTTTGGCCCCTAAGAAGTATAATTCTTAGGGCACTGCATCACTCCTGAAGGGGTTCGCCCCCTCCCTGAGAAGGTAGCAGCTATTCAGAACTTCCCCATGCCCTCAACCGTCAGAGCACTGCAAGATTTCTAGGGCATGATAAACTATCAACACCGGTTCCTGCCAGCCATCGCCACCACTCTTGCCCCCCCTCTCTACGCCTTCCTCAAAGTCAAGTCAAAAGACCTGGAGTGGGGTCCTCTTCAAGACGCGGTCTTCTGCAATGCAAAGGATACTCAATAAACCGTTGCTACTCTCACTTTTCCCATGCCATATGCCCCTCTCCTACTCTCCACCTATGCCAGCGACGTCAGTATTTGTGCAACACTCGAGCAGGTGGTCGAAGGCTCGCCCTGCCCATTGACCTTCTTCATTATAAAATTATCTAAGATGGAATCCGGTTACTCTACCTTATACCAAGAATTGCTGGTGGTGCATTTGACTGTCCGTCACTTTCGCCACTTCTTAGAAGGTACACCCTTCATCATTCACACAGACCACATGCCTCTGGGGCATGCATTCACTCGACAGTACGACACCTAGTCCACCCGTCAATGCTGACATCTCTCAGCCGTGGTTTAATACAACTACACCCTTCAACACATCCCTGGGAAATTGACCACACTCATGAATACCTGCTCCCATGCGCTGTCAGGTGGTTGATTTCATCCATGGCCTCTCACATCCATTGTGGAGATTTACAGCGCACCAACTGAAGATGAAGTTCACTTGGCATGGCATTACTAAGGATGCTAAGGATTGGGATGGCTCCTGTACTTCATGCCAAACTTCAAAAGTACAGCAGCAAACAGATTCAGGAGTTGGGCACCTTACCTCAGCCTCAGCATCGTTTTACCCACATTCACATCAACGTGGTAGGTCCCCTACCCATACCACAAGGACATCGTTTCCTGTTTACCACTATTGACTGCTCAACTTGTTGGCCTGAAGCCATTCCCATGCAAACTGCAACGTCCGCCTCATTTACATCTGCCTTAGTCTCAGGGTGGGTAGCAAGATTTGGTATCCCTGAGCATATTACTTCTGACAGGGGTACCATTTTCACCTCTCAATTGTGAACATCATTAGCGAATCTCCTGGGCAATACCCTACATCTGACAACCGACAACAGCCATGCAGCCAACGGAATGGTTGAAAGTTTTCATCTCACCCTTAAAGCAACTTTGATGTCCCCCTGCAATGACTCAAAATGGTTTACTCAGCTTCCGTGTCCTCCTGGGACTAAGGACCACTCTTAAAGACGACCTGGATGTCGTGGCAACTGAAATGTTCTCCATCGATCTCCTAAAACCTGAGTTATTCCTGCAAGATGACCTGCCTACAGTGCGGCTCTCAAAAGCAGAACGGCCTATTTCCTTAGTATGTCATTTTTAGGGAGGGAACCATGTACCACATGTTTCATATACGCTTGTAGGCTACACTGTAACATTTTTGTATTATTTTTCATCTTTGGCTCTTCCCCGCACTGATAACAGAACCTGTTTAAGCTTGCCTTTGCATGTGAACTTTTGTGACATATTTGTTCGGAACTGCTTGTATATAAATTTGTTATATGTTGAATAAAAGTTACTTGCATTCACCTCGCCTCTGTTAACAACCACATAACACACATTATATATGTGAAGAAGCTGCATGCTAGTACAGCTCCTCTCCCTCTTCTAACAACCCTTTGGGCAGGGGAGAGAACAATTTTTCTCCTAACACATTCATATATTCATAAACAGTCCCTGGTAATAATGAAAATATTACTAGACCAGAATAATAAAAAATCTACCTTATCCACTTTCCCTTATGTATTATCTCTACTATTACCTCTCGTCTCTTCTTTCATTTAAAGCTTTTGGGGACATCCCTATCCTAACTGAAGTGAGACAATTTGACTAAAATTGTGCGTTAATATACACTTGTATACTATAAAACGGATTTTGAGCAAAGCGAAAAATCTATTTTTGGGTGATATGGCCATGTCTTCCTGATGAAAGGTTCCTTTAGGTAGCTTTCTAAGGGATATTTAGCTACAGTGATACTCCCAGAGAATTAACCATAGGTCTCCAGAATTCTAACTCCTGGCCCGTGTATCCTTAATATAACTTTAAGGATAGTGTATCGCATAATATCAGGGGACGTATTTTTTGATACAACATATGGTAATCTTCACCCCAAATAGATTTTACGGTTTGAGGGGGAAGAGTGGCGAAATGAAGGGGAGCCGTTATCAAGGTACCCGGTGGATCCCCTCCCTGTACTACTATGGCGCCTTATTCCTTGTTGCATTTAAGTAGGAATAGCCACAGATAGAGTAGTTACAGGTGGGGTCTCTCATTACATAGTTGTTTTCCTCCTTTTGAAAGAAGGGAGGGTCCATCAGGACGACATGGCCATATCACCCAAAAATAGATTTTTCGCTTTGCTCAAAATCCATTTTTTAGGCTCAGCCATGTCGTCCTGATGAAAGTTTACTGGAGAATTACTTGAAAGCACTATATCTGTGGGTTTCTATAAGTGCCTTTACTTTGAACGAGTTCCTTATATGGTCTCATAGACCTTATATATATGACATTACTGTTATTTGTCATATCCACCAAGCTTGGAACTAACTTAGGGCTTCCTGGCCGCTGCAGGGAAATTGTCGACTTTGACCATAAGGGTTCAAAGTTTGTATTTCTGTAGGAACAAAGGGGAAACTTCTTGAGATTACCAGGTTGTTCTTTTAGAAATTCTACTGACAAGATTTTATTTTAGGAAAATAAAAGGTTCTGGACAATTTCATTCGTACTTCTGAGGAGGAAGAAGACGCAGATACATTATTTTAGTTTTTTATTTTCATAGACAAACTATGAAAACAATTGGTAATGTATCAATAGAAGGAATCTATCCTGCATATATGAACATCTTGGTATATATATATATATATATATATATATATATATATATATATATATATATATATATATATATATATTTTAACCTGTAAGGGAAGAATATACATATATTAATTCATTGGTAAATGCCACTCAATTTTGTGAAATTAATTTGTTTGATTTCACTTAGATGTTGGATATGCTTCAACACTGTGTACAAATGTTCACACGGCACTGGTGTTATTGGTTAGATTCTGCACCTATATAGAACAGTCCGTAAATCACCGTAATGATTTCACTAAAAGGTATTACACTCGAGGGTGCTAACACCTGTTCACCCAATACACTGTTAAGTCCAAAAACAGTCCACTGTTCATCGCAGCACTAGACGACAGGTTTTATAACACTACCTGCACCACTACACAGTGTTATATCTCGTGCGCTTGCTTCTCATAATGTTTATAGAAAAGACTCAAGTTCAACGAAGAAGCAACTTTTCTTGGATCGTGACCTGCGGGTGTATTGTCAGGATCCGCTCTGTGAATAAAGTAGGTGAGCTTTGCCCTCAGTTGCTTTAGGGATAAGTTTGATCCTGAGGTTTTGCCTCGGAAGGGCTGTACCTCCTTGAAGTCTGAAGTTCTTCGAAGATAGACCTTAAGACACTCTACAGGACATCTTCCTTCAGAGGGCAGATTCTCAAAGGACCCCACCTTTTGGTGGGCAGCTCGTTTTTGGCGAGAAAAGTAGGATCGGGGAAAAGGTTCAGTTCTCCATATTCTGTGAACTGAATATGGACTTCGTTCCTGGATAAGGCCACTATTTCACTAACACTCTTTGTGTTAGATCCTTTAGGGTGCAATCCTCATTGTTCATATTCGAAGCATAGTGCAAGACTTTGTCCAAAAACCATGATGTGGGCTTCGGAGGGGTTGCTGGTTTGAGTCTAGCGCATGCTTTTGGAATCTTATTGAAGATTTCACTTGAAAGGTCCACCTGAAAGGCATAAAGAAGAGGTCTAGTCAAAGCTGACTTACACGCAGTTATTGTGGTGGAAGCTAAGCCTTGTTCATGAAGGTAGATGAAGGAGGAGAGGCAGAAATCTATTGAAATTTCTGTCGGTTTCATTGTTTTCACGAAGGAAACCCATTTCTTTGACTTGTATTCTTCTATAAAGTCGATGTTGTCTTTTGAGATCCCAAACCTTTTCTTGGCTGCTAAGGCGAGAAAATCATGAGATGTAGGTTTTTGGTTCTCGGGTATGAAGTGTAGACAGTCGACTTCTGAACCAATTGGGATAGAACTGGGTTCGGTAGAGGGAACAGCTTCAGTTTCAGTTCTAGAACTAGAGGGAACCAATTGCTTCTGGGCCATTTGGGGGCCACTACTGCTGCCGTTCCTCTGAAGGATCTTAGCTTGTTGAGGACCTTCAACAGGAGGTTGGTTGGTGGGAACAGATAGATTTGATTCCATCTGTTCCAATCGAGAGACATGGCGTCTATCGCTTCTGCCCGAGGGTCCTCGTAAGGGGCTACATATCGAGGTAGTCTCTTGTTGTCGCTCGTTGCGAAGAGGTCGATCTGCAGTTCTGGGACTTTTTCCAAGATGAAGGAGAATGAGTCTGCGTATAGGGCCATTCTGTCTCTATCGGCTTTCGCCAGGCGGAAGATGGCTAGCATCACGTGATTGATGTGAGGTGTTCTCGAGCCTTGTCGGTTCAGACATTTCACTATCACCTCGCTGTCCAAGACCAGTCTGTTGTGGGCTGATCTGCGAGGGGATAGTTTCTTCAAAGTTAGGAAGACTGCCATAGCTTCCAGGATTGTTGATGTGGAAGGTTTTAAACTGGTGCGACCAATTCCCCTGCACTTTCCTTTGATGGGAATGGCCTCCCCATCCTTCCGGGGAGGCATCTGTGTGAATTACCTCTGAAGGTTGAGGAAGTTGTAAGGGAATTGTTCTTGTCAGGCTCTTGACTGTTGACAATGGCCTTAGGAGCATTCGCAGTAGGGTCGGTGTCAATCTTTGTTGATCTCTTCGAGCGTTTGATGTGTATCTTCTCCAGACTCCTGATGCATCTTTTAGTTGTGCTTTTAGCACTGGGTCTGTCACTGCTGCAAACTGGAGAGAGCCCAGTACTCTTTCCTGTTGGTGTCTTGAAATCTTCTTGAGTTTCAGTAGTCTCTTGACAGATCCCGCTATCTCCCTCCTCTTCTTTGGTGGAATGGAGAGACGATGTGACTGCAAGTTCCAATGGATTCCTAACCATTGAAACTCCTGAGCTGGAGAAAGGTAAGACTTCTTGTGGTTGATCTTGAAGCCTAGGTGTCCTAGGAACTGAATCACCTTTGTGGCTGCCTGTAGACAAGCTGTCTTGGATGCTGCCCACACCAGCCAGTCGTCCAGGTATGCCGCTACCTGAATGCCTTCTAAGCACAGCTGTTGGACGACTGTATCCGCAAGTTTCATGAATATCCTTAGGGCTATGTTTAGCCCAAAGGGCATGGCTGTGAAGGCATATTTTGTCTTATGTAGCCTGAATCCTAGGTAGGAGGAGAGGGGGCGGCCGACTGTTAGGTGCCAGTAAGCATTTGCCAGGTCTATTGAGACTGTGTACACCCTTTCAGTAACAGGGTCCTTATGTGTTGCAAGGTAAGCATCTGGAACTTGATGTTCTTGATGAACTTGTTGAGTGGAGATAAGTCTAGAATGACTCTGAGTTTGTTCGAGTCCTTCTTGGGAACACAAAACAGCCTTCTAGGAATTTGATGGACTTCGTTTCCTTATTACCTTTTTGTTCAAGAGTTCTGAGGTATATTCTTCCAATAAGGGGGTGAAGTGTCGGAAGAATTGAGGAAAAGGCGGTGGAATTTTGTTCCATTTCCAACTGAGTCCGTTCTTGATTAGGCTGTGGGCCCAGGGATCGAAGATGCTCCTACCTGGAGCATCTCATTGCTGAGATGTTCCTGAGGATTTACTAACGTGACTACGTCCTCCTCTACCCCTTGAGTGGTTTCTTGAGGAGCCTCTTTTTGAGCCTCTACCTTTGGGGTGAAAGGTAGTTGTGTGCCTCTCAAAGCCTGGATTGAACACCAGCGATTGAGCTACTAGCTGCTGGGGCACCATCTGGAAGGTGGTTTGCGGCTGAGCTACCATTTGGGGCACTGTGGTCATGGTCATAGTTGGAGGCTGTGCAGGCCTGTGTGGCTTCTTTGTCTTCCTGTTTTTTAGTTGGGGACCAGCATCTGAGGATGATTTCCTCTTGGAAGACATGCCCCACTTCTGGAGAAGGTTCCTATTCTCCGTGGCGGCTTTTGCGATGACCTTCTGAACCACTTCTTTTGGGAAGAGGTCCTTGCCCCAGATACATGAAGTGTTCAGCTTCCTGGGCTCGTGTTTGACCGTTGCTGCAGCAAACACATGCTTTCTACAGGCCCTCCTGGACCTGACAAAGGCATACACGTCCTTGACAAGGGTACCCATGTGAGTCTTGGCTAGGACCATGTACATATCTGGGGTATTGGAAAGGCCTGCACACATTTCCATACAGTTCTGAAGAGACAAAGAAGTGGCTAGTCTCTCTTTTGTCTCCTGTTCCATTCTCAAAAGATGCTCTGGTAGTTTTGGAAGGTTCTCATTGAACTGTTGACCTGCTATCTCCGGATCCAGTTTAGAGACTGAGAAGGTTAGATGAACCTCGTTCCATTCCTTCTCGCAGGTAGGCATGGCTAGAGATAATGGTCTGCATTCCTCTAGCACTGGGCATGGTTTGCCCGCTTCGACTGCTTTTAACACACAGTCGAGAGCTTTGGCCGAAAAGGGGAAAGCTCTGGAGGAAGGAGTAATGAAGGTAGGATGCTTCTTTGAAACTTTGGAGTTGGTGTAACCGGCTCCCTTTAGGGTCTTGGAAAGGAGACCCTGTGCCTTGCCATGCTCAAAGACCATGACTTCTTTTGGTTCAGTCTCCTCACGAGATGCTGGTTCATCCCACAGTCTCGCGTAACAATCTGGGTATGCCGACAGGTTAGGCCAGAATTGGAGATCTTCAAGGCGTTTGGCCCCCAACTTCTCGGAGACGTAAAGCTTCCCATCCATCATGGGCATATGCTCCGTATACCTCCAGGGGTTGGTTTCAGAGCATTGAGGTAAATCAGAGATCTTAATAGGCTTAGGAAAGCCTTTGAAAGCGTCCAGGCATTTCACTTCTCTTACTTCCTTCTTCGTCTCTTTGAGGTCTTGCTTAATCTCCTGTTGTTCCTTGCGAAACACTGCCATCATCTGTTGAATTGACTCTAGGAGCGCCTCGCTCCTGGCTATGATTGGATCAGGATGGGGAGTTGGGGCTGAAGAAGTTGACGGCACGGGTTGATATGCCGTTACAGAAAACTGAGGGTCTTCAGTTATCGTTGATACGGATCCTTCTTCCTCCGTAGGTGGGTGAGCCACCTCCTCTTCAGGATCTTCTTGTAGAAGGTCCTTTTCAGTGTCGGTAGACACCTCCGACATACGTTCCTGGTGGATGTCCATGCCTTCAAGTGCCTTATTGATGTCCGCCTCTATCTGGATGAAGGGAGGCTTGACCTCTACCTGGGGCACAATCACGTCGGATTGGGCCTTAGGGAACAGAAGGCATCTCATAGCTTCATTAGGTAGGTATGGTCCCGGAGAGTTCTTTTGGAACCCTCTTACCCACCTCTGAAGAGTTTCTCTTGCTGTATCCCTTGACTTCGTAGTCTCAGGGATATCTTCACCAAATCCCTCGGTCATCAGAGCCGAGCAGATGGTGCAACCCTTCGGGTCCCAATACCTCAGGGTTTCAGTTACGATGGAGCAGGGGGCATGAGACCTGCGCATCGTATGCCCACAAAAGTCCTTACTCTTGTGGTTGCAGAACACGACTGCACACTTCACCTTAGGCTCCTCCTGTAAGGAAAGAAATGGTGAAATGAGTACAGTATAAGGTTATTTATATCATTGATATAAATACACATGCTTAACAATAGTATTACTTACTATTATTTATAATAGCTTAGGATAGTAAGCTGGAAAAGAAGTAGGAAAGACACATATCTGTGTTTCCACTCCGGGCAATTGCTGTAACCTCCTACAGTATTAATATTTTTAATTTCCTTAGTAGGGAAAATACAGAGTGGAATAACTCTCGTACGTAGAGCCGGAGTCAGTGAATATTTACAGTAACTCCTCCACCTGTAGAATATTAATACTGAATGGTAATAATTGGTGTCCCGATGATCTAGGATTCATCAGGATGTTGAAGGAATACTTCACCTCAACATTTTAATTGGTCTCAACAATAGACTATGAAAGGATGCACAGAGTATGCTGGAAATTTTATACTACTGTATCATTATATACTGTAGTTTTCTAACTGCTGTACTGTTATACTGCAGGAATACTGGCTACTGTATTGTCTTACACTGTAGTTTTACCAGTATACTACCGGGTTAGGCTAGTACCTGGCAACACTGGCTGATAGGGAGAGAGAAAGAATGGGAAGGACTCCCATATTATTATAGTTTAATACAATAATCGGGAGTGTAGGGGCTACTGCCTTCTACAGCCTTCTTCCCAGAATGAGAATTCAAATGGAAGGGGAGGAATACATTGATTCTAGCTTCCATCCAGCCACAAAATCTGTTGCCGGCTGTACTGCCGGTTACAAGGTTTGTGGGTGGCAGTCCAAGAGAGGACTGAAGAATTCTCAACAGTATAATGGGTTTCCCACTAGCAGCCGTCAGAGCCAGCTCAACCTTTCCCGGAGCTTTGCTTCCGTTAGGGAGTTGGTCGAGGCGGTAACCTAACCGCCGTTTGTAGGAACCCGGCCGGTAATCCAGTCAGCCCGACAAGCGGGGATGATTGTAGAACACTGGCTAAAGGACATTTGTGACGGCTAGGCCGGCACTAAAGGACAGAAGGGGGAGGGAAAGGGTCTTATATTTCACAGAGGAGGAAGTTGGTGGCAAGTATGCCTCCTACTTTCGGCTGTAAATCAAGGAAGCCTAGCTTCCTATACCGGCACCGTCATGGGCGACGGGAATAACAATTCCCTTGCAAATGACATTGCCGGATATAAGACATGTCTTCTAGTCCACAAGGGAGAAAGGTGGCAGCAGTTATACTGCCCACTTTCGGTTGTAGACTAGGGAAGCCTAGCTTCCTTTGCCGACAATACCGTAGCCGGCAGAGGAACAACTATTCCTCTGTCGATAACATTGTCGGCTACATGACAATACACTCTGAGTTACTGTCATACTCGCCGGCGAAGAAGATCGACGGTAAAACACTATCCAAGTCAAGCCGGAGTTAACTACTCGTTGGCGATGACGGAAGATAGGGTCGTCGCCTGGGATGGCGGCACTCCGGGGGGAAAGAAGGGTTTATCCTCTTTTCTCTAAAAGAGAAGCGTATTGAATTATACCAATAATTCTAGAGGATATATATATCCCTGACCGAATTAATAGAAACGATACTAGAGGTTAAACGGTGGGATTAACGTTACTAAAGTATACTAAAACGGGTCAGGCTAGCCTAACTCGAGTGGGGATCTCGGCTACGAGTGATACCACCGAGGCCCTATCATATACGAAAGAAACGAGGAACGTCGCACTACTAACTAAATAAAGCATTTATGGCGTGCAACAGCGGTCTTAAAATGGCCGCCTCCTGGGATGGCAGTGCTCCACTTAACACACCTAAATTATGTTAATTGAGCTGTGAGAAGGGAGCTAAAAATCATACACAGAAAAGATTAAATACTTAACTTTCCCGAGGATGAAGATGCTGGAGATTGCATGATAATATTCCTTAAAAATAGTAACAACACCGAGAGAAACGTGGGAAAGCACCGTGCTTAAATGCTACGTTGAAAGGAATAAGGCGTCGTAGTAGTACAGGGAGGGGATCCACCGGGTACCTTGATAACGGCTCCCCTTCATTTCACCACTCTTCCCCCTCAAAGAGTAAAGTCTATTCGGGGTAAAGATTGCCATGTGTCGTATCAAAAAATACGTCCCCTGATATTATGCGATATCCTTAAAGTTATATTAAGGATACTCGCGCCAGGAGTTAGAATTCTGGAGACCTATGGTTAATTCTCTGGGAGTATCACTGTAGCTAAATATCCCTTAGAAAACTGCCTAAAGGAGCCTTCCATCACGATGGTCAATTCTCTGGGAGTATCACTATAGCAAAATATCCCTTAGAAAACTGCCTAAAGGAGCCTTCCATCACGATGACATGGCTGAGCCCAAAAAACACTATAAATTTTACTAATAATCTAAATAGGCTAAGCTCTGGTGCACATTGTTATGACCAGATAGAAAAATTCTTGTTAGTATGTCCACATTGTATGGTTGCACATGTACCCGCTAACACTTTGCTTAGAATGCAGCCACTTAGGTCTTGGTCGCCTAAACAATCAGACGTCTGTTACTGACCTCTTTCAGAGTTTCATGTGGAATCTTTAATCTCTGTTTCTCAGAATGAGTGTTAAACCAATGTTTATGAAACCTACAAAGATTAAACATAGATTGCAAGGACATCAGACTCATTATCAACTTGTACTAGGGTCAACTAACAGCAGTCAACATTGATAACAATCCGACATCATAGATAGAAATAGAGAGGAGTGCGCTGGGATGTGATCTATCTCTAGATCTACTTGCAATATATATGGAAATTATCTTGAGAAACAATAGGTATGGAAGGGATTAGCATTGGAGAAATCAATATAAATAACATTAGTTATGCAGATGAAACTGTGATCATTGCTGACACTGGCAAAAAGTTACAACTTATGGATACAGTTAACAGAAAGAGTGAATTAATGGAACTAAGAATAAATGTAAGAAAAACTGAAGTGGTATTGGCATCTAAGATCTCAGAACATTCACTATGCAGCATAATGAACAATGAAATAATAAAGTAATCAATACTGTTTAAGACATACAGTAGATATGGAGAATCCTGATAGACAAAGATCTCTTTGAAAACATGAAAAATCTACTGGAAAATGATGAAAATGGTGCACAAAAAGAATTAGAGCTTTAAGGATAAGTGTATAGTCCACCTTTATGTACAAGTCAAAGAGCTGGGAAATAATGAGAGCTTAGAAACAAGTGCAGCAGGGATATAGTTTTACAGGAGTCACAGCATATCTCGGAGATATAGAGTAACTAATGACGAGGTAATGGCAAGGCTTGGAGTGCGGATAGCAATGGTAAAGGAAATAATAAAGATACAACTGAGTTTTGTTGGGTACGCAAAGATAGAAAATAGAGCACTTGTGTCTCACAGGGAGGATAAGAGGGGAGGAGATCAAGGAGGAGGAAGAGGACAAGGTACTGTACATGGACAGTATGTATTGTGGTGAGATTGGAGGGTAATTACTGTATACACCAAATCAAGCGATACAAATGGCTAGAGACAGAGAGAGGTGGAAGCAAATAAACTCCAACATCCAGAACACAGCACTTCAGTATGTAAGTGATAGCCTTGAAGATAATCCTTGTGGCACCTTCATGAGCTGTGTAGAAAATTATCTTCATCCTTTGTATGCTACGTGCTGGGGAAAATAAGATGTATTAAGAATTCTCCTTCTGATGGTTGCAAGGAATGGTTGTCTTCCCAAGGGGAAAATTACTGTACTGTATAGCAGTTGCCAACACCTTCCTCGAAAGTAGGAAAGAAGCTGAAGCATTATTTCTCCAACCCTGAACTTGCCCTGTCTGATCAAACTTTCCTGAAACTCTAATAGCAAAGGAGGATGGCCAGTCCTTTTTTCACAATTTATTGATGCGGTATCTCCTGATCTTCTTAATACGGTCGAGAATGCAGTGATCACGATCCAGTAGCATCTGCTACTTTACACTTGAGAATAGTGCCACTGTAAAAGTGTCCTTGATATCTCCAGAGTTTGAGAACTTTATTCATTCTCTAGCTCCTCCAAGTATTCTAAGGTATGAGCAATTGTTTATGGCTGATCTAGGGGATCCAAAATCAAACCTCCTCAGATGTAATATCCCCTTTCAGATATTTTTTCTTGACACTAATGAAAGAGCATTCATTCATATTTTATCGCACCACTTGTGTATCCAATGGATGGCTCTGTCATTTGCTTCCTGTATATCTACACCAGATTATGCAGGTCCCAGTTGGCAGCAGCAGAGGATGTGGTCTAAGGTCTGGGGTGATTCACCACATGGCAATCGGCATTGGTGACATATCTCCCATCTGAAGTCTATCTCCTGTTTTCCCAACCTGGGATCTCTCTCTATTTAAGGTAATATACTCTTTTCTGTTAAGGATTGCTCCACAAGATAGATGTTTTTGCTTGGTGTCCATGAATTGGATGCCTTGGATCATTCATCTGGTTGACCCTTTCATTTTTGGTAATGGCATCTCATAAAATTTTAGGTGGTGTATTACTGGCCAGTCTATAAAGAGATCATAGGGTCTTTGCCTTTAGTTTGCTAGTGATTATTTGACAGGCTCTATAAAGCTCTGGATTCACTTTTTTTGCAAGGCACAATCTTTCCTACATTGGTGAACAATATTCTGCAGTACAATAGCAGAGGATAGATGTGAGCGAGGCAAGAGAGCGTGCTACAAATAGGAATGAATGGCGAGCGATTGTGACACAGTTCCGGTAGGCCCTGCTGCTGCCTCCGATGCCTTAGATGACCGCGGAGGTAGCAGCAGTAGGGGATTCAGCATTATGAAGCTTCATCTGTGGTGGATAATGTGGGAGGTTGGGCTGTGACACCCTAGCAGTACCAGCTGAACTCGGTTGAGTCCCTTGTTAGGCTGGGAGGAACGTAGAGAGTAGAGGTCCCCTTTTTGTTTTTGTTTCTTTGTTGATGTCGGCTACCACCCAAAATTGGGGGAAGTGCCTTGGTATATGTATGTACAATAGCAGATGGCTAGAGCTGTTCACTTAAGGGCTTTTGGATCTTCTCCCAGCTGGCATTGAGTGCTGTAATTTGCTGAGCAGGTTGTTTCTTGTTGATAGTTTTTTCTTTAATTTATGTGTTCTTTAAAGCTATGAGTTCTGATAACCGAATGTGCATGGGTATCTAATTCTGAAAGGTACCAATAAAACAGATGTGAACAGGAGTGACCATCAATAGCCTAAACATCACCTAAATTGGTCAGGAATTTAAGCTACACTAAAAAACAAATAACTTCATGACAGTTATTGCATTTAAACACTCCTAAGCTGAGGTGAAAGACAGAGCTGAAAAGTCAAATGCTGGCATCTGTGAAAAATATTAAGCTATGTTAGCTGAAAGAAGGGATTAAATTTAGAAAAACTAATTAAAATTAAATGGAAATGAAATCTCTTATAACTAAGAGGTGATGATACTGTATATGAAAACTTAACACTTCCTAGCCGTCAGGAAAGCTTGGATGGCGACATATGCCATATGAAGGCGATAGCATAAATATAACCCAATCCAAGAGCAGTCTTGAACAATAAATCAATCTCCATTATGTTAACACTATTACTAAGAATAGTGGATACCTAATCATAACTTTATTCTGGTTACCTAACAGAATGTTGATTTATCACAAAAGCTGACCAGAAACTGTTGATAAGCTTAGCAATGAGAATGAAGATGGTAGCTTGGTGCGAATTAGTTCAGATAGCATTGTCTCCAGTAGTAGTATTGGTTCTTGGTGATGCTGCGTCATCGATTGCCAAATGATTTCAGCATTGAAGGTGCTGTGACAAGTTTAATAATGTCTGAACCTCTAGGTCTCCCTTATACAGTACACAGTGAACCAGAGATTTTCCACACTAAAACATTGGCCCCAGAACAGGCGCGACAATATTTCTTTGATGATTTTATGTCTTATTGGATACCTTGCTCTAGCCTTTTACAGAAAAGTCTTTGGAGACCACACAGAACGTGTAATATTTGACCAAAAAAAAAAAGAAAAAAAAAATATATAACTCACAATTAGAGAAAGAATGATTAAGCTATAAATAGAATATCAATATTATTATATCATTGTAATCGGATTTTTGAGTATACAACACAGTCATTTTATTCCTTTATAAAAATTACGTAAAATGATAAGATACAAACACCTACTCTGTCAGTGATTGCCTTTGGCAGATAATTGTCCAAGTTGGGATAACCTGCCAGCTTTATACGTTTTTTCTTTCATGACGTGCAGTTTGTTTAAAAGTCGAGAGGGGTTACTTTACAGCAAAATCAAAAATTTGAAGATTACCTTATTGATTTGTAGCTACCCATCCTTGAATTCAGAACACCAAAATGTACGACATTACTTGAATATTTTGTTTAATCCACCCTGTATTTCAAGATATGTATTAATTTCTTGTCTTTTAATCTTTTTATATATTTTCTTCCCTAGATAAGACTGTGCAGCACCACTGTAGAATAGTAGAATTATTCCCACTGTAAGATAACATTTTCCAAACAGACCCCTATATAAAAAGATACAGCATTAAAAAGTCGTCATTTCAAAATATTTTACTGAAACATATCAAATACACAGAGATATTTTACTGACATGGAAATTACAAGCAACCATTACAACTTAAATGTAAAATACTGTATAGTCACAACACAAAAAATTATCCATATAGAGTTACTATGCTTAGTTGTCATTTTAATTTTTTTGATGACAGACTTAAAATTATCAAAATTATTGCAGCCTTATATGCACTGTCATAGCATTTGGGTTAAGTAGAAACTAGACAATACCACTACAGTATTGACTTTCACTGAGTGATTACACCTGGTTCTTTGATTAAATAAAATAACTAGAGTCCACCTCCTTACTTCAAAGTTAAAGACAAGATTCATTCTGTATTATAAGAAAATTAACTAAACTGACTAAAAAATATCATACAAGAATTGTTTCTAAGAAACATAATATTTATTGCTTAAAACATTAAAGATACTAATACTGACACTATAGCATACATCAATCTAAAAATAACAAAGACAAAAACTTATAGTAGGCATTAAAGCTCCAATTTAATTTGTCCTGGATTTGAATTACTCTGTATATTTTCACATATAAGATGACTTTTAACTTTTAAAATTCACCCGTAAAAATTGGGAGTAGGTTGGCCAGGGCATCAGCCACCTGTTGGGATACTACCGCTAGAGTTGTAGGGTCCTTTGACTGGCCAGAGAGTACTACCGTACATTGGATCCTTCTCTCTGGTTACATATTCTTCTCTGTCCTCATACACCCGGACAACACTGAGAATACCAAACAATTCTTCTTCTCTCAAGGAGTTAACTACTGCACTGTAATTGTTAAATAGTCATGTTCCTCTTGGTAAAGGTAGAAGAGACTCTTTAGCTATGGTAAGCAGCTCTTCTAGGAGAAGGACACAAACCATTGTTCTCTAGTCTTGGGTAGTGCCATAGCCTCTGTACCATGGTCTTCCACTGTCTTGAGTTAGAGTTTTCTTGCTTGAGGGTACACTATTCTATCTTATTTTTCCACTTATTGTTTAGTTAGTTTTTATAGTTTATATAAGAAATATTTATTTTAATGGTGTTACTGTTCTTAAAATATTTGATTTTTCCTTTTTTCCTTTCCTCACTGGGCTATTTTCCCTGTTAGAGCCCCTGAGCTTATAGCATCCTGCTTTTCCAACAGGGTTGTAGCTTAGCAAGTAGTAGTAATAATAATAATAATAATAATAATAATAATAATAATACAATTCTAAAAATCAAACCTAAGCGACGTTTTCCGTAAGTTAATCTCGGCCTTGGTTCAATAACCACTGACATACAGGTATAAACTGATGATAAGGCAATAAAATCCTTTTCACCTTATATGTTATCATCATATGTCATATAAATTCAATAAAGATTTCAGTTATTCCCTATATATATATATATATATATATATATATATATATATATATATATATATATATATATATATATATATATATATATACACTGTATATCAATACTGTATTGTGTTTTAAGGGTTCAAAACAGAATCTTAAGTGTATACAGAGGCCAGTGCTTGTTTGATGTAATGACCATATACAGTATGTTTAACCGTACTGTACTTAGTTTCTATGCCAGAAACAGAATTCGATGTTAGATAACCGTAGACGTGACTTTAAAAAATGGAATCAGGCAGTCTGCAGTTGGAGGTTGTACTGTTGACTCTTAATTCGCCTTGATTTGGCAAAAGGAATTGGTAAATTCCGAATTCTGACCGTGTATTGTTGTGCATAGGATAATACCCTCAGTAAGTTGAAACTTTTGTTTTGTTATAATTGCGAGTTTTACCAAGATACTTAAAAGTGCGGTTGGATATACATACGAGGAAAATGTTATCTTGGAAATTAATCTTATAAAGTAGTCTTTCTAATGGGTGAATATTTCATGTAATTTTGAGGTATCGCTTTTGTAATTTGTAGCATACAGTAGTATATCAGTTTCATGTTGTAACCGTTATAAACATTTCTTTTGCCTTGGGGGATAGTGTATACATACAGGTAGATAGATTATGTATGTAAATATATTTTCCAGCTTTTGTCCTGGAGTGGTTAAAGAGGATCTAGTTTAATGAGCATGTTCCAGGCATTTCGTATGCATGACGTTCCGAGGAGGAGTACTGTATGTCGTCCATTGCTGTAAATAGCAAGTAACTATGAGTTATTGTAGTTCGTAGACTCCAATTCACTCACAAGCGTTGATTGCAGAAAGCATGGATGCGCACATACAGTTTTATATGACTACCTCTCTAGACATACAGTAGTGTTGTTATACTTCATTGAAGGAATGGAAATTTGCATTGTATTGGTGAACAGAATATTACAGAAGAGTACAGTATTGTTATAAAGGCGGTACTATGGGATAGAACTTTACATTGTTGTAAGGTATTATTTATTGAGTGGAAATTTGTAGCATTGGGTTATTGAGGTATTTGTTCTCTGTTTTAGGAAGTATTTAAGAGTATAAAGCTCAATCTTTGATTCATAGAATGGTTTTTCTTTAACTGTGCATTTATTAATAAGTGTTTAAAAGCTTTAATATCACTTATTAATAACTGTTTATTTCACTCGGGCCATTACAGAAGTGCAAACTTACATAATACTCAAAGCTGTCCTATAAGACATGTTCATAATAAATCGCCTATTCGAGAAATAATTCCATATTAATGAAATCAACTTTTTTCAATGCGAGACTAGCTAAGAAAATGTAAACACTCGGATGATTTTGCCATCAGCCGATTTCAAGCTAAAATTCTGCTATATGCACACACATAAATAAGAAAGTACAGGGTATTATTAATACACTTTCAAACCTTACTCAAAAAATCTTATAACAAATAATTCAGAAATACCAATATGTTATAGACAAACACAGTTTTCATAGTCTATTAAACGATATTAGTGTCATTAGTTATCACTTAGATGTTTACATGGGTTTGATCGTTGTAATTGTAATAAAAACGTACACAAAACAGTGGTTTCCCTTTGAAAAGTTTGTATGAAAAACACGATACTGTGTAGAAGCGGTTTTGTTATTTTGTTTATTTTGAATTTCTTTTATTTTGAATTTTTAAGGATACAGTAAGTAAAACAAAATTTGAAACATCATTATCATCTTTACATAACCAATATCTCATTTATACCTGTTGCTGTAAAAGTTAGCTTAAATACATGTGGTTTTAAAATTTTGCTGTCATCTTATGCTGCACATATGATATAAATTCATTAAAATTTACCCAAAGTTTTAACCTCGTCTTACCTAAAGGTCGGTTTATACATGAAAATATGCTACAACATATTAAACCAGGATTCAAATGTCAAGTAAAACTGATATAAAACAACAGATTTCTCAATTTTAATTGTAATAGAGAAATGAGATCTAAAAATTCTGCAAGTGTCCTATCACCAATAGGAAGTTTCCCAACATATTTTGAAATGGCAATATTACAAATCCAGATATATTTCTGTTAGTGATATAGCAAGGACCATATTAGTTTTTCATCTTAAACATTTGTCTTTGTGCAGGAAAGGTGGAGAAATATAGGCAACAGAATATTAGATTAACCTTTTGAATCCCATAAAATATATTCTAAGTCCAGGTATTTTTAATATGCAAATCACTACGAGACTTAATCTACAACTGGTAATCTTTGTTTTCTATCATTAGAATTTTACAAAATTTGTAAAATTATATAACAATGGAAACAAAAGTTATTTAGCTACACACTATATCAAAATAATTTTTAGCACAAATAGTTTTTAATTTAACAAGTAAGACAACCCCAAAAGAAGACCTGGAATTTAGGGGAAAAATTTGTGTGATGGAGTGGGGGGATTGAAAGGGTTAATTCTAAACGTAATTGATTACAAAACAAAAAAGTGTTTATATTCACTGATATAGAACAAGACAGACTACAGAACTTTTCTTACAAATGGCACTGATGGGTCGTACATAAAAATTAAAGCCATTACCGACATCAGTAACCGACCAATTCTTAAACTAAAACAAATGCCATAGAAGCAGCAGCTTTCCATGATGGGTTATTTTAAAATACTGTACCTTGCACATGTCAGTTCTCTTATCATAGTAACTACATTGAGTCTCCTAGATAAGAACTTTCAACATAAACTTTCAAAAAATTCTAAGGCCCCTTAAATTTAAGACTGTAGAATAGTAACGGACCTTTCCTCTATTGCTAATAGCAATGATAACTAGCACCTAGGTATTTTAGTTTAATTTACACTAGGCACAATGAAAGTCTTTTGAAAAGTACTCTCATAATAACATGCCTGCTTTGCTTTACCTTCAAAGTTGTCTTTGCTTGAGAAGATAATCTGGTGTACTTTGTTATTTGCCTTTTCCAGTACAGTGGTAATATTTTTTCCTCTGTACTTTTCTAAAAGGCGACAAACTGTATCAACATAAATTGAACCTGAAAATAAATTATCATTAAAATGTCGCACAGCACAAAGATTTTATTTTAGTACTGTATTCTAAGCATGATAGACAAAAAGTATCTCTTAACCAAGAATTTTTCCATTATCCAAAATCCTACATTGAAGTTAATAATATAAAAAAGCAACTAATTATTTATATTCTAAAATAATAGCTCTGCTATTCTTCAAAATATCAAATTCTGAATGTAAAGATAGTCACATTATTCAGCATGAAAAAGACCTTACCTTCTTCAAGCATCCTAAAAGCATATTTATCAGGAAGAGTGGCATGTGCAATGAGCCTGTCCATTTCATAGTATACAGCAGTAATATTGTAAGCACTGCCTGGAATATCTGCAAACTGGGTAGCATTATCACCCATATTTTGGCCATCGATTGTCACTTCTATGGAACCTGCAAAAATGAAAAACATGCAAACACAGGTAGTTTTCAGTAACAGATAAACCCAGTTAGCAAAATTATTGTAAATTAGGTGTAAAAGGTACAGTAAATATATATCAAACAATAACTACATGAATGGAAACCTTAAGTGTTCTTCAATGTGTCTAACAACTTATCTTTTCAAATATCCTTGGCTTAAATTATTTTAAGTGGTACAGAATCTCAAAAACTGCAATTTTCTTCTTTGTGCTGTCTGGAGATCACAGAACCTATTTCCTCTTAGACATAGATTATACTACCTTCTCTAAACCATGACGTTTCAAATATTTAGTTTAACTCCCTCACTCAGGGACACTTTATTATATCTTTTGATTATTTTCATAACAGCTTAATACTGTATCTACAATCTATGAACACAATATGAAATACTTCCATGAATACAAACCTATCGATTTACTTGTGCTCTACAGTATTTCCCAAAGTAGTTTATTGGTACCCAAAAAATAAGGCCTTCTGTCGAGTAGAGACATCTCATGTCTTCTTCTCTCATGATTTTGTAGGATGTTACTATTAGATTCGATTTAAGGAGTCTATTATGTGGCCGGATGTTGAAATACACTACAGATAGTGCTTAAGGCTCTAGACTTATCTTTTATGGTTCCCAGCTACATTGCTCCCTTTTTTTTTACTTTCCATGTTCCCTTTGGTCTCTTACTACTTAACTGCTTAATGTCTTTACCTTTGCCTTGTGTGCATTTAAAATGGATTTTGACATAGGAAAAATCTATTTTTGGGTGAGATAACCAAGTCGTCCAGATGGAAGTTCAATGGCAGCTTTCTTCTTGGGATATTTCTGTGAGTGATATACCTTAGAGGTATCACAGAGTTCTAACCTCCGGAGCGAATATCACGAGAGATATCGCGTATAAATCAGGGACGTGTTAATAACAAGTCAAGGCTATCCTTCCCCAAATAGTTAACCTCGTCTCGAAGGATATGGGATAGGATTGGATACGTGGGCGAGAGAGCCATTACAACTCCCGATCTCAATGTGCTACAAATAATACGTTTCCTGAAGAACCATTCCAGGAGCAGCCATCACATGACGCAAGGCCTCACACTGAGAATTGGGAGGGGATGAAAAGTAACGGTCGAGCCATCAGGACAACATGGCTATCTCACCCAAAAATAGATTTTTGGGCTCAAGCCATGTCGTCTTGATGGAAGGTTCCTAATAGTAGCTTCCAAGGGATATATGTACTACAGTGATATTCCCAGAGAATTTACCTTTAGTTCTCCAGAATTCTAACTCCTGGCGCGAATATCCTTAACATTCTCTTAAGGATATCGCATAAATCAGGGGACGTATATCTTGATACGACACATAGCGATCTTCACCCCGAATAGCGTTTTCGCTTTGAGGGAGAAGAGTGGCAATTTTGGAAGGGGAGCCGTTATCAAGGTTACCCTACTTCCCATACTACTATTGAGTATCAAGATGGCAGACATTCCTAATTCTGTAGCGAATTCGCACGGTGGTGTTCCCTGTTGATTTAACTTTTTCGATCAATTCTGCAAAGGATTATTATGCAATCTCCCGCTTCTTTCGCCTCTGGAAAGTTGAGTATTGATTCTTTACAATGTGTATAATTTTAGCTCCTGTTTCACAGTGAAATTAGAGTAATTTATAGTGATTAGGAGCTAGGCCTGTTACCGGAGGCGCCATGGGCGCTGTCGTTCATTAGGCATGTGTTATTTAGTTAGTAGAATGACATTCCCTGTTGAAATACCATTAATTAATTAATTATGAAAGCTATTTAGGCAATTTATACTTGTACTGTTACCGGAGGCACCATGGGCGCTGTCATTCATTAGGCATGTGTTATTTAGTTAGTAGAACGACATTCCTGGTTGAAATACCATTAATTAATTAATTATGAAAGCTATTTAGGCAATGTATACTTGTAAAAATATTTATAATATGCATAATTTTCCTTTCCTATGTCGATCGTTTAAGTTAGAGTTTCGGTGATTTAGGTAACAGAGATCTCGTCTTGCCTAGGTAACCTAACCTAGGCGATGTGGTATACTTTCGGACATTTCCCCGGTTACCCTCTTGTATCGTTTTATCAATTCAGGCGGAGATAGATATCTCCTAAAATTATTATATAAACCAATATTCGTCTCCAGTGGAGATTTAAGGGTAATCCCTCCTTCCCTCTGAGTGTAGCCTTAGGTTACAACCCTAGTGGGTAATGCCTCGAGTTTTCATTCAGGCATGACTAGCCTAGGGTTTTCTGTCCCTTCCCTTAGCCGCAGATAGCAGGTTTTGGGATTCGGTCAGAACCTCAGAGTATATAATCTTGTGCCCGCAGCCGGCCAGCAGGGTGAACAGTCATTCCCCTGCCGGATAGGCTGCCGGCATAGGAGGCTAGCCCTCCCTAGGCCGCACTTGAAGTGGTTGTATGATGCCGCCACCTTCTCCCTGCGATCTAGAAGACTAGTCCTGTGCTCGCAGACCCGAGGCTGAAGAATAGACATTCTTCTGCCGCCTAGGATGGCGCCGGCACTGAAACTCTGTTTCTCCTTTGTTGAGAGGAGGCAGCACTGACGCCGTCCCCTTAACTGTATTGGCAGACCCTAGGCTGGAGAATAGAGATTCTCCTGCCACCTAGGATGGCGCCGATACTGAAACAGAGTTTCTTAAGGGTGTGGTAGGACCGGCAAACTTGCCGGCTCCTTCCACACCTCATACAGGACCCCCCTCCCTGTCCTTTAGTGATGGCCTAGCCATCGTAACTCTTTGGGCCGTTGTCCTGCAACCTCACCGATTGCCGGTGGGTTGTGGGGCCGGCCGGACTCCTACTTAACAGCTGTTTTCTGACTGCCTGCGGCTATGCCGGCTGCTGGCGGCCATGATAGCTGCAGGTGGCCATGCCGGCTGCCGGCAGCTAGGACAACTGCCGGCAGCCATGATGGCTGCTGCCGGCTTTGCCGGCTGCCGGCAACCATGACGACTGCCGGCGGCCATGTTTACTACAACTGCTGGCGGCTATGACGGCTGCCGGCGGCTATGCAGGCTGCTGGCTGCCATGTCATCTGCCGGCGGCTGGCGGCTGCCAGCAGCCATGATGACTGTTGGTGTTAAGTCTCTTCTGTCACCAAGGTTCTTCAGTCCCCCCTTGGACTGCTGGCCACAAGTGCTGTTGCCGGGGTACTAGCCTGGCCGGCGGTATGCCGGCCAGACCGGCACAGACAGGTGCTGACTCTGCCAGCTGTATGTCGACTGTACCAGTGCTGCCGGGTGCTTGCCTGCCGGCCATGTGCCGGCCGGACCTTGCCGGCGATGGTACTGGTGGTTGGATGGAAGCCTGAATGATACATTCTCCCCTTCCATTTGAACCTTCTTTCTGGGGAAAGGTAGTAAATTAGATATTTACATCCTTTTATTTAGTGTATACATACACATTAATAGGGCAGTCCTTCACTCCATGCTTTCTCTCTCTCTTTTAGCTAGCATGCTGGCCAGGCTGTGCCGGCAGGGACTAGCTATACCGGTTGGATTACAGTATATGTTTATGCAGTAGTCAGTATATTTGCAGTATAGTATATACTGCAGACAGAAAACTATTGTATATATTATACTAGTAGTTATCTTCCAATATATCTTGGGTATCCTTGCCCAGGCGTTTGCTGAGACCAATCCTATATTGAAAGAATAGAATTTCTCCAATATTCTGATTAGAAATCAGTTTACGTTTTACCTTACAATATCAAATAAATTAAAGGGCCGGTGGTAGTACACATTTTATCCTTAAAGGTTAGAACCCTTATCTTTGAGCTTCCTTGATCAGGAAACTCTATGGTTTTAATATTGGAAGGGAAGGCCACAGCAAATGGGCTGGGTAGGATACACAAATATATGTCTTTTATATTTCCTAGTCCAGTCGGCGTCATGTCGGCTGGACCGTGCCGCCAGACGCTAGCCATACTGGCAGCACACTGGCTGAACTACAATATATAATTATACAGTAGTTGGTAATTTGCAATATAGTATATACTGCAAACAGAAAACTATAGTATGAATATACAGTAGTTAATTTCTAACATATCTTGGGTACCCTTGTGCGGGCTTCTGCTGAGACCGATCCTATATTGGAGGAATAGAATTCTTTCAATACTCTGATTAGAAATCAGGTACCCTTACCCCACAGTGTTAAATAATTAAAAGGGGCAGTGGCAATGTAGTTTTTCTACCCCTAAGGGTTAGAACCCTTTCGTTCGAGTTCCCTTGATAAAGGAAATTCTTCATAGTTAATACTGAGAGGAGGTAACAGAAATTGCTTGCAAGGGATACACAAGTATGTGTCTCCCACTATCCCTTTTTAGCTTACTATCCTAAGCTATTTTAATTAAAAGATGACTATTACATATTGCTTATCGGTGAGATAATCAATTGTATACTAATTCTGCTTTCCTTTCTTTACAGGAGGAACCCCAGATGACATGTGTTGCGGTCTTTAGCAATATTAAGAGTAAGTACTTTTACAGTCATAATACATGCAGGTTTTGTGCCCCCTGCAATATTATTTCCAAATCCCTGCAATATTGGGACCCCCGAGTTTGCAATATCTGTCGGTCCTTAGTGTCCGAGGGTTTTGATAATCCCAAGTCATTGGAGTCTAGGGATGCAGCTCGTAAGAAACTACGCAATTGGGTGAGAGGGTTCCAGAAGATCTCTCCGGGACCATACCTACGTAATGATAGAATGTGTAGCTTACTATTCCCGAAGGCAAGTAGGGAAATAGTGGTGCCCCAGGCACGACTCGCACCTCCTTGCGTCCAGATAGCTTTTGGGACGGAGGGCAGGAAGCCCGTCCGGGAAGAAGAGGACAATGTCGTGTCGGAATTGCCTCCGTCTGTGCCAGCTCTGGAGCCGTTAACCTTGACATCTTCACCTTCTACCCCTCTATTAGACATAATGGACCAGTTACTGGCCCATATTAAGGGTCTAATAGAAAACTTTCGCAAACAAGGCGAAACGGAGGAAGCGAAACTCAAGATAGAGCTCTGTGAAGCTCCACTTGTCGCTCCCCAAGGGTCATACAAGCGACCCAGAGACCAAGACCTTCCGACATGCTCCAAAACCAATCCCTGAAGGTATGCGGAGCTTATGCCGATTTTAGACGGCAAACTCTACATCTCGGAGAAGATGGGTGCTGTTCCTTTAGACGAAATCCAGTTTTGGCCAAGCTTTAATGCTTTCCCTAATTGCTTCTTTCGACTGAAGCATGAACCAAAGCCATGAAAAGAAATGGAACTGAAGGTCGTCATGATTCTCGACCATGATAAGGCACAGGCTATCTTGTCAAGTAGCCTGAGAAAGGCGTGTTACTCTGTGTCGAAGGTGTTCGCACTAAGTAACAGACACCCTACCTTTCTTGCTCCTGCTTCAATAACATTCCCCTTTACGTGGAAGGCATTTAAATCTGTTGCCAAGGCAGTGGAGGCATGCAAACCATGTCCTGCACTCGAGGAGTGCAAGCCTCTGTCACTAGCCTTACCCATGCAGGAGAAGGATTGGAAGGAAGTCTACTTAACCTTTTCAAAGTCTACTTAACCTTTTCAGTAGGGAAACTAGACGCGTATGTCGCTGGACGACAGTTAAGCGAGAATCTCCCTAAATTTTCTGAGTTTCTTTTGTGCAAGGAACAAGAAACAAAGGAGAGATTTGGAGCCTCCCTATCCCTACAGAACTGCATAGAGTTGGGTTCAGCCTATCAAAGTACCCCAGACATCCTCATGGTCTTGGCCAAAATGCATATGGCCACCTTAGTAAAAGACCTATATGCTTTTATGAAGGCTAGGAGAGCCTGTAGGAAGTTCGTGTTCGCTGCCGCAACAGTGAAACATGAAACCAGGAAGCTGATATCTTCCAACATCTGGGGTAGAAACCTCTTTCTAAACGAGGTAGTCAAAGAGGTGATTGAGAAAGCCACCACGGAGAATATGGGACTTCTTCAGAAGTGGGGCATCTCTTCAAAGTGAAAGTCTTAACACGCATGTGGGTTCCCAACCTAAAAGGAAGACGGAAAAGTCTAGAATTTTTCCTCGGGCTGTTCAACAACACCCCACAGTTTCAATGACTGCGGTGCCGCAGGCAAGCGGTCGAAGAGGTAAACCTGATCAGTCGAAGCAAAGAGACGCTTCCGGTAGGAGAGAGGTTCCTTCAGGATCCTGGACCTTCGATCTTTGGGTCCAAGGCCTAATCAAGATGGGACTAGGATGGAAAATAGACATGCCTCCACCATCATTTCCTCAACTCTTCCTACACTCCAACCCCGTTCTAGAAGAGTATACCTTAGAGCTCTAGAGCATACAGGTGGTAAGGAAAGTATAGTCCATCGAATTCCAGGGAAGGCTGTTTGGTGTTCACAAAAAGGACTCAAGAAAACTCAGAGTCATTCTGGACTTGTTGCCACTCAACAAGTTCAAATAAAACAGCAAGTTCAGAATGTTAATCCTTCTGAACATAAGGACCCTATTTCAAAAAGGGGTGTTCACAGTCTTGTCAGACCTGAAAGATGCCTATTGGCAGCTTCCAGTCAGTCGCCCCCTCTCCTCCTACCTAGGATTCAAGTTACAGAGGATAACGTATGTCCTAAGAAAGATACTTGTCGGACTAAACACAGTCCTAAGTATCTTCACGGAATTGGTGGACACAGTCACGCAATAACCAAGCCTAGAAATGGTTCAGGTAACAAAGTACCTGGACAAAAGGCTGGTGCGGGCAGCACCCGAAGTGGCTGGTCTACGAGCATCCAAGGAAGTGATCCAGTTCCTGGAACATCGAGGATGCAAAATCAGCTTAAAGAAGTCTCGATTCTCTCCAGCTCAAAGGCTTCAACAGTTAAAAAACCATCGAAACCTGAGGTCACACCGGCTCTCCTTTCCCTTAGGGATGTAAAAGGAGATCGCAGGTTTGGTCAAGAGACTATGGTAATCAGTCGGGATTCCAAGACGCTAACAGGAAAGAGTTCTGAACTCTCTCCAGTTCACAATAGTGACAGACCTAGTGCTAAGAGCACAGCTGAAAGATGCGTTAAGAGTCTGGAGAAGATACGCATCAAACGCTCGAAGAGATCTAAAATGACCGATATCGGTCTTTCCTTGATCGCTTCCCAAACAATGGTCAAAGGCCAAAAACCTATTGAAGACCGTGCCCTTGCAACTACCTCGACTATTGAAGATCATCCGCATGGATTCCTAGTCGGAAGAATGGGGTGTTCACTCCCATCTGAGGAAAATCCAAGGGACTTGGTAGTCCTGTCGTGGTTGGGGAAACACTCTCCACGCAGATCAGACCTCCTCAGGCTGATCTGGGTCATCGAAGCGATAATGAGACATTGAAACCGACGAGGCTTGAGAGCGTCTCATATAGTTTAGGTGATGTTAGCCATCCCTTGCCTAAAGGGATGGCACCTATCAGCAGTTCATGTACAATCGATCCGCAATGTGACAGTGGATGCTCTACTCAGGCTCAAGCTGATAGAGTTAGAATGGTCCACAGACGCAGACCTATTCTCTCCCAGATGGGAACAAGTTCCCGAGTTGCAGATCGACCTCTTCGTGACGAGCGTCATCAAGAAACTACCTCGACATGTAGCCCCATACGAGGATCCTCTAGAGGAGATAACAGACACCATGTCTCTAGTATGGAAGGGATGGACTAAGGAATTCCTCTTCATCCCATCCAATCTCCAGCTGAAGGTCCTCAACATGCTGAGATCCTTCCAGGGAGGGGTAGCTCTGGTGGCTCCCAAATAGCCCAAGAGCAACTGGTTCCCTCTAGTGAAGGAACTGAGGCTGAGGCTGGCCCTAGTACTGAACCCAGCACTATCTCAGAGGGTTCAGAAGTTAATTGCCTTCGATTTATCACAGAGAGCCCAAATCCTTCATTTCATGATTTTCTTGCCCTAGTGGTTAGGAAAAGATTTGGGATCTCAGAAGGCAATATAGAATTCTTAGACGAATACAAATCTAAGTCAACTAGAAGACAATATAGGCCGTGGGGCATGCTGACAAAAGATGCCTAAATATTGAGTTTGATTGACCCTCCTCGCAACTACCTGAAAACACTTGTTCTAATGTAATTTTGGGGTGCTCTTTCCAAAAATGCAATGTTCTCCTCTGTAAAGTTGCACATTAACCCACTACAGGCGAAATACATTAACCTATGAAATTCAAATTTTCTCCACTGAAGGAATGTTTTTTTTCACAATTTCTGTCCATGGTTTACCAAAAAGGATATCTTAAAAGAAAGACTATGATATTAAGATAAGTATACAATTATATAGACATTTTATTTTTCTACAAATTACATAATACAGTTTTAAAAAAATAGTCGTCTTCTCTATCAGGGAATATGCCTAATGCTGATACAGTTTCCGTTTGTGCTAGATAAAAAGTGTTTTTTTTTTTCATTTAAAGTAACTTTTTGTAAAAGACATTTTTCGTAAAATCAAAATTGTTAGTAATGTCCATTTCAGTCCATGCTCATGCTCAACCTCGAAAAATCGTGCCTGATTATAATCATTTTCAACTTACTCATAGCTCGCCTTCCTCGTTAATGTCATCATCAGAATCGGTGTCTTGTATCAAGCTATCTTCATCTATATATATATATATATATATATATATATATATATATATATATATATATATATATATATATATATATATACATATATATATACATATATATACATATACATATATATACATATACTGTACATACATACATACATATACATATACATGCATACATATACATATATATACATACATATATATATATATATATATATATATATATATATATATATATATATATATATATATATACATGCATACATACATATATATACACACCTATATATATATATATATACATACATACATACATATATATATATATATATATACATACATACATATACATACATATATACATATACACATATACATACAGATACATATATATATGCAATATTGATCAACGAAACTGAGTTACGAACCTTTTTAACCAACACTACAGCAAAATACCAGAAACGGAAAAGAATTTGATGTCTTGAGTTGAGATAATGTTGAGTTATGATGATGTAAAGTGGAATTGTACCTTTTAAAACACCTATCTTCCGCATCCGAGAGAAATATGGCACCTGCGCATTAGAGATGTGGCAAGAGCGCGAGATTCCGTTTCTAATGCTCTTATTGGATAAGAACCTGTGCAGAGCCATCTAGTGGCAAGAAATTGAACTAAATTCTGTTGAATATTAGGAGGCTAATAATTAGTAATTACTAATTAATGTGCAAGTTATTTTTGGAGAACATTGTATTTTTTTGTAGCTAAGAACATACTGAATAACATATAAAAAAATTGGATAGTTGCTGGGTGGGTCAAATAAAAGTGAACAATATTGCTGTATGCCCCACGGCCTAATATGAGTCATCTTGGAAAAAGTGGGTTGCTTTTGTAAAAGCAAAAGGACTGAAAGAAATTTCAATGAACTTCTGTCTGTCCTTCTTTGTCCACCTTCATAATCAAGGTCTGGCAGCCAACACGATAACTATGTGCAAGTCAGCCTTGACTAGACCTCTTCTATATGCCTTTCAAGTGGATCTGGCAAATGAAAACTTTAATAAGATTCCGAAGGCATGCGCAAGGCTTAGGCCTGCGGCACCTCCAAACCCCATCTCATGGTCTTTGGACAAGGTCCTACATTATGCCTCATCTGTGAACAATGAAGATTGTTCCCTCAAGGATCTAACCCAGAAGGTTATTTTTCTGTTCGCTATAGCCTCTGGGACTAGAGTTAGTGAAATAGTAGCCCTATCTAGAAATGAGGGCCACATTCCGTTCACAGAAGCTGGAGAACTGAATCTCTTTCCTGATCCAACCTTTCTCGCTAAGAACGAGCTACCCACTAAGAGGGGTGGGGTCCTTGGAGAATCTGCCCTCTGAAGGAAGATGTCTCTCTATGTCCTGTAGAGTGTCTAAAGGTCTATCTTCGTAGAACTTCAGACTTCAGGGGAGGACAGCTCTTTAAAGGAGAAGCCTCTGGATCAATCTTATCCCTAAAACAACCGAGGGCGAAGCTCACCTACTTTATTTGCAGAGCAGATCCTGACAGTACACCTGCAGGTCACGATCCAAGGAAAATTGCTTCATCACTGAACTTTTTTCAGTATATGGACTTTGAGCGTCTTCGCTCATACACTGGATGGAAATCATCCAGAGTGTTCTACAAACACTATACTAAGCAGGTCCATGAACTGAAGCATTATGTGGTGGCGGCAGGTAGTGTATTAAAACCTGTCGTCTAATTACTGCGATGAACAGTGAATTAATTGGGACTATCAATTAAAGGGAAAAAGGTGTCAATACTTCTGGTGTGATAACCCTTTAAGTGAGTGTTACCATGGTGACACTAAATCTGTTCAAAATCTCAGGTGTGGAATTATACAGATAACACTTGTGCCATGTGTACGTAGTACACAGTGTTGATAGGATACAACATTTACAGAAATTATAAAGCAAAAATTTATTAAAATTTTTCAGTCTTAGAGTGGCACTCATCATTTCTTCCCTTTCAAAGGGGGAAAATAATTTCTGTATACTGTACGTTGCCCGTATAATTCCTTTATCATGTTACATTCGTTTCACTTGTTATTTCATTTAGTCATTTATTAGAAATAAATGTCTATTAGAATGTAATTGCGTCCTAATTCGCCCGGCAATTTGCATATTTAAGATGTTCTTTGACTTACTCATGTAAGTAAACCTCATATCATTGTATGCTTACAAACAATGCATATAGTGGAAACTGATATTGTTCCGACAATATATACAAACCATGAGACCGTTTGTAAACCCAGTGAATACTTATGTTTGTTCATACAATACTGTATATGCTAACCTTGAGGCCCCTTTTCTACCGTCTAGTATGATTCTTCCCTGTAGAGGGCAGGAAGCACTAACATGGTCTATGATTAGTGATAATGATGGATAACGGTAACGTCATTTGTCTCAAATGGTCCAGATGACCATAGAAAAATTGTCCCAAGGTTAAGGCACCAATGAAAATCTACAGATACAGTAATGCTCTGATACACTTCCATCAGGACGACATGGCTTGAGCCCAAAAAACAGATTTTGAGCAAAGCGAAAAATCTATTTTTGGGTGAGATAGCCATGTAGTCCTGATGGACCCACCCTACTTTTCTATAGAAAAGGTCTTTGCAGAATCCCTCCCGAAACTACTATATCTGTTGCACCATGCTCAATGCTACAAGGAATGTCCGCCATCTTGGATATGGTGCCATCTTGATACTCAATAGTAGTATGGGAAGTAGGGTAACCTTGATAACGGCTCCCCTTCCAAAATTGCCACTCTTCCCCCTCGAAGCGAAAACGCTATTCGGGGTGAAGATCGCTATGTGTCGTATCAAGATATACGTCCCCTGATTTATGCGATATCCTTAAGAGAATGTTAAGGATATTCGTGCCAGGAGTTAGAATTCTGGAGACCTAAAGGTAAATTCTCTGGGAATATCACTGTAGTACATATATCCCTTGGAAGCTACTATTAGGAACCGACATGGCTATCTCACCCAAAAATAGATTTTTCGCTTCGCTCAAAATGTGTTTTTCCTACTGTAGTTTACGTTTAACAGATACTCATGAGTGGCCGAGGCAAGGGACATGACAACACCCTAGAGAACGTTCATATATACGTATATTACATTCGGTGTTCAAGGCCCCCTCCACCCAAGCTAGGACCAGGAAGGGCCAGGCAATGGTTGCTGATATTCAGCATTTAGATCTATTGGCTCCCCCCCCCCCCCAAGCACACACCAATCCCTATAGGACAGTGAGGTTGCAGATACTACTAGAAACTATAGGGATAGATCAGTTTCAAACTCCTTTCCCAAAGATTGCAAGACAGACACATTCCTAATAGGCTATCCCAACCAATCTAGACCTTTGTTTCCATCTTTGAAGCCTTCTCTTCACAAATAAAAGTACTGCAACCATCCAATTAGGATTTTATTCGGCTAATATTCTATTTGCATATTACCAATTCTGAGCTGATCGGTCAAATATTTTTTAGGATTCAAATGAAACGTTCAGATTCAACTAGTGTCCCTTTACATAATAAATAAGATGATCTTGAATTCTGTTTCTGAAACCCTCTCTTCCCAAACAAACATTCTCCAATCAATAGTATTATGCATCAACACTAATTAAAAACTGAATGAGGGAAGCATCTTAAAAAACAATTTCCTAACTGAGGCAAACTTTTCAATTTTTCCTTTAGTTTGGCTGATGAGGTTTTAATTAATCACCTATTTTCCTGAGGAAATCTTATTCTGACTCCCTTACAAGGTGAAATTTTTACGGTGAGCTCTTTTAATTACAAAAATAAAATATTTCTTATAATACACTACTTACACACCGCTCAAATTATAAAAAAGTACTTTTATATTTTTAGTACAGTACTGTATTGTTACCTAGTCCTTGCTTTTTGTAGGGGATTTCTTCGAGCCATTCAAAATGGAGGAAGTTTCAGGTTCTAATGAAATATGTAATAAAGTTTTCAGTGCTATTATCTACATCCATGCAATTGAAGTTGTAACCAAATTTGCCCTGAGTATTTGTTGAGAGTGAGGAAGCAAGTCAACGCAGATCCACCTTTCACCTAAGGGTCCCGCTCCTTTGATCACAGGTTCATCATAAGAAGAGCTTCAAGAGGGGACCAGTCCTTTATCAAAAATGTGCTGCATTTCAAGATAGTGTACACAATACTGGTAAGTGGAGGTGGATATTGCCCTTCCACTATTAGCTCCAATGCCTAGTGTCTCCAATTACCCACAAATGCGGGAAGTTGAAATCAGATCACTATAGCCCGACTCTTGACAGACAAATTCTGAACCCTAATGGGTCTGTTGAGGGTGAAAGTCACATTCAAGGATTCTTAGACAAGGCAGTACTATATCAAAGTTATCGAATGCCTACGCTGATATATGGAGAAATAACGATAGAAAGAATTACCTTATAGGGGTAGCAATATACTGTGTATTCTTCCATTCTTCATTGCACTACACAAGCAACATAATGCTTGACCATTAGGTAAGGATTAATGGGTTTGTCTTATTGGGTTTATTTAATGAAAAGTGCATCTACTGCTAGTTAGATGTGCACTAGTTTAGTGAAAAAACTAGCAGTGATCAAGATATTGGGTTTTTCCCTCTAATACTGTATAGCTCCTAAACACTCGGTTAATGATAGATACCAACTGAGAGATAATAATTATTAATGGTCTTTAATTAAGAGCAAATCATGTATTCTGGATTAATTTTTATATTATCAGCAGGTAAAAATTGGACAAAACTTACCTTCTTTCCTAACTTCAATTCTTCCTTCCCCTTGGCAAGAACACATGAAAAATAACTTGGGTTTTTTCCGGAAATTTTCAAGCTTACAGAAGCTGTTAATAACTTCATTTTTCTTATGGAACTCTCCACATCCTAATTTAATTTCATCCTTGTTCCCATGTGACATGAACCAAAACACAAGAGAATCATAAAAATGATACTTGAATTTTTCCAATTCGTCTCTGCACTCTTGTAAATGTTCTAAAGTTGGATTTTTCACAACTTTTACTGTAAAGCCAAGTGACTTTTCAAATACTTCCTTAACTTTTCTAATTTCACTTTCGGCACCCTCTCTTTCATTCGTTACACAAAACACTAGACAATATCCTGTAGGTTGGCATGCATTTGGATATGTAGAAAGCTTATCAATGATGTATTCCATTTTACCTGTATCACCTTCATCTAGTTCACTTGCATTTACTTCCTGAAGTAATTCTTCAAAATTGTTGGTGTATAATCGATTGTGTAGGTCATTCATTTCTAGCATACGTATGATACAAAAAAACAATGCTTCCTTGAAACCCTCAACTTTTTCTACTTTATCCAGTGAAACTTCAAGTGATTTCCATTTCAGTTTTAGTGGCTCCAAATCTTTGTTACTAAAGAGTTTATCGGATAGTGTCATCGAGATTTCCTTACATCTCACCTTTTCATACATTAAATAGACAAGTTTTTCTGACATGACATCACAAACATGGATTATTCGAAGATTTTCTGCATAGATGAGGAAGCTCCCTTGACATTCTGCTTCACTGAGAAAAAGCAATTTTTGTGCCTGCAATTCCTTTTCCTTCAGTTTTGTGTAATCTACTCCAAATGTCTTACATGCCTTAATAAGTGTGAGTATCTCTTGTTCCTTTGTGCGAACAGCTTCATTTGCTCCTTCAACTGGCACTTTAAAGAATGGATACTCATACAACTCCTTAATCCTTGCCTCTAATACTTCTCTAACTTCAGAAATATTCTCATTCTTCATGAAGGACATGAATGCAGACATTCCTTCCTGCACCCTCCTTATGTTCTGTTGCTGGAAGAATTCACTTTTATCTGTAGATTTATCACCATTGTCTAAAGAAAACAGTAGTTTCACTAATGTTTTATTTGAAATTTCCTTAAGGTTTATGGCAGATTCCTTTGCTTTATTTTTTTTTGAAGAGCAATTCCCATCACCTGAAAGAGTAAATAGATTGTTTCATTACTTTATTTCTTAATTGAATCTTAAATTTTATAATTGATATTGGAAAACTACAACATTTTAAGATAATTTGTACTTTTCCTAGCGATACAAACTCGAGTCATTTATATGGGTTTATTCCTACAGTGTGTCAATTTTCTACGACCAGAGCAAAATAAGACAAAGGAGCTTTATTGGTAGCTATAATAGCTTACTATGCAACTCCACTGCTGGTCAGTGCTATGCGCTGTGCGAGGCAAGCTTCACTCTATACTGGTCAAAACTTATGGGGTGGATGAGGTGGGGCCTTTGCATTAATAAGTCAGGTTTGTATAGCTAAGAAAATACAAATTCTATCAAAAATTTGTAGTAGTTCTGACGCTAAATAAATACAAACCCTTTAGCTATTTATAGGAATTATCTTTCGGCAAAGCTGGAAGAGTGGCCATAAACTTTTAAGCAAAGTATAACTACCGGCCCGTTAGTTACACCCATTACCCTTCTCACTCACACACTAGTGTTGCCTTCTCACTTTTGTTTTTAGCTCAGTGCAGAGCAGACGTAGTCTCTCTCCTCCTCCCCAACAGACTTTGCCATTTGAACTAATTCTTTCCTTTCCAAGACTTTGCCATTTGAACTAATTCTTTCCTTAGCTTTCTCTTTTCAGGCGTGCTTGTATCTTCTTCCTACCGTCCATCATGCAGACTTGTCCAGGACCCGATGGGCGCACCTGCGGGACCATCATGTCCTCTGCCAAGACAGACCCGCATTCATTTTATCCGGCTTGCCGAGGACGACATTGTGACGAGGATAACACCTGCTATGAATGCCGGAAGTGGTCTTCTCCCAGTGGGGGAGATTTGGGAGACGGTAAAAGAAGGAGTCCAAGAGATATAGTTCGCCTTCAGGGTCTTCCACGAAGTCGAAGAAACCCCGGACTTCATCCTTGAACTCCCAATCTCTTTCCAAAGCTCCAGCTCGATTGGTCTCTTCTGAGGATCGGTTGAGTGGGAGTGTTGACCAGCTAACCCCGGAAATCTAAGGACAGTGTTGCTTCCCCTAGAGAAGAAACTCCACCCCTCCCTCTGGAGGATCCTTCTCATACTCTGACTTTTTACAGGTTTGGCCGTCACTGGGGGTTGCAGGTCCACCTTCAAAGGAGGTGTTAATGGAGTTTCTACAGCTGGAGGCCGAGAGGAGATGAACTCCAGTTTCCTCAGAGGTAGAAGTTCCTACACCATGAGTGCTGTTGTTGTCATCTTTTTCGTTTGCGAAGTTATGCGTTCTTTCCCCTTCTGATGAGGGGGTTGAACAAAGGTCTAGGCTGGTTCCTCCTAAACGTCACTGTGCCTCCTCATCTTCCAGTCCTATGCAGCATGACTCTCCTGCTGAGGGTCACCGCTGACGAGCTCAGCACATGCACTCTCTATTCCAGCACTGACCTGCTGTTGACGATAGGAGCCCTCGCCACCACAGGGTGTCCTCCTTGTCCAAGGATCGCAGTCCTCTTTGACCTTCCAGACATTCACCCTCGGCCTCCATCAGAAAACAATGCTACGACTCAAGGAAACGACAATCATCTCACATTCCTGTTCATGATCGCTGCTTACAGCCTTGCGATCGTCACTTTTCTTCCTGGGATCGCCACTCGCCAGCAGGCAATCGTGCCTCTCCTGTTAGCCGCTCGCCAGCTTGTGATCGTCACTCGCCTGCTCGCCATTGGCCAGCTCGTGATTGTCACTCTTCACCTGCTCGGGATCATCACTCTTCACATCGTGACCTTTACTCCACAGCTCGCCATTTGCCAGCTCGCCGTTTGTTAGCTTTCCGCTCGCCAACTCATGATCGTCACTCTCTATAGCGCTGTTTGCCAGCTTATGTTCATCACTCGCTATCTTGCTGTTTGCCAGCTCGTGATCCTCACGCACCTACTCATGATCGTTACTCGCCAGCGCACCTCTCACCAGCGCCAGCGAGAGTTTGTCACACGCACATGCGTGATCTTCTCTCCCCAGCACATCATCATCATCCAGCGCACGATCATCAGCCAAGTGACCGCTCACCACGCCACAAGCTTCACAGACTACCGGTGACCCTTCCAGCTCCTGCTCACGCTCACTTAGACAAAGGCCTGATCTCCCTGTGCCCACGGGTCACCTGTCTTGAGAATCGGGCGCCCACTTCCCTTTCCTTCTGGCCTCAAAGGAACCTCCAAGGAAGTATGTTCGTATTACTTCCCTTTCTCTATCTCGCACTTTCAGGTTAGATCAAAAGGACATGCCTGTGCCAATTCACCAGGGTAAGAAACTAGCCTTTCCCCCTTTCAGGTACCTAGACCGCGATTTCCGAGGAGGCGATCACTATCTCTTAAACTATCCAAGGACACCCAGGACATTTCTGCGGTGAGGAAATCTCCACCATGGTTTGACACCTTGGTGAAGACAATGAAGCAGGCTGTCACAGGGACAGCTCCTCCATCGAAGCAGACGACAGTAGCATCGACTCCAAGGATCCTGTTGGAAAAGTCGGTCTCCTCCTCCTCTTCCTATTCCTCTCCCTCTCCCCCTTCGGACACTAGGCAGAGGACTGCCGCTTCCAAGGCCCCGAAGCCTCATATGTTCATCTCGCCCATCAGGAGGGTGCATTGAGCTGCGGAAATTGCTGCTCCCCTACAGTAGGAATTCTCACACCTTCAAGTGACTCCGGTCTTTACGACTAAGCAGAAGAGGAGACTGAGGAAATCGACTCCCCTATTGGGTGATATTCTCCAACCGCATATGAGCAGGGGCTCGAGATATCCACAGGAGGCCTCTCTCATGCCATGCCCACATTCTTCCCACTTTCTATTGAGGTGGCCCCTCCAGAGCTTCATCCCGTCTCCAGACCTCCAGAAGAACTTGCGACACCACATTCAGCAAGAGAAGGTCAGACCTCTTTGGTACGTCAGGAACCCTCAAGACCATCGCTGCTGCAGGAATTCCTCTCGCCTCGGAGAGTTTAAGGACGCCAAGACGGTGCTATAGAATACTAAGGTTAGAGCAGCTCTTCAGCAAGAAAGAGTGCGTGGGACCTCCCTGGCAGCAGCAGAGACATCAGAAAACGTTCACCGCCCACTACCTGCAAGACATAACCCTGTGGTGGCTGCTCAAAATGTGATCTAGACACCTCGGCTCCCTTTTGGGAAAAGTATCAGAGGGTTGAGGGCGAACGTTACCAGAGAGTAAGTCTAGGATAAATGTGTGAGTGACAGGCCATTTCATCTTCCCCTCTCATGTCGCGCAGCATCCAAGAGACTGCACAGCTGACCTTGTCCTTCTGTGGGTGAGTATCATGCTCTTTGGATAACCTAATACATGTACATATATTTGTTATGTCCCCGTTCTCCTGTCATGGATGGGAGGCAGGAAAAATTGTGTATTAGTAAAGGGTACAGCCCGAACATGTAATAATCCCTTTCTAACAAAATGATTCTTTATTTCCCAGGCTGTCAACCTACGAGGATAACGTGGTGTGGGATCCCTCAAAGTCAACCTGTACAAGAGGCTATCCCGGGACAATTTCCAGCCAGTTGGTCACAGACTTCCACTCCCCAGAAGGTGTCTCTCCATAGTAAAGAGTGGAAGGTTTTTATGTTGCGCCGGAACAAATTACAAATTTGGAAATTCAGTCCAGCCTCAGTTTTCAACCACAATCTGTTCCAGAAGGCTGTTTGAAAAGTGATTTGTTTAAATTCTGAAACAATTTTTCCCATTACAAATAATGCAAATAGTTTTAATCTGTTCCAAGACTAGAAAACAACTTTTTTAAGAGCATTTTTACATTATTTTACACCATAAACTGTATATTAAGAGAGTAGGTAATATATAAAGTACACAGGATTTCTCATAAATACTCTATTAATAAAGTAGGCTAGGCTGGGGAATGTATTGCCATATCTGTAGAAACTCGTACCCCAGCCCCGTTTGCTCAGATTTTTGTGTAAAATAAAAGTGTTGAAATAGCTTGCTTATCTTATTCTTATAAAAGATATACTATCAAAGATTGTGTACAAAAAAACACATCAAAAACATTTTTTATCTTTACCAATTGTAACACATCAAAAATAATTATTTTCAATGCATGAATATTTTTACCTTTTTGGTGATTTGTAGATGGCATAATGAACATGGTTGTTGGAGAGAAGGAGAGAGAGGGAGGAAGGTTATTTCTTGAATGCAGAATTGCCTTCCATAAAAACATCGGGTAACTCAGCTGTGGATGTTCTCTCTCTAGCCAATCTATTCGGTTGGGAAGACTTTGCCACAGGTTGTTCTTTACTTTTTGTAAAGAACTTATCTAGTGTACCTTGTTTCTGCCTTCTTTTAAGAACTTTACAAAAGTGGCTGATGACAAGGTCATTAAAAACATACACAACTCTGCCGGTTCCAGTTTTATCTGGGTGATACAGTTCCACAAAGTTCTGGAGTTCGTTCCATTTTGCACACATATCTTTGATAGCAGTTGGGGCATCCTTCCTTTCCTCATCAGAAGACATCTCCTCCTCCAACGTTGTCTTCTGCTCCTCCTGAAGGTGCAGGAGTTGTTCTGGGGTGAGCTCAGCACGATATTCATCCAGTAGCTCCTCAACATCACTGCTGTCCATCTCCAAACTTGGCCCATATTAAAGATGTCATCAATGAGTTGCCTATCCTCTTGAGATTCCTCCTCGACATCAGCTAGTACTAGCAACATTCTCAAACCCTTCAAACTAACGCTCAGTAACGCAATCAGGCCACAATTTCCTCCGTGCAGAATTCATGGTCCTCTATGACACTTGGTCCCAGGCCTTGTTGACGATGGTGATGCAGAGGTAGATATTGAAAAGATTTTTCCAAAAATCTCGAAGGGTTAGCCGAGTGTCACTAGTCACCTCGAAGCATTGTTGAAAAAGGAATTTGGTATACAGTTTCTTGAAATTTGCGATGACTTGCTGGTCAATGGGTTGGAACAGTGGTGTCATATTTGGAGGCAGAAACTTGATTTTGATGAAATCACATTCATCAGTTAAGTTATCCTCCAAACCTGAAGCGTGGGTAGGAGCATTATCTATTACAAGAAGGCAGCGTAACGGCAACTTCTTTTCCTCCAAATATTTTTTCACGGCTGGGGCAAACACCTCATGCACCCACTCAGTAAAATACTGTTTGGTCAGCCAAGCCTTTATGTTTGACCTCCACATAACAGGCAATTTACTTTTCATAATGTTATTTGCTTTGAATGCTCTGGGATTCTCCAAATAATAAACAAGAAGCGGCTTTATTTTGCAATCGCCGCTAGCATTGCCCCATAGCAAGAGTGTATACCTGTCCTTCATAGGTTTGTGACCAGGCATCGACTTCTCACATGTGATGTAAGTCATTCGAGGCATTTTCTTCCAAAAAAAAGCCCAGTTTCGTCACACTTAAAAATTTGCTGGGCAAGATATTCCTCAGCCTTGATGAAATTAGTAACTCGACTTTAAACTTTTCCGAAGCATCCTTGTCTGAACTTTCTACCTCCCCATGACGAACCACGGAGTGTATCCCACTTCTCTTCCTGAACTTTTCAAACCACCCTCTGCTTGCCTTGAAATCAAACCCTTCAGGAACCATGCTAGGGTCTTTTTTGGGCTCAGGCCATGTCGTCCTGATGGAAGTTCCTTGAAAGTAGCTTCCTAGGGTATATTCAACTACAGTGATATTCCCAGAGAATTTTACCTTAAGGTACCCAGAATTCTAACACCTGGAGCGAATATCCCTAATTTACTCTTATAGGGATATCGCATAATATCAGAGGACGTATTCTTGACACGCCACATAGCTATCTTCACCCCAAATAGCGTTAACGCTTCGAGAGGGAAAAGTGGCAAGAAACAAAAGGGGAGCCGTTATTAAGATACCTCTCCTCCCCGTTTCGAGTCTGTATATGACATCATCAACGGCGCCATGTTATTCCTTATCTTGTAGCTCTATTGCTCGGTGATTCCCTTGTGCTCTCTCGTTATTTTGGATATTATTCAACATTATGATGCTTGCTCCAGCCTCTTCTGCCTCTGGAAAGTTGAGTATTATCTTTACTTTGTATAAATGTAAGCTCTTGTTGTTTTGAATTAAATCAAAAGTGATATTAACGTAAACAAGAGCTGTTGCCTACCGAAGGCGTCATGGACGCTGTCGCTCGCTATGCACAAGTCATTTAGTTAGCCTGAGCGACTTTCCCCGGTTTTAATGCTTTAATAAATTAAGTTATTTAGCCTTCCTACTGGGAATTCTTTATATTATGCCGATAGTATTTATCAGTTTCGGCGATTTAGGTAACCGATCCTTGCTTACGCTAGGCTTAGTAGCCTAGGCGTTTTGCTTTTAGTACTTTCATGCATGATATAATAGATTCTCCTAGTGTGATAATTTTATTGAAGCCTTAGGCAGTTATTTATACATGTAAGATAATTACTGAAATAATTTCCTCTTCCAAGATAGTATACGAGAGAGTTTCGGTGATTTAGGTAATCGATTCTCACCGCGCCTAGGCTAATAGCCTAAGGGGCTTTAGTATACTTTCGCACACTTCCCCGATTGTTCTTTTCTCCTCTGGAGGTCTAAGATCAATCCCTTTTTCCCTCTGAGTTAGCCTAGGCTTAACCCTAGTCAGTTTTATCTGGATTGTATTTAGGTAAAACTAGGCTAGGATGTTTCTGTCCTTGTCCTGTAACCAGAGTGACTGGTTTTTGGGCTTAGTCAGAACATCAGAGTATTCTGTCTGGGGTCTGTAGCTGCTTGACAAAGCGAATAAGATTCCTTTGCTAGGTTAGGCTGCAGACATACGAGGCTAGACCTCCCTAGGCCACACCTGAAGGTTTCTGTACGAGATGATTCCTTCTTTCTGTGGTTTAGCAGACTAGTCCTGTCTGTTTTACCCTAGGTCGGAGAATAGAATTCTCCATTACCTGGGGAAATAAAAGCACCAAACCCCGTTCCTGTATTGCTGGAGGTGGAAAGGTACTGCCAACCTTTTTGCTATATTCAACTACCCTAGGCTAGGATGAGTTTTCTTAGCACTGGGGATAGTCGTATACTAGAGAGTTTCTTAGGTGAGGTACGGTAGGCTTCAGGGCTAACCCTTCCTCATCTTATAGGACCCTCATCCCTCCCCCTTTGTCCTTTGGTGATAGCCTAGCCATCACAAAACCTTGGCCACCGTCCTACATTCGACCCTAGAACAGGGTAGGTTGTAAGACTGGCTTAGACTTCTGCCGGCCGGCAAGAATGTGCCAGCCGGCAGAAGCCCTTTTTCTCTTTGAAGTGTTCTTCAGACCTCTCTTGGTCTGCCATCCATATGTCTGTTGGTAGAGCCCGGCAGGTTATGGATGGATGGAAGCTTGAATGTTGCATTCTCCCTTTCCATTTGTTCACTCATTCTGGATGGAAGGCAGTAAGGCAGTGCCGCCTTACAGTCTGGCATCCATGCTTTTCCCTTGTTAGTGTATAGTACCTTCGGGTCCCCATCTGCCGGCTTAGCGGCCGGCAGCCTGGTGGGCTGTAGATCTCTGGTTTTATTAATGTCACCGGCCGGCATAGACTGCCATCAGCCGTGGCCAGCCGGCAACTGGCTGCACACCTACTACTCTGCCGGCCACTACGATTAGTGGTCAGCTGCCGGCTTATTACCTACTGCCGGCCGGCACCCAGAGACCAGCGATCTGCCGCCCACTATTTCCAATGGTAGTATACCTTGGAATTGTACCCAGGTACTTGCCGGCCGGCATATGTATATGATTATACAGTAGCCAGTATTTTGAATTATAGTATATAATGTAAGTAGAAAACTACAGTATAGATTATACTGTAATACAAAAATTTTCCAACATACAATGTGTTGTCATGTACAGCCTATTGTGAGACCGTACAGTATAAAGAAAGTGAGTTCTTTCTTTAAAATATTAAAATCCCTAATATTAAAAGTTCTGGAAACTGGTGTTGAGTTACACTTATATATCCTTGGAGGATAACAAATTCCAAAGGTTTTCTAGAATGAGAATTAACCATAGTCTTAATGTTATGGGAGGTCATAGCAATTGGCTGGGCAGGAAATACATGTATGTGTATTTCCTTTTTTCCTTTCTAGCTTATCTATCCAAAGCTACATACAATAATAATAAATTGTATACTTAATTTTGTGAAACTTTTCACTGGATACTCCTTGGAATCTCTTCTCTTTACAGGAGGACCAACCCAAGTGCGGGAGTATGTTTTGTAACGTCCGCAGTAAGAACTTCAGCGGACATGAGCTGTGCAGGAAACATGCACGCTGCACAGTCTCCAAAGGCGATCTCAAGTATTGGGACCCTCAGGTATGTGATGTATGTACTAACCTGATTACTGAGGCATTTGACTCTCCTGAGTCGGCAGAGTCAAGGGATGCAGCAAAGGAAAAGTTGCATAATTGGGTCAGGGGTTTTCAGAAAAACACCACGGGGCCTTACCTTCCAAGTGAGAAGATGCAGGCCTATCTTTCCCGGGCATCTTCGGATGCAGTAATTCCTCAGCTTCATTCAGAGATCCCTGACGTCCAGATTCCGGTAGATTCGGAGGTCTCAGACGCGTTACAGGACATCCAACTGGACGATAGGATGTCAGAAGTGTCGGAGTACACTGAAAAGGACCTTCTTGCAGAAGGTCAGGAAGAGGAGCTGACCCAAGCTCCTGAGACCGAGGAGGAAGAGGTCGACGCAGTGTTGGTCTCATCGGTTCTGCCCCCAGAACCAGTTCCCTCGACATCTTCTGCTATCCCAGAGAAACTGGGAAGGACTCTTCCTTCCATTGTTGAAATGATTCAGCAAATGCAGAAGGAAAATGATGAAAAAGAAGCTGCGATGAAGCTGGAGATGCGTAGACTCGCAGCATCACACGGGCCTCAGAAGAAGCTCTGCGTAAAGGACCTTCCTTTATGTTCGGACACGAACCCGTGGTGGTATGCCGAACACATGCTGATGACAACTGGGAAGATTGTCATCTCGGAGAAGCTGGGATCAGTCCCCATTGAAGAGGTGGAATTCTGGCCCAGCAAGGAGTCTTACTCGGACTGTTATGTCCGCCTCAGGAAGGAACCAGCCTCAAAGGAGGAGACAAAGCCAAAGGAGGTCATAGTCTTTGACCATGGTAAAGCACAGGCTTTACTTTCTAGCTCGATGAAAGAGAGGGGCTTCACTAACTCGAAGTTACCAGCGTTGAGTAAGAAGCACCCCTCCTTTGTGGCTTCTCCAACCAGAGCCTTCCCCTTTATGGAGAAAAGGTACAAGGCAGCCTTAAAGGCGGTCGAGGCAGGGAAGCCATGCCCCTCATTGGACGAGTGCAAGCTTTTATCCCTGACCTTACCTATGGACCAAAAAGACTGGAAGGACGTCCACCTTACCTTCTCAGTCGGGAAGTTGGAAGCAGATGTTGCTAGACGTCAGTTCGGTGAGGACCTTCCGAAGTTGTCTGAATTTCTCTTGCGTAGGGAGCAAGAGACTAAAGAAAGACTTTCTGCGTCCATGTCTCTACAGACTACTCTGGAGACGATGGCAAGTGACCCCAAAAACCAAGAGATGTTTAAGGTAGTGGCCAAAACCCATTTGGCCACCGTGACCAAGGATTTGTACAGTTTTATTAAAGCTAGGAGGACTTGTAGAGAGTTCGTGTTCGCCTCGGCTGCGGTGAGACATGAACCCAGGAAACTGATCCCATCCAGCATTTGGGGTAAGGACCTCTTCCCAAGCGGTCAAAGAGGTAGTAGACAAGGCCGCCATGGAGAATAGGAACCTTCTCCACAAGTGGGGCCTATCTCTCAAGAGGAAGTCTTCCCCGGATGAGGGTCCCCAACCTAAGAGGAAGACAAAGAAGCCTAGGCTACCCTCTAGGCCAGCCAAGCCTTACAGACAACAGCAACAACTTCCTACGACCGCGGTGCCCCAGATGGTGGCACAACCTCCAACTACGTACCAGTTGGTACCTCAGCCAGTAGCGACACAGTCGCCTGCTTTTAACCCAGCTTTCGAGAGGCAGTCAACGACCTTTCGTCCGAAAGCTAGAGGATCAGCCAGAGGTTCCTCTAGACGCCCCTCAAGAGGAAGGGGATACAGAGGAGGACGCGGTCAAGGAGGCAAGCCTTCAGGTCCACAGCAAAAGTGAGATGCTCCCGGTAGGAGGGAGAATGTATTTATTTCGGGATCGTTGGACCTTCGATCCCTGGGCCCACAGCCTAATCAAAAACGGACTGGGTTGGAGCTGGAACAACGCTCCACCTCTATTCCCACAATTCTTCCAAAACTCCACCCCCGTCCTGGAAGAATACGTATGGGAACTCTTGGAGAAAAGAGTAATTCGGAGAGTAAAGTCCATCAAGTTCCAAGGAAGGCTGTTTTGTGTTCCCAAGAAGGACTCAGAAAAACTCAGAGTCATTCTGGACTTGTCGCCAATCAACAAGTTCATAGTAAACTCCAAGTTCAGGATGTTAACGCTTCAACACATAAGAACGCTGTTGCCCAAACGGGCTTACACTGTCTCAACAGACTTGGCAGATGCCTACTGGCACGTCCCAATCAATCGTCGACTCTCCTCCTACCTAGGTTTCAAGCTACAAGGAAGACTTTATGCCTTCAGAGCCATGCCCTTCGGGCTAAACATAGCCCCAAGGATGTTCACAAAGCTTGCAAATGCTGCCGTTCATCAATTACACCTAAAGGGTGTCCAAGTAGTGGCCTACTTGGACGATTGGCTGGTGTGGGCAGCATCCAAGACGGAATGCATGCAGGCTTCCAAGAAAGTGGTCTAGTTCCTGGAACAACTAGGATTCAAGATCAACACCAAAAAGTCTCGACTATCTCCAGCTCAAAAGTTTCAGTGGTTAGGAATCCACTGGGATTTACAGTCACATCAACTTTCCATTCCACTAAAGAAAAGGAAAGAGATAGCAGGATCTGTCAAGAGACTTCTGGAATCCAAACGGATTTCAAGACACGAACAGGAGAGAGTGCTGGGCTCTCTACAGTTTGCTTCAGTGACAGACCCAGTGCTACGAGCACAGCTAAAGGATGCCACAGGAGTCTGGAGAAGATACGCATCAAACGCTCGAAGAGATCTGAGAAGACCATTACCGATTCGATTGCGATAGCTTATCAAGCCGTGGTCCAAAGCCAAGTACCTGAAGAAATCGATACTTCTTCTGCCACCTCCACCTTCAGTCATCATCCACATAGATGCTTCAAAGGAAGGATGGGGAGGTCACTCTCACCAAAGGAAAGTCCAAGGAGCTTGGTCCAATCTATTCAAGACCTTTCATATCAACATTCTGGAGCCCATGGCAGTATTTCTTACACTGACGAAATTATCTCCTTGCCACTCAACCCACATAAGACTGGTCCTGGACAGCGAGGATATAGTGAGATGCCTGAATCGCCAAGGTTCGACATCACCTCAAATCAACCATCTTCTGTTTGGCGGAAAAGAAGAGATGGCACTTATCAGCAGTTCACCTTCAAGGGTTCCGCAATGTGACGGCGGACGCTCTATCCAGGTTCACTCCGATAGAGTCAGAATGGTCCCTAGACGCAGGATCGTTCTCCTTCATCTTACGTCAAGTCCAGGAACTGCAGATAGACCTCTTTGCGATGAGCGGCAACAAGAAGATACTTTGTTACGTGGCCCTTTACGAGGATCCTCTAGCGGAAGCAATGGATGCAATGTGCCTCGATTGGAACAGATGGTCCAGGATTTACCTGTTCCCTCCATCCAACCTTCTACTGAACGTCCTCGACAAACTGAGATCATTCAGGGGAACAGCCGCGATAGTGGCTCACAAGTGGCCAAACAGCGTCTGGTTTCCTCTGGCGTTAGAACTACGGCTGAAGTTTGTGCCGTTGCCGGATCCAGTTCTGACTCAGCAAGTGCAGAAGTCGACTGTCTTCGCTTCATCACAGAAAACCCAGAACCTTCATCTCGTGATTTTCTCTCCTTAGCGGTGAAGAAAAGATTCGGGATCTCGAGAGACAGTATAAACTTTTTGGAAGAATACAAATCCAAATTTACCAGAAGACAATATGAGTCGTCATGGAAGAAATGGGTGTCCTTTGTCAAGGCAAAGAATCCAAAAGAAATCTCGACGGATTTATGTTTATCTTTCTTTATTCACCTTCATGAACAAGGTTTAGCAGCCAACACAATATCCACGTGTAAGTCTGCCTTGACAAGACCCTTATTGTATGCCTTCCAGGTTGACTTCTCTAATGAAATCTTTAACAAGAATCCTAAGGCTGTGCTAGACTCAGGCCAGCAGCACCTCCGAAACCCATTTCATGGTCTCTGGATAAGGTTCTTCACTTTGCTTCAATGCTGAACAACGAAGATTGCGCTTTGAAAGATTTGACCCAAAAGGTTATATTTCTATTTGCACTAGTCTCGGGGGCCAGAGTTAGCGAAATAGTGGCCCTCTCGAGAGATGAGGGTCATATTCAGTTCGTAGAAGGGGAAGAACTGAAACTTTTTCCTGACCCAACGTTTCTTGCCAAAAATTAGCTACCCACCAAAAGGTGGGGTCCCTGGAGAATCTGCCCTCTGAAGGAAGATGTCTCTCTATGTCCAGTAGAGTGCCTAAGGGTCTATCTTCGTAGAACTTCAGACTTTAAGGGAGGACAGCTTTTTAAGGGAGAAACTAAAGGTTTGAATTTGTCTCCGAGACAACTAAGGGCAAAGATCACCTACTTTATTCCCAGAGCGGATCCGGACAGTACACCCGCAGGTCATGATCCAAGAAAAATTGCCTCATCCCTGAACTTTTTTAATAATATTGATTTCGAACACCTTCGTTCATACATTGGCTGGAAGTCATCCAGAGTATTTTTTAAACATTACGCGAAGCAGGTAGAGGAATTGAAGAGGTCTGTGGTGGCAGCAGGTAAGTGTTCTTAAACCTATTGCTTAGTTCTGCGAGGAACAGTGAAATTAATTGGGACGATTAATTTAAGGGTGTGTATGTGGTCCCTGGACGGTACAACATGCTAAGTGAAAGGACACTAAGGTGTCCTTATGGACTGTTCCATATACAAAGGTGAAATAAGCATAATGCATAACACGTGTGCCATGCGTTTCTACGCAAGTGTGAATAGACAGTAATGACAGAAATTAATGAAAATTATTAACATTTTCGTTTTCAAGTGGCATTAATATGTTTCCTTTTCAGATGAAACAAGTATTTCCTGTATTACTGTTATCTTTATGCTTCAATTTATTTCATCCACATTTTATATATCTCTATAAATTTTGATTGATCTATTAATCTATTGTTTATCAATAAACTAGTTCTAAATGAACTTTGCATCTTATTCGCCCCAGGTTCATTTTTATGAAAGATATTATTGAGCATTACACTTCATCCTTTGGATATTGTTTGATAATAAAAGAAAATCTTGAAAGATTGTTCCTTCGTGTAGACAAACACTCATTGATTTTGGCCAGTCCTTATATAGACAGGCCAGTATACTCTGAATGTGATGATAACTGATATATAATCTTTGTTCCTTTATGGATACAAACTATTTGTCGGTACATAAGTCAAATTCTGTATACCGGGGGAGATGTCAGTATTACATACGCACATTGGTGAGTTTTCAATACAAACTTTGCTTTAGAAGGTATACGTTGAGACCAATACAGTATACTGGTTTGTCTGCTGGGCATCCATGGGTAATATGTATTCCTCGAGACTTTTCCAGAGTCTAGCATGACTCTTCCCTGTAGGGGGCAGGAAGTTCTAACATTGTTTATGCTTAGAAGGAATGATGTATGATGGTAACATCATAGGTCTTTAGGGGTAAATCGACCAAGGAAATTCTGTCTTGAGGACAAGGCACATAATAAAAATCGACAGATACAGTAATGCTCTGGTAAACTTCCATCAGGACGACATGGCCTGAGCCAAAAAAACGGATTTTGAGCGAAGCGAAAAATCTATTTTTGGGTGAGATAGCCATGTCGTCCTGATGGACCCGCCCTTCCTCTTTATAAAAAGGGCTAAAGGACCCCTCCCAATGGTACAGTATCTGAAGCCCCTCACTTATTGCTATAAGGAATAACATGGCGCCGTTGATGACGTCATATACAGACTCGAAACGGGGAGAAGAGGTACCTTAATAAAGACTCCCCTTTTGTTTCTCGCCACTTTTCCCTCTCGAAGCGTTAACGCTATTTGGGGTGAAGATAGCTATGTGGCGTGTCAAGAATACATCCTCTGATATTATGCGATATCCCTATAAGAGTAAATTAGGGATATTCGCTCCAGGAGTTAGAATTCTGGGTACCTTAAGGTAAAATTCTCTGGGAATATCACTGTAGTTAAATATATCCTAGGAAGCTACTTTAAAGGAACTTCTATCAGGACGACATGGCTATCTCACCCAAAAATAGGTTTTTCGCTTCACTCAAAATCTGTTTTTTTTATCAAATCCCCATACAGTTGTCTTGCTTTGCCACAAATCCCATCCTTGCTAACACTACACCCTGCTAACTGTTGCTCGTTTATGAAAATAAGCAAAAGTTTCTCCACTTCCTCCAATACCTGTGGCCTTTGTTTGCTAAACACGATCAATCCTTTAGCAACATCACTTGCTTTAAGAGCGTCTTTTATTTTTTTAGGATGGTGCTTATTGTTAATTTTGCCATGCCAAACTTCTTGGCTAAATCAGACACGCACACTTGATTCATATTTCGCTAATTTTTTTCTTAAAGTCAATAGATTTGCACACTACTTTCTTCTTTTCATCACCACCAGCTTTATTACTTGCACTTGCTTTCTTTGGAGGCATGATTACGGGTTAATACACTATGCAAAACACAAAATACACTCAATATTTTCGTAAACCACAACAAACACGTCTGCATACAAATGTTGAATACTAAAGATCATGCGAGAGAGCGTCAGTTGGCATCCGAGCCGCGTCGTCGGGTTGTCTCGGCTCATCTCGGGGGTGTTCGAGTTCCGAAATTTTTTTTGACATCTGAAGCAAAAAAATGTCAAATTTTTTATTCGAACTCCGATTTGTTCGAGACCTGAGATGTTCAAAAACCGAGGCTTGACTATAATTTGTATTTTTTCCTGGAGCTCTTTACACATTCTGTACCCGCTAGCACCTACCCCCGAAAAGTCCTGCCGCAATTATAAAAGTGATTGTTAGTCGCTAGTGCTGGTGGGAACCGGGGGGCTAGCGTACCCCACTAACTAGCGGTGGGTAGCTATACCCTGAAAGAAAAGCTTATCTGCTGGTTTCAGCTTTGCTGGAATAAATACTCTATGGTGAAGTGTTCCAGGTTTATACTACTAGGAAAACTACATTTTATTTCTAAATTTGTCATGTTTGTTTTTAGTTAACATGAAAAGGTTGTCCATTTGTATGGCACATTCAAAAAGAGGCCTGACATCATTATTACAATACAGCAAGACAAAGTTCATCGTGAAAAAATAATTTTTCCTAAAATATTTTTATTCTGTGCTTTAAAAAACCAATATTTCATTATCCTAGCTTTAGCTAGGATAATGAAATATTTTTTTTTTTGTTGAATATCTCAACAAAGTGCCTATCCCTAGTAAAAAGGTACTGTATTGCAATTTCAATAAGTTTAGCCCATAAAGTAGTCACACAAAAAATCCAACACCAAATTTGATTTGAGCACTAGCGGCGGCAATCTGGGGGGAAAGAAAAGTTTTAAGTTTCTTTATACAATTGCTCTTATGTGCTTAGTTTTCAAGATAAAAGCATGTCAGTTACGGTTAGGAATTGGTTGCAATTTTGTGTAATGCAAAGCAAATTGTGTTATCATAATTCTAACAATATGATACAGTTGGTATAAGTTGGCCATACCAGGAATTATGCCTATTTCATGGTTGAATAGCTGAATAAATTGCGTATTCCCCTTATAAAGTTAGAAAAAATTTAATAATTTTAGCCCATAAAAACCTTGACATAACAAATGTCTACACATAATCTCTTAAGCACTAACCATGATAATTGGGGGGGGGACATTTTTTCCAATTGCTCTTGCTCTCATATTTCTCAAGATAAAAATATATATTATATCAGTTATTGTAAACGATTGATTGTACATTTTTGTAATGCAGACCAAATTATGCTACTGTAATTTTAGAGACATTGAAACTATACTATTAGTTATAAGATAGCCATAACCAAAATTTTGCCTACCTCCTAGGCAATAATGCAGGCCTTTATAACCGTCCTTAGAGCAGTCAAACATATGACTTGACATCACTAACCTCACAAAACGGATTTTGAGCGAAGCGAAAAATCTATTTTTGGGTGAGATAGCCATGGCGTCCTGATGGAAGGTTCCTTTTTGGTAGCTTCCTTGGGTAAATAACTACCAAGATATTCCCAGAGAATTTAACCACAGGTTATCACAGAATTCTAACTTCTGGAGCGAGTATCCTAAAGGTTTCCCTTTTAAGACATCGTATATCAACAGGGGACGCATGTATTAACGCGCCACATAGCTATCTACACGCCGAACAGATTTAACACTTCGGTGTGTAAGAGCGGAGAATAGCTGGGAGCCGTTCCACAGCTAATTTCGTCCGTGGCTACTTTTGGTACTCGAGACGTAAACAAACGGGCGCCATTGCTAAATGACGTCACGTCCGTCCTCATCCTGAAGCCAGTTGCTTGCCGATCACCATGATACAGCAGAGCAGGGTGGGACCTAAAAACTGGACGAAGTAGCAGGGAGGGTCCATCAGGACGCCATGGCTATCTCACCCAAAAATAGATTTTTCGCTTCGCTCAAAATCCGTTTTTTGGGCTCAAGCCATGGCGTCCTGATGGAAGAATACCAGAGAATCAATGTATCGTGGTAGATTTTCCCCTATTAGGTAAGTGCCATGGGCTTTGAACAATGTAGCATAGTAATCTTAATAAAAGAACCGTAGGGAAGAATCTTCCTGCCCCCCTTGGCAGTGAAGTTCCCACGGGCCATGCCGAGATCAAAGTGGTTATCGAAGGGCTATTCACCTTGCTAGAAGAACCAGAAGAACTTGGAGACGAGACTGAATGGTTGGCATTCGTATCGGTACATTCTCGAAGGCAGACAAGTGGTGGTTGGACACTGTGTGTCGAGAAGGAGAGTTTCGTCTTTAGGGTATGAAGAGTAAGTATTCGTATTGGAATATTACATTGCGAAGGTGAATATATAATAAGGGTTAGGACCTTAGTATCTCCATGAACCATAGGGAAGGGATAATAAAACTATGACAGGCATGTATTTCATAGTATAAGTAGGAGCGGATTGAGACGCACAAGTAATAAAATAAGAATTTTATTTCACAATTGCAGAAAAATAAATGAATTGCAGTAATAAGTAAATTTAATTTACAGTAAATTATAATGTACATAGTAATAAAGACTTGCTCTTGAATCTGAAAGGGAATTTCAAATTTATTAGTAGGCACTCGTTCTCGAGGAACGTCAGTCTTTAATTAACACACATCATGCTCTAGGCATGCGGCACTTGTGTGACGACTATGACATTTCACCTGGGATAAGAACAGTTATAAGAAAGCACTAAGTGTTTTCGACATCACTACGTATCGCTCGAGGGTCAACATAGGCACCCGAAGAGTTAGAGTCCCAAATAACTCGCTGTTCTATGCAGAGTTAGGTGCAGGTTTCATAACACTACCTGCGGCTACCACAAAATGTTTGACTTCGTGCACTTGTTTCGCATAATGTTTGAAGAAAACACGCGAGGACTTCCAGCCTGTGAAGCTTTTAAGGCTTTCGAAGTCCATACTCTGAAAGAAATTCAGAGACGATGCAACTTTTCTAGGATCGTGACCGGCGGGTGTACTGTCAGGATCCGCTCTGCGAATGAAGTAGGTGATTTTCGCTCTTAGTTGTTTTAGTGACAGGTCCCTGCCCGATGTTTCTCCTTTGAAGAGTTGGCCTCCACCAAAGTTCGAAGTTCTGCGAAGATAGACCTTGAGGCTCTCTACTGGGCATAGAGAGGCATCTTCCTTCAGGGGGCATATTCTCCAGGGGCCCCATCTTTTGGTGGGTAATTCGTTTTTGGCGAGAAACGTCGGATCCGGGGAGAGGGTAATGTCTCCTGAATCAGTAAACAGGATGTGACCCTCTTCTCTTGACAATGCCACTATTTCGCTGACTCGGGCTCCTGAAGCAAGAGCAAAAAGAAATATAACTTTCTGAGTCAGATCCTTGAGAGGGCATGAATCATTATCCAAGTTGGAGGCGAAATGGAGCACCTTGTCCAATGACCAAGAGATCGGTTTCGGTGGGGGTGCTGGGCGTAGACGAGCGCATGCTTTCGGCAGTTTATTGAAGATGTCGCTGGACAGATCAATTTGGAAGGCATACAACAGTGGTCTAGTCAAGGCCGATTTGCAAGTCGAGATCGTATTGGCTGCTAATCCCTGTCCATGAAGGTGAATGAAGAAGGACATGCAGAAATCAATGGTGATTTCCTTAGGATTTTTTTTGCCTTGACGAAAGAGACCCATTTTCTCCAAGATGATTCGTATTGCCGTCTTGTGGATTCGGTCTTGTATTCCTCGAGGAAGTCTAGACTTTTCTTCGAGATCCCAAACCTCTTCTTTGCGGCTAGGGAGAGAAAATCATGAGATGAAGGTCCTTGATTTTCGATGATGAAGCGAAGACAGTCGACTTCTGTACTTGTTGGGAGAGAACTGGGCCCGGGAGAGGGATCAGCTTGGGCTGCAGCTCCAGGACCAGGGGGTACCAGTTGCTCCGGGGCCACTTGGGAGCCACTAGGGCCGCTGTCCCTTTGAAGGTTCTCAGCTTGGAGAGGACTTTCAGCAGAAGGTTGGTGGGAGGGAACAGGTAGATCTTGGACCATCTGTTCCAGTCCAGTGACATGGCATCCACTGCTTCTGCCTTGGGGTCCTCGTACGGGGCCACATACCGAGGAAGTTGATTGTTGTCGCTCGTTGCGAAGAGATCGATCTGAAGTTCTGGGACTTGGTGAGAGATGAAGGAGAATGATCTTGCGTCTAGAGACCATTCCGACTCTATCGGGCTTGTCCGAGATAGAGCGTCCGCTGTCACGTTGCGGAATCCTTGTAGGTGAACTGCAGACAGGTGCCATTTCTTCCTCTCTGCCAGACGGAAGATTGTCAGAAGCACCTGATTTATCTGGGGCGATCTTGAGCCTTGGCGATTGAGACATCGAACTACCACCGAGTTGTCTAGGGTTAGACGAATATGGATCGAGGGAGGCGGGGAGAGTTTCTTCAGAGTTAGAAGGACCGCCATGGCCTCCAAGATGTTGATGTGAAACGTCTTGAACAGGGGAGACCATGTGCCTTGAGCCTATTTTTGGTGGGAGTGACCTCCCCAACCCTCCAGCGAAGCGTCCGTGTGGATGTTGAGTGATGGAGGTGGGTGTTGAAGAGGAATGGACCTTTTCAGGGCCTTTGCTTCCGACCACGGCTTGAGGAGAAGTCGAAGTCTGTTTGGGAGCCGTCTCTTGAGGTCTCTTCGAGCGATGGATGCAGAACGTCTCCAGACTCCCGCGGCATCCTTTAGCTGTGCACGAAGCACCGGGTTTGTTACCGAGGCGAACTGTAGAGAGCCTAGAACTCGTTCCTGCTGGCGTCTTGAGATCCGCTTGGATTTCAGTAGTCGCTTGACAGACCCTGCTATTTCCTTCCTTTTCTTCTGGGGGATGGAAAGGCGGTGTGACTGAAGGTTCCATTGGATTCCTAACCATTGGAACTTCTGAGCTGGAGAGAGGCGAGATTTCTTCACGTTTATCTTGAATCCCAGGTGTTCTAGGTACTGGGTGACTTTGCTGCAGGATTTTAAACAATCCTCGGGCGATGGAGCCCAGACTAGCCAATCGTCGAGGTAGGCCATCACCTGGACGTCTCGGAGGCGGAGCTGTTGTACTATGGCGTCCGCCAGCTTTGTGAAGATCCGAGGGGCCACATTGAGGCCGAAGGGCATGGCCCTGAAGGCGTAGCTTTTCCTTTGGAGTCGAAATCCTAGGTAGGAGGAAGCGTGATGGTTCATTGGAATGTGCCAGTAGGCATCCGCCAGGTCTATGGAGACCGTGTAAGAACCTCGAGGCAGAAGGGTCCTTATCTGTTGAAGAGTCAGCATCTTGAACTTGTCGTTCGCTATGAACTTGTTGAGGGGGGATAAGTCCAGAATGACTCTGAGTTTGTCGGAGTCTTTCTTGGGGACACAAAACAGTCTCCCTTGGAACCTGGTGGAGAGTCTTTCTTGGGGACACAAAACAGTCTCCCTTGGAACCTGGTGGACTTTACCTTCCTTATCACCTTCTTGTTCAAGAGATCTAGGACATATTCTTCCAGAAGGGGGGTTGATTGTTGGAAGAATTGCTGGAAGGTTGGGGGTGGTTGAGTCCAACTCCAGCCTAGACCCTTCTTGACGATGCTGTGTGCCCAGGGATCGAAGGTCCAACGATCCTGGAATTGGCGGAGTCTTCCTCCCACCGGAAGCACTTCATTGCTTCTGGTGTCCCGAGGGCTTACTGCCTCGGCCGCTAGCTCCCCTTCCTCCTCTGCCTCTGGAGGGACGGCGAGACGCATCTCTGCCTGCACCTCTGCTTGAGCCTCTACCTTTGGGACGAAAGGTAGTCGTCTGTTGCTCGAAAGCAGGGGTGAAAAACGGTGACTGTGACAAGACTGGTTGGGTGACCAGCTGAAAGGTCTGCTGTGGTTGAGCTGCCACTTGGGGAGTAGCGGGTCCCGGAAACTGCCGTCTCTGTTGATGTTGCTGGGGTTTCTGCTTGGGGAATTTCCTCTTAGGTTGAGGTCCGTCGTCCTGGGAGGATTTCCTCTTCTTTGACATGCCCCACTTGTGGAGAAGGTTCCCGTTCTCCGTGGCGGCCTTGTCGGTGATCTCTTTCACGAGGTCAGAGGGAAAGAGGTGCTTACCCCAGATGTTGGAGGAAATCAGCCTCCGGGGTTCGTGTTTCACAGTGGCACCTGAGAACACGAATTCTCTACAGGCTCTCCAAGCCTTCATGAAGTGATACAAATCCTTCACCAGGGTTGCCATGTGGGATTTGGCGAGTACCATGTAGTGGTCTGGGACTCTGGTGTCACAAGCCATGATGTCAAGTTGGACCTGGTGGGACATGGATGCTGCAAGCCTCTCCTTCGTATCTTGTTCCCGACGAAGGAGGTGGTCGTTGAGTTTCGGGAGGTCTTCGTTAAACTGACGTCCGGCTACGTCAGGATCTAGCTTTCCCACCACGAAAGTATGCTGGATATCCTTCCAGTGTCAAGCATCGGGGGGAGTTACTATGGAGAAGGGTCTGCACTCCTCCAGTGCAGGGCAGGGTTTTCCTTCTTCCACAGCCTTGAGGCACGCAGCGAAGGCCTTTTCCATGAAGGGAAGGACTGCATCGTCGGGTGCGACGTAAGTAGGGTGCTTCTTGCTCAGGGCCGGAAGCTTAGAGCAGGTAAAACCCCTACTTTTAAATGCAGTGGCTAGCATAGCCTGGGCCTTCGAGAGATCGAACACTATCTCCTCCTTGAGTTCGGTCTCTTCTTTAGAGGCGGGTTCAGAACGAAGCCGGACGTAACAGTCCGGGTAAGCCTCAAAGTTTGGGAAGAACTCCACATCTTCCAGGGGGACCGTGCCGATCTTATCGCTGACAAAGATCCTGCCGGTCGCGATAACCATATGCTCGGCATACCTCCAGGGGTTGGCATGTGAGCATGCAGGGAGATCCTTAACCGAGATCTTCTTCGGTTCTTTGGACCCCTTCATGGACCTGATGAACTCTTGAGTTTCTTTCAGCCTGTCGTCCATAATGGCTTTGATCATCCGGAACATCTCTTGGGCGGATGGAATGGGTTCCGGGGTAGCGGAGGTAGACGGGAAAGACACTTCCGTCGGTGTAGGAGTAGGGGCGGTGATGGAAGGAGGAGCGACCTCTTGCTCCGACTCGGTGTATTCCACCTGGTCCTCTTCATCTTTCGCACCTTGGGCCATAAGGGTCTTCTCCGTGCCCTCCGAAATATCCGACATATGTTCGTCGTTCTCGGAATCCAGGTGGCACTCGTGCATGGACTGGGCCATGACTACGTCTGGTTCCACCGTAATTTGGACAGTGGGGATTAGTTCTTTGGGCACCACAGAATCGGGGGAGGCCTTTGGGAACAGAAGGGACCTCAATTCTTCAGTGGCCAGGTATGGTCCAGTGGCATTCTTCTGGAAGCCACGCACCCACTTGCGAAGTGTCCCTGACCTCCGCTGAGGGAGGATTATGGAAGGCATCGACTAGGCGATCCTGGCAGACCATACAGCTCTGCGGGTCCCAGAACTTCAAGTCCCCTTTCTTATTGGCACAAGGGGCGTGAGTCCTACACGCCGTATGCCCGTAGAAGTGCGGGCGTTTCACAGCGCAGAAGTCGTAATCACACTTCATCTGCTCCTCCTGTAAAAGAAAGAGAAAATGAGTATGGGGGGAGTCATAAGAATGACTCTTAAACTAAGTTAATATTAATCATTAATTTTAACTTGATAAAGGGTGTGATGCACAGAGGAAGGGTTGAGATAGGATAGGAACATACTCCGTGCATCCCGCCCGGCTGGTTACCGTAACCTTCATCCTTGGACAATCCGAGGTGACCGAAGGCACAGGATAGAATTCAAGTAGAAGTCCATAGGGCAGATAGAATTCTATGGGAATTGTCAAGGATATAAGATTGGGACTGAGGCCACTCAGTTCCAAATTAGGGGACTAAAAGATCCCATAGGGTAACGGCTTCCGGCAACCAGCCGCGCTAAGATACACGCAGCATGCTGGAAATCTGTGATATGCAAGAAGACAGCATGATTACCAATAGAACAGTAATAAGATACTGATCCATTTACGTAAACAAGCCATCTGGTTGCAGTGTAGGGCTATCAATATCAGATGATAGCTAGTAGAAGGGGGTGCAAGTCGCCTTGACGCCTCCGGAAGGTTCCGGCAGACCGCCGGCACGCCGGAGGCTGCTCCAGCAGAGTTTCTGGCATTAGGACAGACAATATAGAAGTCAAGAGTAATACCAGGGTGGCGGCCGCCGGCACAGCGGCGGCACGCCGGCAGAGGGAGCGGCGGCTCCGGCAGCCGGAGGTTGCCGGCTTGGTGACAGGAACAAGGATGGTTATAGCAGAACCGGACTGCCGGCAGTGGACGCCGGCACTCCGGGGGCCGGCCGGCGGGCGGACGACCAAGCTATGAGGAAGGAGGGAGAGCCATCGGCTGGAAGCCGGCGGCAGGCGGCAGTCCCCCGGCACACGGAGGACTGGCGGCCGAGAGGATAAGGGATGAGTCACCAAGGTAGGAGGTGGGTGACAGTGGAGGCGGCAAGGGACCGGCACCCGGATAGTGAAAGAGACAGAAGGAGGGATGTAGGGGTCCGGCCACGGACCCCCAGACATCCCCCCTGAGAGGGTGTACCCATGATAGAGGCTGACTCTATCACCCAGAAGCAGGGGCCGCAGAGGACCGGGAGCTAAGGTAGCCCAAGGGAGGGCTAGGGGACACCCAAGAGCGGGGGGGGGGAGACCCCTGCATACAGAACACATCCAGTGGCTAACCCCATAGGACACTATGAAGGGTATATGTACCAGAGCGGACTGCACACAGAAGCTCAAGGTAGCCCTATCACTCCACCCTAAGGAGGAGTTGTAGGACAGGGGACAGATGGGTATAGACTAACCTAAGTATAGGCTAGGCCATACAAGAGATAGGTGGGGAGGGGAGAAGAGAAGGGTCTTCCATGGAGGGGGTTCTGTACCAGAGCGGCCACTGAGGAAGGGAGGACACTCCCTAGCCTAAGGTAAGGCAGCTTGACTGAAAACGGTGCATGGGTATAGTTTCAGCAAGGAACAGAATTAACCCCTCCAAAACCTAACCTTGAGCAGGGATGTACGTCCTGAACTAGGAAGGATGGAAGACATATCGCTATTGCAGGAAAAGTCGGAGACCTAGCCCTAGCAATAGAGGAAGGACTAGCCGTTCCTCACTCTCGGGCGCAACCCTAAGGGGGGATCATTCCCTTAGGGAGGACAGAGAGGCGATAAAATACTCTGATATGAGCTTGATCCCCTTACGTGGTAGGGGGAGCAAGGCTACACAGAGGGAATGCCCTAAGGCAGGGGGATGAAGGAAGCATATAGGGGTCCTACATGTAGGTTAGGTTAGAAAGACACACTATCTAACCTGTCCCCTATATGGTCCCTGAAGGCGAAAACACTTGCATCACAGTCAATAGTATTGTAAAATAATGCCACTATCTTCATAAATAAGCCTAGGATCACTGATAAATATCATGCATGAACACTGATATAGGCGCTCTGGCCTGGGGGTTATAGTAGCCAACTGGTATGGAGTCAATCGATGACCGATAAAAGCGTCAAAACACGATATAAAAGTTCCTAGCTATGAAGACTAAATAACTAATAGTATCGATTAGTTAATGAGGCCGGAAGCGTTGTTGAGGCTAACTAAATTTTACTTTACGGTCAGAGCTTAACTAAACAATACTGGAACCTTGTACTCAACTTTCCAGAAGAAGGCGAGGCTGAAGGTAGCGACATGATGAAGATGCAAGTCGATAAAGTAAGCACAGGGAAAATCCGTCTTAGTAAGGCGAGCTACTATGCGAAGGATGAGGACGGACGTGACGTCATTTAGCAATGGCGCCCGTTTGTTTACGTCTCGAGTACCAAAAGTAGCCACGGACGAAATTAGCTGTGGAACGGTTCCCAGCTATTCTCCGCTCTTACACACCGAAGTGTTAAATCTGTTCGGCGTGTAGATAGCTATGTGGCGCGTTAATACATGCGTCCCCTGTTGATATACGATGTCTTAAAAGGGAAACCTTTAGGATACTCGCTCCAGAAGTTAGAATTCTGTGATAACCTGTGGTTAAATTCTCTGGGAATATCTTGGTAGTTATTTACCCAAGGAAGCTACCAAAAAGGAACCTTCCATCAGGACGCCATGGCTTGAGCCCAAAAAAAGGTCACAGAGTTTTCAGAAACTGTTTGGTCACATGTAAAGCACATTCACTCTTCTAACCAGGATAAAACAAGTATTTTTGCATAAATGGTCATTGGTGTGAACAAAAAAAAAGGGCCAATAGAGGCATTTAGAGCATATCCAGAACAGATGAGGGTTGAATCATTATTCAGGACCCCTGGCACTGTAATTCAACTAAGGCTCTAACAAGATCATAAGCCTATCTTATGCAAAGGCACAATTTTTCATTATTAATGAATATTTGAAAAAAAAAAAAAAAAAATTTGGACAACGTCAGGGATGTCTATCGGCAGTCTAGGGAGTTATGATTTTGACAATGTCAGCAACGACCATGTCACCAAAGTATTAAGAAGCGATGTCAATGTAGATGCCATTGTTGGATATCTACTTCAAATTGGTACTTATTACTGAAGTAAAATTTTATTAACTTATATCTTAAATGTTTTACAGGTATGCTATATTGGTGGATATACTTTCTCGTAGTGTTTTTAATCAGTATGTATTTTTAACATTTAAATAATCATGACGGTGCTGAATGACTTCACCTGTCACAGTGCCTGGCCACTGGCCTAAATTTTATTGTCTAATCCAATCAAAATTGATTAAAATACTGATTTCACCAGATAAGGGGAACTTGAATCTCCTCTTGGTCAATAGGACACGCTTCCAGCATTGAGATATACCAGATATCATATTCAATGGTTTCTAAGTACAAAAAAATTGACGAATATAGTGACACATTTCTCTACGTAAGTACTTACCTAAAAGGAAGAAAATGACACTGTAAAGTGAGAAAATTTGCTTCTCGAAATGCAACTAGCATTTATAAAAAATTACTACCAGCTCGTATTCTGATCAAGCACCAATAAGTGACCAAGGAGTCCTAATGGAGGGTTCAACCGCTAGTTACACTGGTAAATAAGTTAATAAGTATTATTCACCAAAACTGGTAAAAAATAGAGGTTTATAAACTAACAATTTTAACTATTTTAAATCATACTGCAATTGTGCTATGAACAATTTTTCCTGTTGAATAATATGTTCAAGGAAAATTCAAATATATCTATACTTTCTATACTACATGCCAAACCAAACTACTTAACAATGAAAAGGGATGAAAGAATGTCTATCACTAATACCTAGTAATCTACAGTAGCAATTTATAAATAAGTTTTGCTTATTGAATAACAGTTGAACATAAAAATTGGGAAAATCTATCTTTCTTACATGTGCAGTATACAAAAAGTAGTTATGCAGGTATGTATGTATGTATGTATGTATGTATGTATCAAACTTGTGATATAGTAAAATTTCTACAATACATGCTAGATACATTCTTTGCTAATAAAATAAAAATGCTTCATGTGCCCTTGAAAAAATAAAGAATAGTGCATACTCTTTTAAAAACAGAGCACCAAAAATGCATAAGAAAATAAGTCCAGATTCTACAACACACATGCATTTGTACAATACTAATCTTTAAAGACAAATGCAATAGATGTGCATCATGCTTATATTTCTCAAGGGAAATGGACTTGCCTTAAAAAAACACCAAAATCCTCTTGTAATTCACACGGAACTCTTCAAAATACTAAGACCTATGCTTACTGCTCAACTGGTTACATTCGTGTTTCTTGAAGGAAAAAAATATATACAATTATTATACCCAAAGGAACTTAGTAATATGGGTAACATCTGAATTCCTGTCTTAAATGAGAAATAAGTAGTTAATGCAATCTGAAAAAAAACAACTAAAAACCTTGCCAAAGGTCAGTACAGTATATGCTACTATAATTACTAAAATATGCTTCCTTTGAAATATATCTTAACCTTAAAAATTAACCAATGTGCTAAGGCTTTTTTTATTAATTCAAAACCAGGTTATTATTGTTATTAGTAATTAGGAAAAGAGATATAGTATGCTAATCCAGGCGATCAGATTGCAAAGGGGAAAGCGGTTCAACATGAAATATAAAATACAACAGTAAAATTAATTAATAGAAATAACAGAAAAAATTTAGATATGAATCTGCTTAACCAAAAGCCATTTGCCACACAACTGAAGGATAGATTTCTAATGGCTCCATAATCTCAGACATCCTATAATGACTGCTTGATTCCCTTGACTGTGTAAAACTTGTAGATCATGATAACCAGTCTTGAGGGAACTCAAGAGTGCATTTCCTCTCTAAGCTTTAGGATGGTAAAGGGAATTACCTTCTCTCCCGTATACTCATAGAGTAGAAGTTAGTTTTAGGTATTGAGGAATTTATATGTTTGAAGGAGTGGGATGTCTTCACAAAATGTTAAAAATAACATACTTAATATCTATTTAAGAATTTCATTCATTATCATGAATTTCTTTGTCTAACACCATATCATGGCTCAAATTGATGATAATTTTATGATAGTGTGGTATAGTATTTTATTAAAATTTGATATGATTGATTAATATGCTTAAAAGTGTCAATGAACTTTTTCATTGTGACATCAACTAGTATATCTTAAAATCAGTCGATCCATAATTTGTTTTCCAATGAAGCAAAACTTTTTTGAAAATGTTATTACTGGTCTTTACAAAAGAAAAGATAAAAAGGAAAGTAACATTATAATTAACAGCATATCTGGTACAGAAATGTAACCATTTTTAATTGAAATTATTTCAATACTTGCCAGGGATTTGTGTCTTATTCTTTCAAAGAATGAAGAGCCTCAACCAAAGTAAAAGAAAATTTGTCATCATGAAATGTACAATCCTTGGTTTCCGTGGGAAAAGGACACCATTGAAACAAACAACCAATTATTGTAAAGAGTATTCCCTCCAACCAGAGGCCAATTTGACCATTGATTCTATGGAGCAAGCAACTGTACAGAAAAATCATAGATACTGCGAGTTGGAAGGGGCGTGGGAACTTACATGGATAAATACTTTTAAAGATTTTATTTTAATGAAACTACCTGCATTCATATGCTGAACACCACAATGTTCTGGCAATAAAATCCAGGTTGAACAAAGTCAACTTTTATAAAAAATAAACCTAACTTTGACTGAAATTTGGTACCAACTTAATCATTGTATAAACAACCACAATCCAAAAGCATTTGTTAGATATAACTTGAACCAAATTCATCTCTGAAATAAAATTTGCATACGATTTGAAACATGAATTTGTTGAAAAAGATCTACACCACATCCACTTCCCAATATGTACCCCTAAAGTTGAACATTTCAATAGAAAATTGACTAGTTTAAAATTTTCCACTCCCGCTATTGCACCAAGTGCTCATCATTCATAAAAGAAAATACTGACTTCCCTTAAATAATCACTTGTAAATGCACAAGGGAAACACTACGGGCCTACATTTAAAACCACAGTACAGTATCTCCAAAGATAACTTTCCAGTATAGTCCTAAGTAGTAGCTATTACTCTTAATGCTATGACCCTTTATGCTTACATCTGGTAAGTGATTATCTAACTGTTCATAAGCATTCATAATAAGGTTCTTCAAAAAGAATGTTTAGAAAGGGCACTTGAAGTCATGCCCACCATAAAACATTTATTTTACTGACCCTCTGATCTGTTTAGTAAGAAGTCTTTACCGGTAAATATTGTACAATTTAAATGCTTAACTAGACAATAATGCTGAATTCTCAACACTTATACCCTCAAAAACCCCTTGAGGGAAGGAATAATGTACTGTATGTACTAGGTAACATCACTAAATTATTTTCAGCTCTGATGCTTGATAAGAGAAATCAATGTGGGCACACAGTTGATTCCTTATATAACTGATAACCTTTAAGACATGCACTCTTTTTCTCCAAAGCTAAGAGAAATAATTTGGTTAGGTAGGCTTTTGTAAAATAAAAAGACTCAAGCAAACGCTCAAACTGATTCTATCAAATATTGTAGTGTAAATTACAATTCCCTATTAATTGGATTTGAGCTGGAGACTTTTCAATAATTGTAAAGTATATCTAATTACATTACTAGCCATTAGATCACAACCAAAATGTTGCAAAACTTACTGGCATAACAGAGAAACATTATTTCTATGAACCTCCCTGCTGTTCATATTGCTCCTCCAGAAGCTCAGATTAATCAACCTTTACCTGTAAAATTTCAAAATTCTATACTTTTCCCTTTTCCTTCCTACTGGTAAGGGGAACTGACGGCCCATTCTCTTTGTCTACTCAGTTTTTTTCAGTCTCCAGCTACTGTAAAAGCCTACTTCAGATCGTTACTACACATTGAGATGTTTACCCCTGGTTTCCTAAGCAATTACTACGTAGAGTGTGCATAAGAATTGTTTCTGAAAGATCATTATCTGCATTCCCTTGGTGTATCTTGGGCAATACTGTGATTCAAATTACGTTAAGAAAAGAAGTTTCCCTCATGGTGACTTTCAAGTGATAGTATATTGTAATGGCTGCCAATCAAGTTAACTATGCAACCACTAAAAGAATCTTGCTGTTAGTTCAGAGAAAAAGCCAGGGAAGGATAGGCTAGTTCATTGAAGTGGGGATGACAACGATCATGATCCACTTTAGACAATTCACATAATGTCAACTTTCTCTAGTAATTGAGCTTCATAAGCTCTTGGCATCGCTGGGCTATTTTGTAAAAAGTTCCGATTTCAGTATTACATAGGCATATGGCGCGGAATATCACAAGATTCTCCTAAGTCCTTGTTGGGGTGCACAAAGTTGTAACTAAACTCAATCGTTTGGTAATGTGTTCCACTAATTCATCACAAGTTATTTCAGCAAAGTATATGTATGGGCTAGTACAATATTATACGATTAACATTTAATTTGCTACTTACTATATTTCATATGTATCTACTGTATAGATTTATATAAAGGATCTCTTATTTTTTTATACTAACAAATGAGTTCTCAGCTCATGTGAAGCATCCGATGCATTCACTCCAGTTGTAAAAAATCAACTGAGTTTCCATCAGTTTATATGATACAAAAAGATGAAGGAAGCTACAGTACCTTGAAAGTGAGGATTTATTTCCTTTTCAAACTTTAAGTAACCGTTACTGAGAAATGCTCTAACAAGTTCAATAAAGTAAGTTTGGAAGCATCTTATTCGTCCAAACCTGCAGAAATATCCTTTTACAAGGGATAAAATATATTGTTCTGAAAAGGTTAGCAATGCCAGGTCCCATTTCAGCCTTGACTCTTCTATAACGCACAGACATACTGACTGGTATAAGCCTTCTCTGTTGCATAATATTGTCTTGCTTTTCAATTTGATTTCCCGTCTTGACACCATCAATGTGCCTCATAAACGAAAATTTATAAACAAGTTGGTTGACTAAAGAGATGCTCTTCGTGAGTAATTAAGATGGTGTGCTCTTGAATCCCTTTAATTAACAGCTTTACAAGTTTAATGAGTGTCAATGGACTTCCCTGCTAGATTTGTAAGCATTCTTGCATAAGGAAAACACTCTATTTAAATAAATATAGACATATATTCTGTTCAGATTGTGGCAAGTATTTATGCCTTACATTATAGCTTTGTTAGTTCTTACAAAGGGAAAGTACTGTGTTTTAAATATTGTTGTGGGAAGTACAACACTGTAAATAGAACAACTTACATTACGACATACCCATTATTCCTTAGCTGTCCAGTCAGTTCAGTTTTTAGACCTTAACTTATTTAAATTCCTTTGTTATTCTCAGGTCAGTAAGCCTTAGCTTGTAGTAGGTAAGACTGATTTGCTAGCTCGATTGCTTAAACTAGCCTGATTTCCATAGTCAGGTCTAGTGGTCTTGATTACATAGTGTTCCTTCAGTATTGAATGGGGCTTACTAAAAGCAACCTATAAATTCCTGTTTTCAAGTTTTTTTTTACAGGTAAAATAGAAGAAATCATATCTCAGATTTCAAGGAAATCAGCCAGTAGTAGACCCCTGCTATGATTGATTACTCATATAACATAAGCAGTGCTACAGAGCTGATTAATTTGCAGTGTCTCTAATGAAGCTCATCATTAGAAAATTGTAAAATGATGGTGTTACGAGGTGCACAACTAAGGAAAAGGGGAAGTGTCGCGAAAATTTGGAGGAGATATTTTTTGTTTGCAGATTCGGTGGTAGGCATTCTTTCAACTCTTGCAGAAGAGAAACTTACAGGGCACTCGGGATCTCGATATAGGTACAGAATGATGTTAGACTTGTATAGTTGTTTAAATAGAATAACTGCAGATGGTACACAGGGGTCTGCAGTTATGTTAGAAAATTTTTCGGTAAAACACAGAGAACAGCTTTGTTCTTCTCTGGTTTGGACAGTTTCATGTGCAGAGATAGCATCATTTGGGTCTTTTTAGACTTAAGTAGGATTACTAGGGTTACCGAAAATGGAGCAAGTAGTATAGAAGACAGGAAGTCCATCATAACTACTTTCCATCTAAAGAGATAACGATGACGGTCTCTACCAGTGTTTCTCGGTAAATGATGGAAGATTAGACCAGTTTTATAAGATTTTGGAGAGCATTCTTCCAGAGGAGTGGGCTTTCTTGATTGTATAAATGGGTTATTGGATTCAATGTGCTATGATCCCCAATTGCCTGCTGTTCCCACCTATCTCATAGACACTCTCAAATCCCTTCTTTTGAAATTAGTAATTTCAAAACTTCTTGAAAAGCAAGGGACCAAGGAGGTCCCAAGTACCTTCCCAGATTTTTAAAACAGATTGCTTTTGGTAACCAAGACATCAGAGAGTTTGAAGACCAATGCTAGATGTAGCCATTCCAAACAAGTTTGCATGCAATTCTCTTAATTTTTCATGGACACCCATTCTACAGTGCTGGGAGCAGTCAGGAATAAATTGATTATATTTGGCTTGAAAGACATCTATATACTTATACAATTAATCATTAGTCTAGATGTCTACACGGGTTTATGGACAGGATGAAGGTTTATCAATGCAAATGCCTATGTTTTGGTCTTAGGACAGCTCCTCGGGTTTTTGCCAGAATAACAGCCCCTATTGCCAAGTGGTTACGTCTGTAGGATGCAAGGGGATTTTATACTCAAAAACTGTTTTTTCTTGAACTCTATTGCTAATGTAGATTTGTGTACAACAGGTGTGGGTATTCTCTTTTTCAAGTTAGCTGGGATTCCTAGTCAATCTGAAGAAGTACCTGCTAACTCCAACAGAGGATTTTATATTTGTAGATGATTTGAATAAAACTTAAGAGAAATGTGCAGCAAGCTTTTACTTATGATACCATCGTGAGAAGAACAAAATTACCTCTCTTCCTGAGGGAATCATAGTTTATGGGATACTCCCAAAAACATCTTTCCTTCAAATTCTTGAAGAAAAAGTAAATAAGTAGGTACTGCAGTCAGAAAAGGGTTAAGTAAGGGGTCGGATAAGCTTGGGTAAATATAAAACAAGGACATTTTTGCCATAATGCAATGTCTTTTCATTTAGAAAAAAACTTTGTTCCGTAACTGAAATACAAACCACGCTATTTAATATGGGTATTACTTTGGGCGTAGCTGAAATGACGAGCCATTAGAATTTTAACGAGGGTTTACTACCCCATCGCTAATTAGCGGGGGGGTAGGGAGGGATAGCTTGCTACCCCTCCCCCCTAACACACACCTGTGAGAGCTCACTTTGCTTTTGGCTCGGGTGATGACTGGACGTGTCCGTTCCTACCCTCGCCTATATTGACAGCCATTAATCTTTTTTTGCTTTTTCTTTTTAATAGAGTGTTTGGAAGTTGGCCTCTATTATATGGAAGTGTCCCGGATTACCTGACCGCCCTTGCGGAACTTATATGTCGGCGGTGGACACAGACCCTCACACCTTGTGTCCTTTTTGTAGGGGCCAACGGTGTGAAAGAAATAAAGTGTGTGGTGAGTGTAGGGAGTGGTCTACCTCCCAGTGGGAGAGGTTTACCCGGTGCCAGAAGAAGACGACCAAAAGGGATATTTCTCCTTCAAGGGTTCCCTTGAAGAGAGAAAATCTCAAGGGCTCTTCTTCCGTTGCCCAAACCTCCTCCGAAAATCCCACTCGATTGGTCTCTTCCGAGAGGCCGTCGAGTGGTAGCGTAGGCCGCAGTTCTGTTAACCCATCTCGGGGTTTGGGAGAGGGAGTTGCCTCCCATAGCGAGGCAGCTCCTCCTCCCCCGGGGGAGGATTTTAATTTTGATAATAATGTGTCTAACAATGATTTATTACAGCTTTGGGCTTCCTTGGGGCTTCAGGGCTCGCCCTCCAAGGAAGCCCTGTTTGACATGATCAGGTTGGGAGCAGCTGTCAAACAGTCGCCGGCGGTAGCAGAGGTTGATCCTCTGTCTATCGTCGACGTTGTTGTGGCAGAGGCTTCTGACGAGTTAGGTCAAACCCCTGCTGCAGTTTTTGATGTAGTGGAAGGCTTAGTTCCCCCCTCCGAACATCCTTCGAGGGAGGAGCTAAGTCCAACGGTCTCTCCTGCAAGTGTTTCTCCCCCTCGGGGGAGTGCACTAACAGAGACTCCTCTTCAGAGGACTGTCGATGGTCTGCCGGCTGCCATAGGTCGTATCAGACGTAAAGCTCGCTCGCCCTCTTCGCAGAAGAGGCCTTCCTTCACCCCACAAGGGTGTTAGGAGGCGCCTCTTCGGGTCCCCCGCTGAGGATCCTCCACACCGTGCTCCGACCGTTCCTGCTGCATCCCTGGACCTCTCCGCAAATCGTTCGCGATCTCCTTCTCCTGTCAGACCTGCTGACCTGCCGTCACCATTCCTGGCCACTGATGCGCTGTGGGCGCCCACGCATCCCGTTAATAAACAGGCACCGGTCCCTTCAGGGCAAAAGGGGCTTTCTCACAATGTGAGTAAGTCCCTTAAGCGCCAGGTATCCCCTGCGCGCCAACGTTCTCCTGCTGCACTCAAGAGTTCTCTTGTTCCTGAGTCAACGCACCAGCGCCCACCTGCTCGCCAGCGCTCACATGCGTGCCAGCGCTCACCTGCGCACCATCGATCTCCTGTTCGCCAGCGATCTTCACCTCGCCAGCGCACATCTGCGCGCCCTCATCCTGCTGCACACCGCGCACGCCCACGATCTCCTGCTCGCCAGCGCTCTTCTCCTGCGCGCCAGCGTTCGCCTGCGCTCCAGCGTTCGCCTGCGCTCCAGCGTTCGCCTGCGCTCCAGCGTTCGCCTGCGCTCCAGCGTTCGCCTGCGCTCCAGCGTTCTCCTGTGCGCCCACGATCTTCGGATCTGGGCGCAGGAGGGAAGATTCCTTCTTCTCCTCGCCAGCGATCTCCTGCGCTACACCTAACACTGACGCGCCATCGGACCCCGCCTGCTCGCCAGCCTTCTCCTACGCGCCAACGCGCACAGGCTCCATCGCGCCCACGCGCTAAGGGTATTTCTCCTACGCGTGTGCGCCCAACACTTTCACCTTCTAGAGCTCGTCGGGACCCTGCGCGTCCACGCGCGCATGAGCAATCGCCTCCGCGCGCGCGAAAGCTTATTCAACCTACTGCGCACACTCCAGAACGCGCCCCTGCGCGCCACCGATCGCCTGCGCACCCACGCGCTCCATATCCTCCTCAACATCGCTCGCCAACACGCCCACTCGCCGGCGCGCCATGGCTCGCCTGCGCGATATCGCTCGTCGGCGCGCCATCGCTCGCCGGCGCCCCATCGCTTGCCGGCGCGCCATCGCTTGCCGGAGCGCCATCGCTTGCCGGTACGCCATCGCTCCCCCACGCGCGCCCTCGCCATCATCCCCACACGCCCGCGCCCATGCACCCGTGTGCGCACGCGCGCGAACAAGGCAAGACCTCATCGCGCGAGCGCCAGCACGAAATCCAGCGGGATTCACAGCGCGAGCTTACGTGCGAAGCGACAGGAACACGTGCAACCAGGTCTTCATCATCGCCTCCCCCCCGGCGCGCGCAGGCCAGCGCGCTTGCCTGAAGCGGGGAGAACTCCGGATAGGTCCAGGATCCAACCATCGTCTCTTTCTTCTTTTCAGGCAGACCCTGTTGTAGTATCTACTCCTAAGGATCGCCTGGTCCCTTTCCCTCCAGAGGGAGTCACTGACAGTGCTACTGTCAGTAAGCAGCCATGGTTCGGGTCAATTGACAGAGCTGTCATGCAGGCTTTTAAACCTGTCTTCTCTGAAATGGGCCTTAGATCAATGGCAGCTTCGACCCCCCCCTGAAGAGAAAGCGAGGAGTAGACATCGTGGTGAGGAAGGCCCCCCCCCCGGCCTTCTCTCCCTCCCCTGTGGACGAAGATTTCCCGTCCTCAGGGGATTCCACAGAGGTGAGGCGTTCTCCCATCGCACCAACGGGAGAAAACCCACCCCGTGTAGGAGAGTCGTACCAGGTAGGTGCGGAGAAGAGCCTCCCGCCATCGCTGCTAGTCCTGTATCCCTCCCAGGAGGGAACCGAAGGACTCAAAGACCATCCGAAGCCGTCCTCAAGGCTTCGTCCAGAGCCAACCAAACCCACAGAGAACGTCCACGAGTCCCCCCAAGAAGAGCCTTTGGGGACAGGAGACTTTGCTGCCAGTCCTTCAGGAGGGGAGCCACAGGAGTCAGAACATGCTTTCTGGCAGGTTCTAACCCTGATGAGGAATCTCAACGGGTTCCCGGATCCTGAGATTCCCCCTCGAGAGGGCAAGGACACAGTCTTGGACCGAGTCTTTGGCACCCAGAAACCTTCTAAGGCCAGTGCGGCTTTGCCCTGGTCCCAAGGGGTGAAGAGTGTCAGGGACAAGGTTGAGGGCCAGCTCTCCGAGCTCGCTTCCTCCAGCCGTTCCAGTGCTGGCAAGAAACTCCTCCCGCCTCCTCGAGTCCATCAGAGGAGGTACTTCGAGATCATGGGGGAGTCTTGCTTAGCTCTTCCCTTGCACCACTCTGTGGAAGAGTTTACCAGAGGAGTCCCTCTAGCGAGGCTCTCCAGCCGGCAAGTGTCCTTCTCGGCGACGGAGAACCTTAGTCAGAAGAAGGTCACGAAGTATGCCATGCAGGCTACTTCGTGGCTAGACGTTTGGCTAGGGTCTCTCAGCATCCTGATACGTTCCGAGGATCTGTCCAAGGAAAGTATCAGGAAGGCCTTGGAGACCTTCCTACTTTCGGGCACGCGCACTATCGAGTTTCTGGCCCATCAAGTCTCGAACTTATGGGCCAATTCCATTCTGAAACGACGTGAAGCCGTGGCCGAGAGGTTCCACACGAAGGTCCCCAGCGTCGAGGTCAGTAGGCTCAGACATTCTTCCCTCTTGGAAAAGAATCTGTTTGAGCCAAAAGACGTGGAGCAGGCAGCAGAGAGGTGGAGGAAGTCCAACCAGGACTTTCTCCTACATAGGGCTATTACATCTAAGCCCTATAAACCTCCAGCACCCCAACAACCTCGCCCGTCTAAGACAACGAAACCGGCAGTGGCAGCAAAGGCAACCGTGTCGAAGCCCTTTCCTGTCAAAGACAAGAAAGGCAAGAATTCCTCCAGGGGAGGGAAAAATCCTAGAGGGAGTGGCCGAGGCTGCAAACGCTAGGATTGGCAATTCCCCTGCATGTTCACCAGAGGGGGGATGCCTACAAAGTAAGGTGGCAGCAACTCAGGGCCGATTCCTGGACGATTTCCGTAATCGGTCAGGGATATTGCGTCCCGTTCACAACATCTCTACCTCCCCTGACAGCAGATCCAGTGTCGTTGAGCTCCTTTGCCATGGGATCGGCAAGGGGCCAAGCCCTACGGACAGAAGTCGAGACCATGTTAAAGGAGGATGCTCTCCAGGAGGTCGTCGACGGCTCCCCAGGCTTCTTCAGTCGACTCTTTCTAGTAAAGAAGGCGTCTGGAAGCTGGAGACCAGTCATCGACCTCTCAGCTCTGAACAGGTTTGTCAAACAAACCCCGTTCAGCATGGAGACGGTAGACACGGTCAGACTTGCAGTGAGACCACAAGACTTCATGTGTACACTGGACCTGAAGGACGCGTACTTCCAGATCCCAGTCCATCCGTCTTCAAGGAAGTACATAAGATTCAGCCTAGACAACAAGATCTACCAGTTCAAGGTGCTATGTTTCGGTCTCCACAGCACCTCAGGTTTTCACCAGTGTGTTCACCCTGATTTCATCATGGGCACACAGGATCGGCATCCGTTTCCTCCGTTATCTGGAAGACTGGCTGATCCTAGCAGACTCGGAGTCGACCCTTCTTCGACACTGAGACAAACTTCTGGGACTTTGCCAAGATCTAGGGATCATGGTAAATCTCGAGAAGTCCTCTCTGCTTCCAACTCAACGACTGGTATATCTGGGCATGATCTAGGACACCAATCTCCACAAAGCCTTCCCATCAGACGACAGGATAGCAAGGCTGAGGAGGGTTGCAGATCCTTTCCTCAGACGAGAAGAACTCCCAGCCCAATCGTGGTTACGTCTCCTCGGTCACCTTTCATCCCTGGCCGGTCTAGTTCTGAATGGTCGCCTAAGGATGAGATCCCTAGAATGGCGACTCAAGTCTCGGTGGAATCAGGGACACGATTCCCCAGACGTCATGGTCCCTATGGGCCCTTCGGAACGGACGGATCTACAGTGGTGGGTGACAGACGAGAACCTACGGAAAGGAGTGGATCTTCTTGTCCTCCTCCCGGATTTGATGCTGTTCTTGGACGCCTCAAAGAAAGGGTGGGGGGCCCACGTTCTGAACCACAGGCCCTCAAGCCTGTGGTCAGAATAAGAAAAGTGCTTCCACATAAACCTGCTAGAAATGAAGGCCGTCTTCCTGGCCCTTCAACAGTTCCAACAATACCTGGCGGGCCACTCCGTGGTGGTGATGAGCGACAACACCACAGTAGTGGCTTACATCAACAAGCAGGGAGGTACCTTTTCAGAGCAGCTATCCCATCTTGCAGTAGAGATACTGAGATGGACCGAAGCCCACTCGATTCCACTATCAGCTCGCTTCATTCCAGGCAAGAGGAATGTGCTCGCCGACAGTCTGAGCAGGGCATCCCAGATAGTGAGTACCGAGTGGTCTATGGATCGTCTAGTAGCCAAAAAAGTCCTGACTTCGTGGGGTTCCCCGACTGTGGATCTGTTCGCGACAGCGTTGAATTTCAAGCTTCCGCTGTACTACTCCCCAGTCCCGGACCCCAAGGCACTCTGGCAAGATGCCTTCCAACAACAGTGGGACAACATCGACGTGTACACCTTTCCCCCGTTCTGTCTGATGAGAAGGGTACTCAACAAGACCAGAATATCAGTCAACCTTTCAATGACCCTGATAGCTCCGCTATGGCATCACGCAGAGTGGTTTCCGGACCTTCTGCAGCTCCTAACGGAACTCCCGAGAGAACTCAATCCACGACGCGAGTTACTCAAACAACCACACGCCAACATCTTTCACAAGGCCGTGGCCTCGCTTCGGCTTCATGCCTGGAGACTATCCAGCACCTCCTCACAGAGAGAGGCTTTTCGCAGCAAGTTGCGGAAAGGATGTCTGGACACCTGCGAAAGTTATCCGCAGGAGTCTACCAGGCAAAGTGGAGAGTTTTCTGTGGTTGGTGTCGTGGAAGGGGTATCTCCACTCTTTGCCACTATTCCAGCAATAGCGGAGTTCCTTGTGTATTTGCGGGAAGAAATGCGCCTTTCAGTCTCGGCAGTGAAAGGCTATCGCTCAGCCTTAAGTCTTGCCTTCAGACTCAAAGGAATGGACATTTCCTATTCGCTAGAACTTTCCCTACTTATACAAAGTTATGAACTTACCTGCCCTCAGTCAGAAGTGAGACTTCCTCCATGGAACGTGGTTCGAGTTCTCAGGTCTCTTAAGAGGCCTCCCTTCGAACCATTATGCCAGGCTTCTGATTGCCACCTGACTTGGAAGACTGTGTTCCTACTTGCTCTGGCTTCGGCCAAGCGAGTCGGTGAACGTCATGGTCTCTCGTATGACATCGCCCATTCAAGGGGATGGTGGGAGGTAACGTTCAAATTCGTCCCTGAGTTTGTTGCCAAGACTCAGAATCCAGGAGTGCCGGACCCTCGATTCGACTCTTTCCGGATCTCGAGTCTCCATTCTGTAACAGATGACCCAGACCATCTCCTACTATGCTCAGTAAGGAGTCTGAGGCTCTATCTTAAGAGAACAGCTGCAGTTTGTCCCCAGGTGCAAGCACTGTTTGTTAGCACCGGAAGGACAAAGAGAAGGCTCATTAAGAATACCATCTCAGCCTGGATTCGCAGGGTTATCCATCATTCCCTGAATCCCGACCCTTCTCCGTCACGTCGCCCTAGAGCACATGATGTCAGGGGTATAGCTACGTCCCTGGCCTTCAAGAAGAACTACTCAGTGACGCAGGTTTTACAAGCAGGGGTATAGAAGCGTCAGATGACCTTCACAGCCCACTACCTGCAAGACGTGACCCACAGGAGGCTCGATACGTTCTCTATCGGCCCTGTGGTGGCTGCACAACAGCTGGTTTAAACCTCAGGCTCCTTAATGGACAAGTAGCAGAGGGTTGAGGGCATTGTTACCCGGTTTTAGTCTGTATGAATGAAAAGGTATGCCTGGCCCTTATTCTTTTCTTCATTCTCCCCTCTCTTGGGGAAAGCAGCATCCTGGGTTCTCTGCACAGCTGACCTCAAACCACTGCAGGTAAACCATGTTCCCTTGTGTTCCTAGTATTAAGTTAATACAGTCACGTCCCCATACCCTGACGAGGTGGTATTGGGAGAGTCCTAGCCTTAAAGTTCCATCTAAAGGACTTCAGATCAACTTTCTAGGACGAGTCACACTTACTTCCTTCACACACAAGCTTATGTAGGCCGTGGACTTTGCAGAGCAAATCGCTAGCGAGGTGCAGGGGCTCCTTATCATTGAGTGCTGACACACTCAGATACTGAGTCTCGGGGCAAAAAGCTAAAAGCCAGTAATGGCAGGGACTTACCACCCTACCTAAGGATTAAGTCACCCATGTTAAATAGCGTGGTTTGTATTTCAGTTACGGAACAAATGACAAATTCGTTAGGTAATTTGTATTTTTCCTAACTATACAAACCTTAGCTATTTAATCAAACTTGCCCGCCAGCCCTGTACCCGGAAAGTCATACCTCTAAGCAAAGTGAGTTCTCACAGGTGTGTTTGAGGGGGGAGGGGTAATTAAATAGCTAAGGTTTGTATAGTTAGGAAAAATACAAATTACCTAACGAATTTGTCATACAGTATTTGAAACATGAAATATAGACATTCTCCTAGACAAAAATGCAATAATCTGAATTGCCAAAACTCTAAGCAGAGGTCGTGAATCACACCCTTCATGCCAAACAATTGGCAGTGGTATTTTCCTTCACTGAAAAAGCATTGACACTTTTTGTCAAAATGGATGTCAACTATAACCATTTTGCAAATGGTAACAGAAATGCTAGATAGTTTTGCTCAATACCAAGTGATTTATGAAGAACAGAAAAGAAGTACCATGCAACCTACAATGGATATCTTTCTCAAGAAAACGTCTGCATCGCCATTGCCTTCAAGCACAATGGAGCCTTAACCTTGTTTGTCTAGACCATCTACATCTCATGATGCCTCTTTCATTGCAATAATAGCCAAAGAGGAGCAAAGTGATAAAACTGCTGCTTTATCCTTGCCATCCTCCTTTTACAACTAAGATCAAAAGTAGCCATCAAGAGCCTAACATCATTCACGTATTCACACAATATACAGAAACTTGTTGAGTACTGTAAAAAGTATAACTCCCATTCAATGCGTGTATGATATGTATTTCTAGTAATTTCATTTTGGGTTACAATAACTATTACGATACATTTCCTGCATGAATGTGTTACGTAGCTTTAGCTATTTCCTTTTAGAATTACAAAAACTATTACACTACGTTACAATGAATTATGGTTTGTGTGAGGAAAAAAAAAAGTTTTATGGTTTGCATGTTATGGAAAAATATATATATCTTCATAAACTGTCAAATCTATTCATTGTAAACTGTAATATTTTTGTTAACTCTCAAGTAGCCCCCCCAAAAAATTACTTAATCTGGTATTGTTTCTTATAACAGGTGATGACACGAAAACCCTACACGTAGGGAGTCAAGTAGAGATAAAATGATTGGAACATATCCATTCTGATCCTGCTGTATTTCAGACATCTTGGTTCTGGTCGACCATAAAGGGCCAAATAACGAACGGTCGAAGTTGAGAACTCAAATGTTCTGCTAAGCGCGTCCTACAAAAAACTTTTATACCGATACGATTATTACCCATTACCAGATGTGAATAGTGATAATTTTTGCCTGTGGACAAAATGGGGAACAGGGTCAATGAATATGATTAGGTTTTCAAAGCTGGACACAGTGGAGCTAATGATTCCGATAGGAAATCCTCACTTGATAGGGGTAAAAAATAGCCCATAGTGGAGAGCTATCCTTTCTGATTGAAACAGTCCTTAAACAATTTTGTATTCACCATGTGGTTTCAACTTCTGCCCATCTATTCAAAGACACCAAGATGCCACCAATTTTCTCCCATCTTAGTAACAACCTATTGCAGAATAGTATTGTAAATTTATTAATTGCATAATAACAAGTTTAGGATAAAGAAGCCTACAGAAATAAAAAATATTCCTTGGATGAGGTCTTGTTAAAATCACAAATTTTAAGTAATTTGTATTTTTCCTTACATACTTACTTGAACTACTTTCTTAGGAGAGTCTGGAATCTCTCAATCACCGACCAAGAATTTTGCGTAGTTGCCCCCCTTTCCGCTGCCTCTCAAGGGCGTTCCAGGGCGTAAGGATACTCGCCCAGGTGTAACCCAGGTCACGCGTGTGGCCATGCTTGATACCCTGTAAGCTTCTGTTTTAAGGCCTCCTCGAACTCCAGAAGATACTCGGGGCAGGATAGGAGGGCCATTACCCGATAGTAGTTCGAGGTAAGTATGTTAGGAAAAATACAAATTACTTAAAATTTGTGATTTGTTCCAACACAGAATACTTACCTCGAACTACTTTCTTAGGAGACTTATACTTTAGAAGGAGGGAGTAGCTTACATATTGAAATGTTCGAGACTCGCTGGGGCCCTTGAACTAGATAGGGGGCTAGTTCTGGGACTCCCAGGGAGAGGCAGGAGAGTAGGGGAAAGCATGCAAAAGTCTACCTTATGTACAATTCACCTTTTATTCAAAATCCATACTTGATGTGTTTTAACATCCCATCTCTCATGTAGGGATGGGGAAAAAAGGGTGGGGTCTCGGGAAATGGATAGAGGTTAGCCAGGAAGTAAGGAGGAACTTGTGTCGCTTACGATTACTTCCCACGGCTAACCCGGGGCCCAAACTACAAAACTTGTTGCATGGCCGCAATGACTGGCCCAATGGAGAAGGCATCCAAGGACTTCCTCGTATAGTCCTTGAGGTAGTGGGCTGTAAAGATGGACTGCCTAGCCCAAGTGCCCGCCCGTATGATTTGGCCTACTGCCATGTTGGTGCCAAACGCTAAGGTCGTGCTAAGACCTCTAATATCTTAAGGTCTTGGGGTACCAGGCACCGTGGTGCCCTCACTCTCATAGGCCTTCTTTATAACTTGTCTCAGCCAGAAGGATATGGTATTTTTGGAAACTGCCTTCTTGACCGAGCCTGTGGACACAAACAAACTCTTCACCACCGGTCTGAGTTTGGCCGTCCTACTAAGGTATTTCTTGATGGTCCTTACGGGACACAAGAGCAGGTCACTAGGGTTGTCCGAGCGCGGAATAGCCGGAATTGAGACCTCGGGTCCGCAATTGCAGGGTTCTGGGTCTTTGCTACGAACTCCGGCAAGAACTTGAAAGTCATGTCCTTCCACCCTTTCGAGTGGGATACCTCGAAAGACAGGCCGTGGAGCTCGCTCACTCGTTTCGCTGAGGCCAGGGCTAGTAGGAAGATGGCTTTGAGGGTGAGCTCTTAGTCTAAAACATCTTTAGAGGTTCGTAGGGAGGCTGTGAAAGGACCTGAAGGACTTTGGCCACATCCCACTGGGGAACCCTCGAGGTGTGGGGATCACAAGTTTGCTCAAAACTCTTGATGAGCATCGAGATGTGACGCGAGGTCCCTAGATTGATGCCCTTAAGCTGGAACACCTGTCCTAACGCTGCTCGAACCCCCTTGCTGGCTGGGATGGGGACCCCTATATCATCCCTCAAGCGTACCAGGAAGTCTGCGATGTTGTGGACCGAAACATCCAAGGGCCGAGGGTTCTGAGTGGCACACCATTTGACAAAGGTTGCCCATATATCTTGGTACACAACACAAGAGGACCTCCGCAGGTACCCTGACATCCTATCCGCTGTTTTGTCCGAGAACCCTTACTTCCTTAGCAACCGCTCGATAACCTCCACGCGTGTAGCCTCAGCCCGAGGGTTTTCGAGCACATTTTGGCAGTGTGGTTGACTTAGCAGGTCTCCTCTTACTGGTAAGGGCCACGGCGGGAGAATGGCTAGGTCCTGCAGATCCACGAACCACTCCCTCTCCGGCCACCAGGGCACTACCAAAGTCATCTCTGTGGGCTTTGACTGTCTTAACCTGTTGAGCACCCGTCTGATCATCCCGAAGGGGGGAAAGGCGTATACGTGGAGGTTGTCCCACGGGTGCTGGAAGGCATCTTCGAAGGCTGCTGACGGATCCGGTATCGGGGAGCAGAACACGGGGAGCTTCGCGTTTAGTCTTGTGACGAACAAGTCTATCACTGGGGAGCCCCAACAACGGAGGACTTCCTGTGCCACTTGAGGGTGAAGGGACCACTCTGATCCCACTATTTGGCCTTTCCTGCTTAGCCCGTCCGCCAGGACGTTAATCTTTCCGGGGATGAATCTGGCCTATAGGAGAATGTCGTTCCTTTTGGCCCATTCCAGGACCCGAGCTGTGAGATCGCACAAATCCCTTGATCTTAGCCCTCCTTGTTTCTTTATGTACGTCGCGTTGTCGCGCATGAGGGCTACCGAGTTCCCCTGAACAAGGCAGACGAAGCTTATCAATGCCCTCTGCACTGCCATGAGCTCCAGAAGATTGATGTGCTGGGCCTTTTCCCCCACTGACCATTTCCCCTCTTCTGTTTCCTTGAGGAGATGCCCGTGAAGAGCAGCATCTCCTGGGAGGGGAGCCGAACAGAATCCCTTTCAACGTATTCCTCCTGTCGGACCACCAGAGGAGAGCTTCTTTGGAGGGAAGTGACACCGGAATTATCTTCTGTGGGGAGCTTCCCATTGACCAGAGGTCCTTCAGGTTCCACTGAACTGGTCTGAGTTTGAGCCTTGCTTGTGTGTCCAGGTCGAGACGAGGGCGAAGACTCTCGTGAAGACTTGAGGGGCTATCGACAGACCGAAGCAGAGGGTCCTGAAATGAAGAGTCTGGGGGGCCCCACTTTACCCTGAGAAACTTCCTGCTGGAGGGGCGAACAGGAACCTGGAAGTAGGCATCCATGAGATCCAGGACCATCATGAAATCCCCTTCTCTCAAGGCTGCCAGAACCGACTTCGGCGTGTCCATCTTGAAGGGTGTCTTCTTGATGAATTTGTTCAATACCGAGAGGTCGATTACTGGTCTCCAACCTCCTGCCACTTTCTCCACCAAGACGAATCTGCTGTAGAATCCCGGTGACGGTTCATGCACGGGTTGCAGGGCTCTTTTCTCCAGCATAACTTCCATCTCTGCCTGTAGAGCTGCCTTCTTCTCCGAGTCGTTGGGAGCTAACCATACCCCTCGGTGATCGGGGATCAGCGGGGGCAGCTCTGACAGGAAGGGAATCGTGTATCCCTCCCTGAGAACAGTAACTGTCCATGGGTCCACCCCGTTGTCCCGCCATGCTTGCCAAAACTGTTTGAGGCATCCCCCCACCAGGGGCATGGGAAGGTGTAGGGGGCCTCTCTCCCTATCTCCTTCTAGAAAGGCGGTTTGACCTGTTTCTCCTTGACCCGGAGAACTTAGGTCTATAGTAGGTTTGGGGTTGAGCACCACTCCCCCTGGAGGACCACTGTGGATGGTGCCATGAAGAGGTGGATGCTCCTTGCCTAGCTGGGGGCGGAGGCGGGTAGGCCCCGTCCGCCGCAGGTCTCCTCGCAACGGGCTGCCTGGGCTCGGCTGGCACCTTCAATCTGCTGACTCTCTCCATCGTCTCTGCTACCGTCTGGAGAGGGAACACCGTCTTGGCCGAGACGGAGAGTTTCTAGGGAAATTTGCCTCTCACTCGGGGAGCCTACGGGAAAGTCTGTTTAGGATAGTGTGCCTTCTCCTCAGAACCCAGTTGGCTGTCTGAGTAAGGGACTGGTGTGTCAGAAATTTCATGGCTTTACCCCCAGAGCGGATCAATTCTTTCAGAAGGGCCTGATTGTCTGGCACTGCCAGGTCGTATGAGATCTGAAAGTCCTCCAGTGTACAGGCCCACCAATCCAGCCAAGAGCTGGATGACCTGAGCAATGACCTCCATCATGGCGGCCTCCGCCACCATCCTGCCCAGACCCGAGATCCAAGTTCGCGCAGCCGTTGGTTGAGGTTCGTCCAACCTATGGTGCCGTCGGATGAGAGCAAGCACCTTACGGTAGGACAAGACCTCCTCTACCGAACACTCGGCCAAGTCAATTAAACCGTCCACTACCCGTACCTCCTCGTCGGCAGGTTCCTCGTCGGCAGGTTCCTCGAACGCGGAGGGATCCGTGGGAATGGAGGTATCCCGTTCCTCCCGGTAGGATGATGGAGCGGGCGCCTCCGTCACGGGTAGAGCCGTTGGGATGGAGGTAGCCGTCATGGGTCTACCCCCTCCCGGGCACACCCGGATGACGCTGGATGATGGTCGTGGCAGCGGCGAATCCCAAAATGTGGCCGGGACCGCTGTGACCATAGACTCTTGAGTCCCGTTACTGTGCCGAACCCGCGGGATTTCTCCGCACACGGGTGGCGCCGCCGACTTACTAGGCCGGGGAAGCAACGAGTGTGCCAACGTCTGCCCCCGACGAGCAGGCGGATCCGAAAAGACACTGTACAGTCAATTAAACCGTCCACTAACCGTACCTCCGTGTTGGCAGGTTCCTTGAACGCGGAGGGATCCGTGGGAATGGAGGCATCCCGTTCCTCCTGATAGAATGATGGAGTGGGCGCCTCTGTCACGGGTAGAGCCGTTGGGATGGAGGTAGCCGTCATGGGTCTACCCCCTCCCGGGCACACCCGGATGACGCTGGATGATGGTCGTGGCAGCGGCGAATCCCGAAACTTGGCCGGGACCGCTGTGACCATAGACTCTTGAGTCACGTTACTGTGCCGAAGCCGCGGGATTTCTCCGCACACGGGTGGCGCCGCCGACTTACTAGGCCGGGGCAGTAACGAGTGTGCCAACGGCTGGCCCCGACGAGCGGGCGGAGCCGAAGAGACACTGTACAGGGCAACGGGAGCGGCTCCAGCAGCCACCGAGGCAGGCACTGGAGCGGCAACCGACCTGCTGGATCCCTACGATGTCATACCACCGTGACATACCTCTTCCGCGGTGATGACCTCCTTCGGTAGTCCCTCCTCGAGGACTTCGCCCTCTTCCTGGGCGGACTGTCGTGTGGGCTCGATCTCCTCCTCCTAGATCGTCTCCTCCCCCTCCTAGAGTCTCGGTCACTGTAACCATTCGACGAATAGGAGACGTAGGAGAAGCCGTCATCGGAGTACGAGGAGACTGAAAATTTCCGACTTTACCACAAGCCTCCTGGGGTTCCTAGGTCTGGAATTCGGGGTTAACGGCTCCATGAAGTCCGGCGGGAGTGTGGCTGATGGTGTCGGGGGTGAACGGATGATGGGACGACCGTCGAACCAACCTTCGATGTCCTCCTCCAATCTCAAGGGGGACCTGAAGGACGTCCTCGGGCCCTCCAAACGACCGAGTCGGGGTCCGAAACGCCCCTGGGTCGCTTCCCAATGCCCTGGCCACCCGCGGAAGATGCTGCACCTGAAGCACGTTACGGGCGTGGGGATGGGCGCAGAAACGCCCCCCCCCCCCCCCGGATCCACACTTATGACGGGTCCTGCGGGCACCAGACTTTCGTCTAAAGCACACACTCCCACCACTTTAGCAGACCCCTCACTTGTCTGCATAGACCCCTTCAACACAGAATCCCCCACATTAGAACGACAATGGGCCGCTTCCCCAAAACGGACTTACCTAGTCCCCTACCCTGGGTAGGGGAAGGCGAAGGAGAACCTCTCTCCGACAGGACCGAGGGCAACGTGACCGGCGACAAAAGGCCTGACTTCTTTGGCGACCTCTTAAAAGCCTTCTTCTTTTTCTTGGCGAAAAGAGCCCATTGGAGCTCCGGCCAAGACTCACACTCCGGGGAACACCTCTTCCCCCGACACGAGGAGCACAAGGAATGCGGGTCGACCCCGGGCGGTGAGAGCGGCGCCATGCCCCGCAAGACTTACCCGCTTGAGACCCGGGACAACGACGCTGAGGTTCCATGGCAAAATCGAACACAAACGACATAAGGACACAAGGGAAAGGTGAGGAACACAACGGGAATATGTGAGACCCAAGGTAAAGGAACACACGGGAACACGTGGAACAAGGGGTGAGAACACAAAGTAATCACGTGGGAACACAAGGTGAACGGCCGGGATAAGCGAGAGAGCGGCAAGATGTTATCTACGCCGCGACGTGAAGCTAACTGGGTATCAAGCATGGCCACACACGTGACCTGGGTTGCACCTAGGCGAGTATCCTTATGCCCTGGAACACCCTTGAGAGGCAGCGGAGAGGGGGGGCAACTATGCAAAATTCTTGGTCGGTGATTGAGAGATTCCAGACTCTCCTAAGAAAGTAGTTCGAGGTAAGTATTCTGTGTTGGAACAAATGACCTTTAATGATTTTCAAGTCAACAGATGCTCATTGTTCTTTGGCCCAAAGCCTCGTTAAAATTTGTATACAGATCCATCCATATGGTATAAAAATTACATGTATTTATTTTGTATATGGAACCCATCTGAGTGTCCAACATGTGAATAATTTTTCTTTGGGGGGTTATTCAAATAAATTTTTTTAATCTTGTTATTGTGAGGCTAGAGTGTAAAGGGATACTAGTTTTTCTTTACATTATAAATTATTAAAATTTGATAAAAATGTATTGTCGACCCAATTATTTGTCTAATTTTTTTTCTTATTAATCTGTTTCTAAAAAGTCTCTTTTCATATATTCTTTTTTTCTCCCACATCGTGTTCTGTTACCAGCCTTGAAATTTCTTCCCTTTCACCTACTGTTCTTAAAGTTTACTTAAGCTTGACGTGATCTTGCCTAAAGAAGATAGAGCTATTCATTGATTCTGCTAATTTTCCCAGCAATGAATCAACGGTCATACTATGTGTTTATTCAGCAAGCTCAAGGCAAGGGAAGATAACAGGGAAGTAAGGTTCTAGCTGGGCCCCCTTGCCCAGTATAAAATCAAGGGGTGGTGCCCAGTGCCCAGTTCATCCTTGATTGTTTACCTTTTACCCAGATTTATGAGTATTCCACCGTTTTATATTTTTGTGTAGTGAAAGTTGGAGTGTGGTCAGCATTCAGACACTAGGCAGTCTGCGTGCTACATCTGGCAACAGTGTTCTGCAAACCAATACAACGTTCCATGCATGAATGTATTCGTAGATTTAGCCATTACATATTAGATTTTATGAAAACAATAGGATACAGTACATTCAGATTGTTAAATCTTACAGTAGACAGGATTGTTTCTTGGTTCCTGAACAAGACTTTATATTAAACTGTAGTTCCTATGTATAGGGTAAGAATTTACCTATTGTTTTTTTTTTAACTTGCCTTTTACCTTGTAACACCAATACTGTACAATATTAAAATCAATATAATTCCAGCATATAGTTTGTACAGTACAGCACTGAATTACTGCTTTGATAAATTACCACTATCCTTTAAGACTCCTGGGTAGGCTTAAGCCACCTTCAATGTAAAATATTTTGATGGAGTACAATGGGGGTCGTTGCAACACATCTCCATCACAAGTCAAGGACTACCTGTATGCAACCAAATCAAATCTGGGATAAAGTAAGAATATATTGGAAAACAAATTATGTAACTTTTCCTTTAATCTTAATGAACAGTTTAATATACCGTATTATAAAATCATATCTATCTATCTATTTATCAAGGCATTTCCCCAAAATTTGGGGGGTAGCTAACATCACCAAAAAATAAAATAAAAGGGGACTTTTCTTCTCTTTGCTCCTCCTAGTCTGACGATGGATTCAGCCGAGTTTGGTTGGTAGTGCTAGGTTGTCGTAGCCTACCCTCCCCTGTTATCTACCACAAATGAAGCTTCATGTGCTGAATCACCTACTGCTGCTACCTCAGCGGTCATTAAGTTGACCGGAAGAAGCAGCAGCTTACTGGAACTGCGTCACAGTCACTCCCCTTTCATTTCTATTAAACGCTCTTTTTTCTCTCTCGCATAAAGTTACATATGAATGAATTATTTTACTCTTTAAATCCAAATCCCTACAATGAGTAATGAAACCAAAGACCCTACTTCAAACCTTAATTTCTAACTACCTTCACCATTGGCTTAACTGCATTCCTTTCTAAACTGTATTGATATTAGATGATTAACAGAAGTTTAAACAAAATAAAATCAGTAAGCTGACAAGAGTAAACATTGTCTACACCATACCCAAATCACTTCATTGAAGCATAATTAATATGTGGTTAGATTCCCCAACTAAGAAGAACAATTTTCTGAATAACAATATACAGGATTATTATGTTGGTTATAACTGAAAGGACAGATCTTATAATACTAACTGAATTTAAATGAAAACTGAAAACAGAAATTGACTTCCTGAATCTAGCTAAGTTCAAAGAACCAACATAGTCACATCATAAGCTTCTCCTACTATCATCATCATTAAAAGCCTGGTAAAACTACATATACAAAGTTATTGGAATATGTATTTCATGGCAATCGTATATCAGTAAAAAATAATCATAAGTGACACATAAATCTAAAAACTTTCTATGAACTAATGTAATCTGAACAAAATAACACAAAATGGTCTTTAGGGACGATCATATCCTTCTCTAAAACCTTTTCTAATAAAACACAAATAAAAATCTAATTACTAAATAAAATATATCTTGAAAAAACTATACTTGAAAACCTTGATTACTGTCTTTCAACAAAAGAAAGAACAGATAAATTAATAAAATCTGCTGAAGTACATATATACACCATCAAATTACTACGTACAATAAACTAGCTGCGTAAAAAAGATGAGAGGTCCTTTACAACCTGACTTCTACCTTTGTCTCTCTAAAGACCTATTTGTCCTTTGTAGTGGTACATCAGGGGGTAACAGAACCTGGGAAACTGATCGGAAATGAACACACTTTTTCCGTTTTCTTTTGTTTAGCTTCTCAACATTTCACTTGATTTTGGGTAAATGCTGATTTGCATTTACACTCAGTTTTAGCAAGACTAGTCGCTGACTTGAAGTTACTAAAGAAGTACAATGCTAAGGTGTATAACTCAAATTGTAGAATTGAAAAAAGAAAATTATTTCTTGTTCTATTGTACTTCAATCTTCCATTACTCCCTTGAATTCTTTAAGAAAGAATTAAACATTTTCCCTTCAGAAAATCTAGAAATGATTCAAGATCGGAATCTACTTTCACAAAGATGGAAAACACCTAATCATTGTACAATCAAAATAAAATTTTAAATTGTTATTCAATACCTTACAAAATGGAATTTCCTGAATATTTTTCTGAGTGTAATGGAAACACCTGAATAGGTAGGCTGGGCAGACAGTTCTACATTGGATCCTTCTCTCTGGTTACGGTTCTTTTCCCCTTTGCCTACACATACACCGAATAGTCTGACCTATTCTTTACATACTCTCTTGTCCTCATACATCCGGACAACACTGAGAGTACCAAACAATTCTTCTTCTCTCAAGGAGTTGACTACTGCGCTGTAATTGTTCAGTGGCCACTTTCCTCTTGGCAAGGGTAAAAGAGACTCTTTAGCTATGGAAAGCAGCTCTTCTAGGGGAAGGACACTCAAAAATCAAACCAATGTTCTCTAGTCTTGGGTAGTGCCATAGCCTCTGTACCATGGCCTTCCACTGTCTTATGTTAAAGTTCTCTTGTTTGAGGGTACACTTGGGCACACTATTCTATCTTATTTCTCTTCCTCCTGTCTTTTAAAGTTTTTATAGTTTATATAGGAAATATTTATTTTCGTGTTGTTACTGTTCCTGAAATATTTTATTTTTCATTGTTTCCTTTCCTCACTAGGCTATTTTCCCTGTTGGAGCCTCTGGGCTTATAGCATACTGCTTTTCCAACTAGGCTTGTAGCTTAGCAAGTAGTAATAATAATAATAGATTTTAAACTTGTTTTCTCATGTTGTTTGCTAACAAAGGCCAACAAACTATCACTTGTTTTTAATGTTTTCATAGGCGGTGTTAAGCCACAGATAGAAACCAAACACTATACTTTTCTCTTACTTTCCCTTTTTAATGAGAATAAAATCTTTAGCCAAGCTATAGCCAATGCGATGGGAGTCTAAAACTCTAACAAAGTGCACTTGTTAAACTACTTATTAATAATAATTATACTATGAAAAAATAGTAAATAATATCAATAATTAAAAATATAAGCATAGTACTATAGAAATAATAATAAAACAAATCTCGTCTAATGAATATAATGTCGTCATTAAAACTAATTTAATAATTAAAGATACCTAATCTTCCATGAGCTAAAACCTAAATACAGCACCTCATTTGACAATTTCTATATTACCAATTTGTACAGAAAAAAGCTCAAATTATTCTAATCAAATGTTTTCTAAAAATTAAAATCTGTCTACCTAACTTACTTTCATCTTTTTCCATTTTTCTAAACATTTTAATGCTCAAACTTCACTGTCACTTTTCAAGTGATGGTATAAAATAATACTATTCACACCAACACAACTAAACTGACTGATTGCATAAAAAAAATTAAACCACTATCAGTAACAATTTTGCAGAAATGCGGTCATGTTTAACCAAAGTTCCATTGTGCCAGTCTTATCATCTTTTTACAGATAAATTAACAATTTAGGATATTCAGTTATAGAGTGCAATCTATCAGTGTCAAATGATAAGATAAACAATTAAGATTAAGATTTCACAAAATTCACCTAATTCTAAAATCCAAGTACATGTACTGAAGTATAGAAGAAAAAAAACTTTTATTAGTTACCACAGTATTATCATTATTATTATTACCACAGTTGGAAAGGCAGGATGCTACAAGCCCAAGGGCTCCAAAAGGGAAAAAATAGCCCAGTGAGGAAAGGAAACAAGGAAATAAATAAAGGAAATAGTTAAACAAAGCTTTGATTAATTAAAGTTTCTATATAAAATAAAGATAAAGTAAATAATACTTAAGATGACTAACTTGATAAATTAAAACTAACCTCTCGCTACAAATAAAGAAAAAAAAATGCCCCTAAGGATGCTTTTCAGTTATAACTGAATTATTAAAAGGGATCTCTTACAAGGGATGAAGAGCGGAACCTAAATCTGACGAATTATTAAATTTATGTTGCCATACCAACTAGTATGAAGTCTTCAATTCAATCTATTTATTCCTTATTCTGCATCTATTATAATGTTTACAGATTTACCAAATGACTACGCTATGGTTTCTGTAAGAAGTGAAAAGTATGCCTTTTCATCCATAGAACAGTATTTATTTCTATGAATCTCGCCTGGCATTCATACTACTACTCTCTTAATGCTGATTAAATTGCAGATATCGACCCTTAAACTAAAAATTTCCTGTTTTCTTTCCTATTAAATACCGTACCCTTTTGGTGTAGTAATTAAATCAAAATGATGGTACATGGCAGCTCTACTGCTTAGGTAGATTCTATCCCTTTATTTTTAAGTTCTCTAGTTGCCTGGCTCTAGTACGCATACTATCTGCGCTCAGATTAAAATTTTGTCGAAATTCTACAGAAACTCTTTTTCATTTATTCATTTTAAGGGGATGTCTTCTTATGAGGGTTGTTCAAGGGATTTATTGATGGATGTTAATAATCCTCTTTCTCTTGGTGTCATTAGCAAGGAGCTAAAGAGTAACCATTGTGAAGAGTGCAATTTCCTTATGAAGGATTTTCTTCAGTTATTGGATGTTCATGTCAAAGATTCTAGTTGTAAAAGTTGTCTTTGGATTCAGGAGAATGGCCAGAAAAGACTCGGCTAGTTGTTTTGCATTACTGTATTACCAATCTTGCAGGAATTAACAATTGAGCTTCATACATTTTGTTTATATTTTCTTATGCAACTAACATGGTTTCCAACTATCGAGCAAGGCAGATATCATAGCCTAACCTACAGTCGGACCTCGTTAATCGCGGTTTCTTGCTTCGCGGCCAAGGAGAAGAAAAAAAAAAAATTCTTTGAGATAATTGTTTACCCAACATTAAGAATTTGATTTCTAATAGTTGGCAACAGCATTGGGATGGCCAAGAACAATGCAGTACCTGTTAAAAGAAACTCTCATAAAAATTGCGATAAAATTTAAGCAGGGCAATGATTTCAAATAGCCAGCTCTCCTTTACATTGGGAGCGCTGCACGCCACTACCTATCTCTACACCCAGCTGGTCCTAGCTCTTTCTGTACAGTATGTATCCATTTACTGTGATAAAAAATTACAGCTATATTTGAAATAAACCAAATTTTTATTAAACTAGTGTTTCACTTAACTATATCCAATAATAATGTGTATGTAGAGTACTGATTAATAAGATTAAGGATAAAACAGAGAATGCAATCTTAGAAGTACAGGGTGGTTTTAGAAGAGGTAGGGGTTGTATGAATCAGAATTTTACAGTTAGGCAGATATACATACATAAATTTTGGGGGGTAGCCGACATCAACAAAAGAAACAAAACAAAAAAGGGGACCTCTACTCTCTACGTTCCTCCAGCCTAACAAGGGACTCAACCAAGTTCAGCTGGTACTGCTAGGGTGCCACAGCCCACCTTCCCACATTATCCACCACAGATGAAGCTTCATAAATGCTGAATCCCCTACTGCTGCTACCTCCACGGTCATCTAAATCATCGGAGGCAGCAGCAGGGCCTACCGGAACTGCGTCAAAATCGCTCGCCATTCATTCCTATTTCTAGCACGCTCTCTTGCCTCTCTCACATCTATCCTCCTATCACCCAGAGCTTTCTTCACTCCATCCATCCACCCAAACCTTGGCCTTCCTCTTGTACTTCTCCCATCAACTCTTGCATTCATCACCTTCTTTAGCAGACAGCCATTTTCCATTCTCTCAACATGGCCAAACCACCTCAACACATTCATATCCACTCTAGCTGCTAACTCATTTCTTACACCCGTTCTCACTCTCACCACTTCGTTCCTAACCCTATCTACTCGAGATACACCAGCCATACTCCTTAGACACTTCATCTCAAACACATTCAATTTATGTCTCTCCGTTACTTTCATTCCCCACAACTCCGATCCATACATCACAGTTGGTCCATACATCACAGTTGGTACAATCACTTTCTCATATAGAACTCTTTTTACATTCATGCCCAACCCTCTATTTTTTACTACTCCCTTAACTGCCCCCAACACTTTGCAACCTTCATTCACTCTCTGACGTACATCTGCTTCCACTCCACCATTTGCTGCAACAACAGACCCCAAGTACTTAAACTGATCCACTTCCTCAAGTTAGGCAGATATGCGAGAAATAATTAGCAAAAGATAAGGAGGTGTATGTTGCGTTTATGGATCTGGAGAAAGCGTATGATAGAGTTGATAGGGAAGCAATGTGGAATGTGATGAGGTTATATGGAGTTGGTGGAAGGTTGTTGCAAGCAGTGAAAAGTTTCTACAAATGTAGTAAAGTGTGTGTTAGGATAGGAAACGAAGTGAGCGATTGGTTTCCGGTGAGAGTGGGGCTGAGACAGTGATGTGTGCTGTCGCCATGGTTGTTTAACTTGTATGTTGATGGAGTGGTGAGAGAGGTGAATGCTCGAGTGCTTGGACGAGGATTGAAACTGGTAGACGAGAATAATCATGAATGGGAGATGAATCAGTTGTTGTTTGTGGATGATACTGAACTGGTTTAGACGCGGAAGAGAAGCTTGGCCAATTGGTGACAGAATTTGGAATGGTATGTGAGAGAAGGAAGTTGAAAGTTAATGTGGGTAAGAGTAAGGTTATGAGATGTACGAGAAGGGAAGGTGGTGAGAGGTTGAACGTCATGTTAAATGGAGAGTTACTTGAGGAGGTGGATCAGTTTAAGTACTTGGGGTCTGTTGTTGCAACAAATGGTAGAGTGGAAGCAGATGTGTGTCAGAGAGTGAATGAAGGATGCAAAGTGTTGGGGGCAGTTAAGGGAGTGGTAAAGAATAAAGGGTTGGGCATGCATGTAAAGAGAGTTCTGAATGAGAGAGTGATTGTACCAACTGTGATGTATGGATCGGAGTTGTGGGGAATGAAAGTGACGGAGAGACAGAAATTGAATGTGTTTGAGATGAAGTTTCTAAGGAGTATGGCTGGTGTATCTCGAGTAGACAGGGTTAGGAACGAAGTAGTAAGGGTGAGAATGGGTGTGAGAAATAAGTTAGCAGCTAGAATGGATATGAATGTTGAGGTGGTTTGGCCATGTTGAGAGAATGGAGAATGGCTGTCTGCTAAAGGTGATGAATGCAAGAGTTGATGGGAGAAGTACAAGAGGAAGGTCAAGGTTTGGGTGGATGGATGGAATGAAGAAAGCTCTGGGTGATAGGAGGATAGATGTGAGAGAGGCAAGAGAGCATGCTAGAAATAGGAATGAATGGCAAGCGATTATGATGCAGTTCCGGTAGGGCCTGCTGCTTCCTCTGGTCGCCTTGGATGACCGCGGAGGTAGCAGCAGTAGGGGATTCACCGTTATGAAGCTTCATCTGTGGTGGATAAACAGTGGAGGGTGGGCTATGGCACCCTAGCAGTACCAGCCGAACTCGGTTGAGTCCCTTGTCAGGCTGGGAGGAACGTAGAGAAGAAAGGTCCCCTTTTTTTCATATGTTTGATGTCGGCTACCCCCCAAAATTAGGGGAAGTGCCTTGGTATATGTATGTATGTATGTACGTATCTTTTGTCAAGACTATATTAGATAGTTATCTGGAGACTACTGCAAGATTCATTGTTAACCCCTAAACCACGATGACGTCCACTGAATGTCAAAACATGTCATATACAATACACTTTGATGTACTTGACTGGTCATTTACAAATATAAACCACATGGAAGTTAAAATCATTTATATATCTTACTAAAGAGTACAACACGTAATAGTATATCACACCTTGGATATTTCACTAAAAAAAGTTCTTCCTCTCTTTGATTTTAGCCCCTCCTTTCTTCAACCAACCAACAAAGACTTTGGGATTCTAGCCCTTATTCCTGATTGTGTAAAAGTTATTTTAGTGGGTTTTTTATGTTACTATGCATAAACACAAAACTCTCTTTGGCCAATGACAACCTCCCCTACCTAAGTAACCCACTTGACACCACCCAGCTTATATACAGCTAGTATTACATCTCACCCCACCACCAACTGAGACACTTACAATTCTAGTCTTAATTCATGGTTATGTAAGGGGTATTTAAGTGTATTTTTAAGTTGCCATATGTGAATTAATCACACAGAAAGCATTCTCTTAAGTGAGATGTAGCTGTGTCGCTGCTTCCCAACCCCCCACGCCATACTCCTAATCTGCATCCTACCCATGAGCCACCCAAGACACCAGCCATGCAATTTGTTAATAGCTCCGTTTGGTCAAATTCCATCACAAACTTATATAAAAAAGCACACCAAATTATCTCCATACTATATATATGCACCTGAAAATGCCTCAAGCCATATAAATCTTCCTCTTATCTTTTTTATAAATTTCCAAAACCCTACTTCATTTACTTGCATTTCAGAGTGGTCCATGAGGAAAATGGTTAGACTAAAATGCATACCTGAATCTTACTTTTCCAACTATGGTGAGAAAATTATATTCATCTCAGAATGCATCTTAGAACTATTCTAGTTTTTCTAACTGCTACAATGACATGGCTACATGTAGATGTGTAGTAGGGACACGAGACAAAAGCCTGCCGCCGAAATGGAAGGAAACGGGGAACCGTACATAAATCTGAATGATAAACTTCTGTTAAACTACAAGATTGAACCACTAAATATAACTGTCATTCACTTATTCAGCTAAGAGGGTAAAACAAAACTAGTCAATAATAAATTTTCATATAAACTATTGGCCCTACAAAGTGAACATAGAAAAGGGATGTGTAGGTGAAAATCTACTCGTCGTCGTCGGCGCCCACTCGTGTCCGAGTATTGGGTTCCGTCGTTAGCCATCAGCCTCCTATCTATGGAGATGAAGAAGGGTGGAGGAAACGACAGAATGCCAGTAGCTGGGTATATTGTTTTGGGTGGTCGTGGCTTTGCAACGGCCACGCGCACACACTTGGCCCACACCGTTTTCACCGCGGCTCAAGACATATGAGACAGGCGGCTTCTCCGATGTTGGTTGCATCGGGCTGCCGGGTTCTTGTTATGTCAAGGCCCGCCTTGTTGCCTGCCTGACAGGCATTGGCCTCTTCCGCCGGCGCTGGGAAGCTCCGCCGTTGGGGTCTTGTTTGGTTTGATTTTGGAGTTTTCCTTCTCCTAGCCTTTGCCTATCTTAAATAAAGGAGAAGGCCTATAGGGGTCCAGTCTCGGTCTGGTCTCTCAGAACTGGCCTTAGCGGTATGGTTGAGCCTGCCAGGGTGGATAAACTACCCCACCGCCATTGCCCAGCCCATCATTGAGAAACTCAAGCCCCTCTACTGCAGCAAAGTGCTGGACCATCTACTATTCAACTGAAAATAATAACAATGCAAACCAGGAAAAACACAAACATCCTAGAACAATCCTGATACTAACACCATAATCAAAAGTTAACAAACTCAATATCTTAATCACATCAATAGAAGAAATAAAACACCACAACTAAAGACTGAATCACTAAAGGTGGTTTGCACTGAAAGAATTGGGGCAACATTCTTGCACTGCCTGATTCCGTAAGGGAAGATTATACATTATGGAGAGAAACAGAATTCATTTTTTGTTTTAAAGGTTGAAAAGCTCACATTTCTGAGATATAAACATTGTGACATACAGATAACATTCACCAAAGTACAGTAAATTATATTCCATACTTGTACCTGTACCATGTTACAATTACTTCCCTACAGTAATAGCCTTGAGCCTGAAAACTACAATCACTTGTAACCTGCAACCTAATCACATTTTTTTCATTTTTAATATCTTGCTTTATGAATTAGAGTAATGTGATACCATAAACCTCAATAGTCTTCTCCAAATTCACAGTTTTCTTGATAAACTTGCAATCATTATCACCATAGTGGCGAGACAATATAAAGGGTAATTATACAGATATCATCTGGTTCTTCAGTTATGGCTCATAATATTCATTTAATTCCCAATACTTCTTGCATCATTAATGCAGATATTTACTTTTACTTAGCAAAAATTAATTCTACTATCATACAAAATACCAGAGAACATACCTTTTACATCTTCAAGAAGCTCTTTACAACTTGCGTAACCTTTTCCAAATTCCTCATTTTCTGGTTCAAGTTCAATAGCTTTCTTAAAATCACTCATAGCTCTTTCAAGTGATTCTGCAATGGAGTAAAATGTGATGAACAAAAATCCTATTTGTATAGAAGTACATTAATCTCTTTACCTTTTTTATGCAGATCAAATAATGTAAAAAGTACAGTTGATTGCAATAAAAACAAAATTATATTTGGATTTGTTGCAAAGACAATCCATTCACCTAGATATACTGTAAGCTTTATCATATTTTTCTAAAAGAAAAAATAATTTTCTTATACAAACCAACATTTCATCAGTCACTGAATGTTTCTCAAGCAACCCTTCTCTGAAGGAAATTTGTCAATCTCCTGCTTCCCAGACAAAAGTTCTCCGAAGAACGATTGTCAATCTTCAACAACTGAGAAGTGTATGTGCACTGTAAGGTCCAAGAAGTAGTCCAAAATTCCAGGAATATTCCCTTCTTTATCACCTACAAACACCATTTCTCTAGTAAATGAGCTCGCAAATCCTACATTTAAAAATCTCTTATTAACATGAATTAAAATTTTAAGAGAAATAATTAGATCTGAATTAATTACTAATTTAGGCAACTGATTTTTCTATAGATCTCAGAATGCCTTGGTGTGATATAAGGTTTTGACACTACGCGAACCAGAATTAGTAGCCTTTCTTTTCACTTATGACAATGTATCCATAGCATCAAGCAGTATGAGAAAATTGAGGGCCATACGTTGTCTTAGAAGTGGCTGTTCAAGGAACTTGGAAAAATAGGAAGAATCAGAACTTACGTAAGTATCTTTTTTAAATATAAAACTTACCCGCTGGTTATATAATGGCCAAGTCCCTGGATGCCTCGGCAGGAAATTCAAAATCTCTTGCGCACCTAGCGCAGATATGCCAGGTGTACCCCAGCGCCCTCGCGGTACCACAGGTAGAACTATACCCAACCAATTCAGATTTTCCCTGCCGACATGGCCGTCGGTTCTTTTGGAAATTCTTTCTCGCTTTTTACTCTGTTTGGATGTTATTTGGTGATGTATTAACGTTTTTTGAGTCTAGGCTTTCGCCCTTTTTTCTTTTATTTGAATGTATTTATAACTTAAAAGGTAAGTTTAAAAGGTTTATCGACCTATTTTAAACCTCACGAAAGCATAGGACGAAAGGTAAACTTCTCGTCCATTGATGACGTCACAGCCTTATGTCGTAGGCTATAAGTCCGTCTTGCTTTTACAAAGAATATAAGTGAATACTTTCGTTTGAAATATTAAGTTATAAATTTAATTGAAGGATTATTAATCTAAGAAAATTGTATCCTTTTAATAGTTTTCTTAAGGTAATCTTCAATCTGGTTGCTAAGATTAACTAGCGTTCAGTTGTTACGCAGTTATCAGTATTGTTACAATATTACGATATTTCGTAGAGATTTTTATGAACAGTACATTCTTCTTACTTCTCAAGTTTTTTAGTTGTACTATATAAAAGGAACTTTTTATTTTGAAATTAATTGTTCCTGTCAGTATTTTTCCTTAGTAAGAAATTAAAGGAAGTTAAATTTTCACTTAATGTTTATACGAATCGATGTAGAGCACGATTCTATTTATCGTTGTTTCTGTAGTGAAATACTAAGATCGTTTTTATATTAAGTGTAAATGTTCCAAATATTACGAGTGATGATTCATCTCTTATTGGAATTCCTTAATTTAAGGGTTTATTTTATTTTATAAATGTTATACCTACTAAGGTAATATTTAATATTTGATATTTAATATTTTGTTACATCTATATGGGATTCAGTACTTTTGTATTCCCATTCAAACAATTGTCCAGTAACAGAATTATCAGTCTCTCCCTACGGAGTTCGTTTCCTTTGAAAGAGTGTATTCTTTGGTTTTCAGGTAATTATGAAACTATCTTTGTGCCAAAGAGTACAGTAAAGTGCAAATTTTTAGTGATAAATTGTGCAGTGAATTTTATTTAGTGGAGAGTGCTTCTATTCGAACCTGTCGTTATCCTAGCCTTAGACCTCTGTCGAGCTCCCGGACCCAGGGGAGAAGTTAAGTCAAACTGCAAAAGGAATCGAAAGGGTAACCAGGCGTTAGAGTCTTTTAAGACCCGAATTGAAGTCCTCTCGAGCGTTTTCTGTCGATAACCAGAACGCTCACCCTCGCGATAGATAAAGCGAGGTATTGGTGTTTTCAAAGGCGCTAAGCTGAAAACAAAATTAGATTCGTTCTGCGTGTGTTACATTTCATGTGGCGCAGACGCAGTGCCACCACCCCCACCTGATGGGTGTCGTCTCTCGACAGTGGCAAGCGCTATGGTTCGACGCAGTTAATGCTGAATACGTTTCGCCAAAGGTTGATCCTTGATCTTTGTAGTTAGGCATGAAACAGCATCTATCTTCGTTTATGCAGTCTTTTCAGCCTGCCGTTAACAGTGCGGTTGGATGTCTCGTTTCCGGTCTTTGACACGGTCGCGCAGGCGTCGTGTCTTTAACGGTGAGGTCTTGTTGCGCACAGGCGGCCTACCAACCGCAATGTTCAATGGTGGGGGAAAGTGGATGCTTTACTTCGATTACCTGCTCAACGCAAACCTACTGCTCATAGCACCTAGTATCAGTCTATACAGACTCGCCGACGTTCGCCAGGCAGCAGAGCCGGCGTAGCGTCATCGGAACGGTGCGGCAACGGAAACGGAACGTCGACGGAATGGAGCGAAGCGCCACATCAGTGTGGACGCTTCAGCGTCGTTGTGGACACTTCAGTGTCAGTGTGGCTGCTTTCAGTGTCAGTATGGACACTTCAACGTCAGTATGGACGCTTCAGCGCCAGTGTGGACGCTTCAGCGGCTGTGTGGACACTTCAGCGCTAGTGTGGGCGCTTCAGCATCTGAAGCGTCGGGGTGGAGCGTCCGGGTGGACGCTTCGCTACCTATGACAATAGACTTTGATGTCTACCTGACCATGAACGTCTAGTGTTAAGTTATTGTTGCTCCAGGCACTATATTAAGAAATAAATCTTAACTAGAAAGATTTTATATTCTCGGACCAAGGCCGGCTCTAACTCTTGGTTGTGAGAACTAGAATTAAAACCTCTAAGTATTGAGGTCTGAATTCAGAATCATAAGGAGTGGATTCCTAAAAATCAAGACTTCTCTTCCTAGGATAGAGATTGTAAAAGGAAGGGAATAACTTTCAGAAACTCATGAGAATTTTTCTAAAAGAGTTTCCCTCATATTTTTTACCTGCTGCTCCTCGTTCCGACTTCAGAGTTTTCGCTAGTTGAGTTGATGGTGTCTCTAGTTATTTTATTTTATTATTATTACAAGCCAGCTACAACCCTAGTTGGGAAAGCAAGATGCTTTAACCCAAAGGGCGCCTTTAGGGAACGTTGGCCTGGTAAATTAATGGTAAAATAAATTAATAAATTAACATTTTATCATTCTCAGGAAAATAATGAACCTTACTATAGAGATTGATACAGCGCTTGCAGCTGCAACAACAGGAAGGGCATTAAGGCCTTTTATGAAAATAGAATGTAAAAGTATATCTCCCACCACGGGCAGATCTTTTATGATTTAAGGTATTATGCTTTTAAACAGCTCTTGTTAGTGACTCGTAAATATAGTGCAGTGCTCTGGAGGAGGTGTTTGTTCGTGTTCACCTTGCCCCTAGTCCTATATCTCTTCCTTACGTTCCAACCCTTGGGAGAAGGAAGGTCGGTAGGCTGAGGTTCTTCGCGGACCTTGTGCATTAAACGTCTGTTCTGCCAAGCGATATTGTTGACGCAGTCCAAGACGTTTTTTCTCCACTTTGGAATGACGAAGTTGGAATGTCTTGAAGCGATCAGTTCGTCATCGCTATGGTATCATGGATCTTGTAACTGCTTTCTGCAAATTAGAATGCAGTTCCCTGACGAGTATGACTGTCTACGTTTTCCCTGTCTTCCAGACTAGGAAGTTACTCGTCATGTATGCACGCGAACAGAATTTTCCTTCGCAGCAATCGTGTTTGATGCTTAAACAGGAAGCAATCGAGAGTGTTTTTTCTTCCGCGATAGAAGCGGAAGTCAGACAAGTCACATACAATCCTAGCTCTTCCTCTGGATTCTGACTCACTTTCAGGGAGGAAAGGCTTTGCCCTCATCGAAGGTCGCAAAACCTAGACTTGGTAGTCACCAATCAATTTGTCCTAGACCTTTCAGGAGTCGTATGTTTTCTTATCCTGCAGTACCTAACGTTCGCCGGAAGTTTTTTCTTTTCGGAAGAAGGCGACGTGTTGGCACCAGAATCGTGTAAGACACATAGTTCTTCTGGGGAAAAGGTGCTCAGTCTGCTTCTGTTCACACTTCTTTCCCTCCCCCAGTTTGGGGAAAGCTCTATTACTTTCTTCTGAGGTCTAGCGACTACTGTTGACGGTATCTCACAGCATTGGATACGTTCAGTTCGCGCACAAGGCGCGCTTGAAATGTCATAGGCACTCTACCAGGTCGCTCCCAGGACTACGGTTGATGTTCTCTCCTGGCCTTCGTCCATGCTTGGGTTGGCGCACTCGCTACCCCGCGAGTGTAGATTTGGTCTGAGCTAAAAGAGGTCTACAGTATTTCATCTGTGTTTAGCGTTTACGATTCTCGGGGGGAAAATATTTTCTCCTAAAGAGTCTAAGGACTACCAGAGATCATAGAAATGGTTTTCCGACCAGTGTCAGAAGGCATAGTTCTCCTATACTTAGTAACGCTTCCTCGCAGAGATATGCTCGTGTTACGAGAAACGTTAGAGCGGGTGCTTGTAGAAGTCTGGTCTCTCTCTTACGGCAGACGTCACGCAAACACAAACGCAGGTTCTGGTCTCTCCCTCACGCAGTCACAGACGCAGACGCCAGTCTGGTCATATGTTGGACGCTGACACTGACAGCCTAAGTTGATCCTTTCAACGAGTTGTCCCATTTTCGCGGTCTGCGGGACGCGTGACTCTCACTCATGCGGACGCATCCAACACGGGACAACTCTCGGCAATCAGTTCCGTCTTTCCGTCAATGACCAGTCGAGATGCTGTCGCCTCTACGCAGCACGCTGTAGATTTACAGCAAGCGGGGCTCATGCGACTTTATGGTCGCATGCTAGATGCATACAGTCAAGTCTTTCTCACAGCAGTATAAACAGACTATTGTCTCTCCTTCGCGTCTCTCTGGCTTCGCAGCTAACACTCCCTCGTGTCAAGCTTTGGCTTTAAGTTTGTTGAACACTTGCTGATTACACACGATCAGGTCTTAACCTCACAGCATGAGGTTCACGTTGTTGATGCTTCTTTTCAACAAGCCTAGCTTTAATATCGGTTTCTTGCGACCGATATGGACAAGTTTTGGGAGGCGGTTCTAGATCCCTCTTCTCTCTCACGGCATGTTGGGTGTAGGCAGCATGCTGGAACCATACTGAACTCATGCTGGGTGCATGCTGGAAGCATGTCTTTAGTCCTTTTCCCCGTGTCAGGATCACGAACGTTTTATGTTAAACCTTCAAGCTTTAGGCCTAGCTGCCTCCAGTATTTCGGAAAACCCCCAAGATCTAGAGGGTTGTTTGAAGGAAACAGCTGAAGCTTTCCCTTGTACAAAGGACATTTGCCTCAAGGTTTTCCAACCCAATTAGAGTGTTTTATGGAGTGGTGTAGAGCTAGAGCCGGCTCTTCATTAGGTAACTCTAACACAAGTGGTATATTTTTTCTTAGACCTTAGAAGAAAACACATTTTCTTTCCTCCTCGGCCATCAAAGGGTACAGGAGTATGCGGGCATCTGTCCTCAGACGCAGAAGATTGGATCTATTAAATAGAGACCTTATAGGTCTTCTCAGATCATTTGAGAGGACTTGGAGGCATCAGCAAGATGCGCCAGCCTGGAATTTAGGGTTCGTTTCTGGAGTTTCGCGGTAGTGACAGATCCGACCCTTTACCCTTGGTTTCTTTTTAAGGCCTAACTTTGGAGACTTTCTGAGTAAGTCTACCATAGTTGAGAGTCAGTGAAGTTCACTCTTTTAGCAAGAACACGGACTTCACATTGGTTAAGCCATAGGTACCTTGCAACCTGGAATCTTGCTAATTAACAAATATCTTTCTCATCCATAGCCTAAAATCTTTCGGGATCACTATTCTCTCGAATTTGGTTTGGGATGGGCTGAGAAGAGTTTTTTGCCTGATTAAAACGATGAAGTTTTATTGGGACAAGGACAAAGAAGTTAAGAGTCTATTCATAACTCTTGGGTGCATGGTCAAGAAGCCTGCGCTATCCATGTTTAAAACATTCTATCATCTCGTAAGGACCTTGATTACAAAGGTTCTTCCGCACGGTTGGGTGACAGATCGTAAGATGTTGTAAGAGTAAAGACTCACGAAGTTAGAGCTGTAGAAACTTCTGTAACTTTTAAACTAAACTGTTCTCTGCAAAGCATCGCATATACAGCATTGTGAAGGGGTAATCCTGTATTCGCCTTGCATTACTTTTACCGTGTCCAGTCTTTTTATGAAGACGTCTACATTTTGGGATCACTTGCAACAACGAGTGGAGTAGTAGGTGAAACATTTTCCACTACATTTCCCTAAATTCCTAGTACCCCTGTTCTTCTCTTGGAACTGTTAGATATATTTTTATGATTGTATGTGAAGATTGCTCGGCTATCTTCCGCAATCTTTGACCTAGTCAGGTGGTCATTTTGTTCTAGAGAGCGCACGGAACAAGGGTATTAGTTGAGGTCCTGTCATGTTATAGGTGGTTGTACCGTTTGACAGCTCCTAGAGATCATCAGCCCCGAGTGGATCACTGGATCTCCTAAGGATAGCAGACAAAATGAGGCAGAGCATTGCTGTCAGCTTCCTTATCAGGTTAGAACCGCTTAAGTTGTTTATGTAACTCTTAAGTGAATTTCCAATTATACGGCTGTCTCTGACCCGCCACCAATGGGTGTCAATCAGCCATTATATAACCAGCGGGTAAGTTTTATATTTAAAAATGATATTTTCATAATAAAATAAATTTTTGAATAAACTTACCCGCTGGTTATATAAGTTTTAGACCCACCCTCCTCCCCTCTAGAGACCATGGGGCATGGAAAATCTGAATTGGTTGGGTATAGTTCTACCTGTGGTACCGCGAGGGCACTGAGGTACACCTGGCATATCTGCGCTAGGTGCGCAAGAGATTTTGAATTTCCTACCGAGGCGTCCAGGGACTTGGCCATTATATAACCAGCGGGTAAGTATATAAAAAAAAAAATTTTATTATGAAAATATCATATTTGGATACGTTTCAAAAATAAGTTTCCTTAACAAACGAGTAGGAGACATCTCATCAGAGTAGGGCTTGTCCTCCATAACATCTTCATCTTCAAACTCATGTTCTGAAGAATATCCAATACATTAAATACTGTCCTTCCAATTTATGTACCTTCAACAGGAACTTTTAGTGCCTGCATATGGCAAGGGACTTCTTTTGAAAGTTAAGGTATGTAATAGCACCTAAACTAACATCATTAGGGAAAACATTAGATGTTCTGGTGCCTGCCCAGATGTGCAAACAATGTGTTTTATCCTTCGGAACATGATGCAACCCATCAGAAATAGGAACCATATTATATACCATGCCCATAAAAATATATAGTATGCTCATTCTAAAGACACTAGAGAGCAAGATTGATGAAAATCTGAGATGAACAAGCAAGATTTAGAAAAGGTATAAGTTGTACTGACCAAATTTTCATTTTAAAACATGTAGTACAGCAATGTGTAAAATATAGAAATCCACATTTGATGTCATTTGTGGACTAAGAAAAAGCCTTTGATAGTATGCACCAGCCAATTTTGTGGAGAGTCCTTCTTTATTATGGAGTTCCTCTTAAATATGTAAATTTGATTAAGTCTGTCCATGAGCATACCAAGTGCAAAGTTAATGTTAGTGGAGTCCTCTCAAATGAATTTCCAATGAACAGTGGAGTATTCCAAGGGTATGTGATGTCATCTATGTTGTTTATCCTCCTCATGGATTTTGTAATACATAGAACAGTTTGGGATGGTGGAGAAGGATTGGACTGGATTGAGAACAGGAAATTAGCTGACCTAGTACTCTAGGTCAGCTAATTTCCTGATGATGCTGTCCTTATTAGTAGAACACTACAGGACTTGCTAAGCTTGCTTACCAGATTGCATGAAATATCACATGAGGTTGAGCTCAAGATAAATAGAAGAAAGACTGAGATGATGAGAACGGAATATGTAATGGAAGATGAAATACCAATGGAAGGAGAAAGGATTAATGAGGTGGAATCATTTAAATATTTAGGAACTATGATCTCTAACACAAGATACTTTGAATTTGTGTTTAATGAAAGATTGAAAAAAGCAAGTCAAACAATGATTAGGTTGAGTTAAATTTGGAAATCAAATCACCTGAAATTACATATAAAAATCAAGCTATATATCAGTTTAGTGAGATCGGTGTTACTGTATGGATATGTGTTATGGTACGACAATGAAACAATATCCAACAGATTTAGTAGATTTGAGAACACAGCCCTCAGAAGGACATTAGGAGTTAAATGGCAGGACAGGATTAGAATTGAAACCATAAGAGAAATAATTTGAGTGCCATATGTAGATGAAATCATGTGAGGTAGATGGAGATGGTTTGGGCATGCTCTTGCACTCCCCAGGAGATGGTTCACCAAACTTTCAACTGGGCTCCACAAGGCACTAGAAGAGTAGGAAGACCCAGGCCTACATGGCTGAGGACTATGAGATGTGAAGTGGGAGATGATGAATGGAGAAGTATTGATTTAAAAGCTCAAGATAGAGACGACTTGCGAAATCTAACCGAGGACCTTTGCATCAATAAGCGTGGGAGGAGATGATGATAATGATAACGACGATATGCCATGCCATTAATATACAAAATAAGTGGTTACCTACAAGCGCTTACTTCAGCGAAGGGAGGTATACAGTGCTAGAATCTAGTCTACTAACTCAATCTTCTACCTCATGATCCAGAGGTCTATGGAAGCTGACAGGATTGCGGATATGCAAGGGCTGCACGGCAGAAAATCCAGAAGTAATTTTAGAGTGCAAAGCTTTAAGAGAGGACCTCTACTCTGTCATGCGCTGTGGCCCATAAGAACCCTTACCAACTGGTGTACTAGAGCCACTAGTGAAAACTTAAGGAGTTAGATTAGGAATCGAAACTGAGCAGGTTAGGTTATGATTATTGTTTTGGCCCAAACATTCATTGGACTTTTCAGATTAAACATACTAAGGTAATGAAGTCAAGATCTTATGAAGCTCATTACTTTACAATCCAAATCCAAACCTTGCTAGTGGCTGTGGCTCATTAATAACTGATGGCTCGTTCATGATTGATGAAGCATTTCCATCTTCATCCCATCATATTCAATTAGCCTAATCTTCTTTAAATATTTCGTTCAACTAAAATCTAGCTTTCTTTCATGTTTGGCACTCAGTAATTACTACTAGCAAATCCAGATCTCCAAAATAATCACTAATAAAAGGGTTCTTCAATCTAAAGCCCATATACGGATGCAATGTGAAGACTAATGAAGAGGCAGATGCTCTCTAACCACGTCATGGTTGCTGCCATAAGTCATTAGATATTTTATTAAGGGGCTAGAGGCATAAGCCTCTTGAAGGAGAACATAAAGGGACATTTTCAGTTTTTTAGGGGGCTATGTCGAGATATGCCAGCTTCAAGAAGGAAGCAATACAATCATAAGGAGAGATTCATTTAATATTCATTAGCACAACTTACCTATTTTTTCACCAACCTCGTAACTTTGACAAAGTCTATAGTGAATAGTTGCCCGGTTGTAATATGCAATAGCAAGCATAGGATGATATTTAATTGCTAAATTATAATCTTCCAGGGCTTCATCAAAAGCTACTTGCATGTACTTGCTATGCCCTCTATTGTTGTAAGCAGTAGCTAAGCACCAGTACCTGCAAAGAATTAGTTGATGACAAATACTGTACAGTAATAAAAGGATTTTAAAACTAAAAACTATTATTTCCATGAATCTTACCTTTGAAAAGTAAAATATTAGTTCAAAAATGACAATTTCACAATCTAGGAACAAAAAAACTTAATTTTAATCAAAGTCAACTATTTCTATACTGTATTGATCTGATGTTGATACTGTTTCACTCTTGAAGATGGTTACATGCCAGCATCTAACTTTAAAATGACAAATTTGCAAGGTAATTTATATTTTCCTAACTATACAAACCTTAGCTATTTAATATGGGTTTGTTCCGTAACCGAAATACAAACCACGCTATTTACATAGGGTTTCCTTTCGGCGTAATTGAAATGACGAGCCATTAAAGTTTTAACGAGGGTTTAACTACCCCCGCACTAATTAGCGGGGGGTAGGGGAGTGGTAGCTAGTTACCCCTCCCCCCTCCACACACCGGTGAGCTGCCTCACTTCACTTTTGGCTCTGACGATGTACAGATGTTTTGTCCCGTCCTCGCATATTGACAGCCTTAATTTGCTTGCTTTTTCTTCCAGTGTGTGTTTGTTGAAGTTGGCCTCTACATTTGCTTTCCACCATGCGGAAATGCCCTGGACTTCCCGATCGCCCCTGCGAAATTTTCATGTCGGCGGTCGAGACAGACCCTCACTCCCTTTGCCCGCAGTGTTGAGGTCAACGGTGTAGTAGTGATAATCTGTGTATGGAATCTTAGGAGTGGCCTACCTCCCAGTGGGGGAAGTTTGCGCGGCAGCGTAAGAAGAGTTCTAAGAGAGACCGTTCTTCCCCCAGGGGAAGGAAGGCTCCAAGGACTCTTCTTCCGTTGCCCGAACCTCCTCCGAAGTTACCACTCGTTCGGTCTCTCGTGAGAGGCAGCCGAATGATAGCGTAGGCCCTTCTTGTTCCCAAACTCGGTGTGTGGGAGAGGGCGTTGCCTCCTATTGCGAGGCAGTGCCCCCCCCCCCCCCCCAGCGGAAGATTTTATTGACATTGTAGACTATGATCAAACAGTGTCTAATAATGATCTCTTCCAGCTTTGGACTTCCTTGGGGCTTAAGGGCTCGCCCTCCAAGGAAGCCCTCTTTGACCTAATCCAGTTGGGGGCAGCTGTCCAACAATCACCGGAAATACCAGAGGTAGATCCTTTGGCTATTGACGACGTTGTTGTGACAGAGGCGTCTGACGGGTCGGGTCAAACCCCTGCTGATACTGTTGCTGTTGCTGCTGAAGGCCCAGGGTCCCCCTCCGAACATCCTTCGAGGGGGAAGCTGGGTCCTACGGTTTCTCCTGCGAGTGTTGCTCCCCCTCGGGGGGAGTGCACTAACAGAGACTCCTCTTCGGAGGACCGACTATGCTGATACCCAGCCACGTGGTCGCCTTCGCCGTAAGGCTCGCCCTCCTCTTCATCGCCGAGGCCTTCCTTCTCCTTACAAGGGAGTCAAGAGGCGCCTCCTCTTCGGGTCATCCTCGTCGTCCCCTGCGGAGGACTCTTCTCGTCGGGAGCAGCCCGTAACAGCAGCACCTTTGGACCTCTCTGCTGATCGTTCCCGATCTCCTGTGCCTGCCAGATCTCCCTTACCTACGCAAGCACCGGTCCCTTCGGGGCAGAAGGACCTCTCCCACAATGTGGGTGAGGCCCTTCCGCGCCAGGTTCCACCTGTGCGCCCTTCTGATGCGCGCAGGCGCCACCGCTCACCTGATCGCCAACGCCCTCCTGCTCGCCAGCGCTCTCCTGCTCGTCAGCGCCCTCCTGCTCGCCAGCGCTCTCCTGCCATAGAGTCTCCTGACTCTCCTCGCCAGCGCTCTCCTGATCGCCAGTGCTCTCCTGCTCACCAGCAATATCCTGTTCACCAGCGCTCTCCTGCTCGCCAGCGCTCTCCTCCTCGTCAGCGCCCTGCGCGCAATCGCTCTACAGCAGATGAGTCGTCAGACTCTTCTTGCCAGCGCTCTTCTCACCGTCGGCACTCTTCTGATCGTCAGCACTCTCCAGATCGCCAGCGCTCTCCTGATCGTTAGCGCTCTCCCGATTGCCAACGCGCCCCTGCTCGCCAGCGCTCTCCTGCACCTGCTCGCCAGCCTGCTCAGCGATCGCCTGCGCGCCCGTGCACTTCAGCCCCTGCTGCGCGCCCTGCGCGTCAACAGTCTCCTGAGCGCCGCCCACCCCCAGCGCGCCAGCACACTACGACACGCCCAGTTCCTGATACGCGCCAACGCTCGCCCCCACGCCCACGATCTTCGGATCTGGGCGCTGGCAAGGACATTGTTCCTCTGCCTCGTCAGCGTTCCCCTACGCAACGACCACCGCCTGCGTTCCAGTCTCCAGCGCGCACTAAAGTGCATACGCGCCCGCGCGCCCACGAACCAGTTCCTGAGCCTGCCCACGAGACTTCACCATCGAGACCTTCAGCCACGACGCGCCATCCTACGCGTCAGCGATCTCCTACGCGCCAGCATTCTCCTGCGCGCCCGCGCGATTCTTCGCCTGTGCACAAGCGCTCACCAACGCGCCCACGCTTATGATCGCCACAGGGCTCCGACCCGTCCACGCCCCAACTCTCCTGCGCCCGCAGCTCCGCGCGCCCACGCTCCTGCGCCCGCAGCTCCACGCGCCCACGCTCCTGCGCGCTAACGATCGCCCGCGCGCGACCCCACGGATCTGCCATCGCGCGAGCACCAGCGCGAACTAGCTATCCTTCCGTCGCGCGATCGCCAGTGCGAACCAGCGATCCTTCCGTCGCACGATCGCCAGCGCGAACCAGCGATCCGCCCATCGCGCGAGCACCAGTGCGACCCCCAGCGCGATTCCTGCAGGGTTTCGCAGCGCGACCAACCTTGTGAGGCACCAGGCTTGCATACTTCCAGGTCATCCTCACGATCGCCATCACGGAAGCGCCGAGCACGCATCCAGGAACAAGACGAGTCTTCAGAGAGGTCCGGACAACTTTCTTCTTTCCAGACAGGACCTGTAGTATCCACTCCGAAGGATCAACCGATCCCCTTCCCTCCAGCGGGGATCGCTGACACTGCGTCAGTCAGTCGCCAGCCTTGGTTCGGTTCCCTGATGAAAGTGGTGGTGCAGACTATGAAGCAAGCTCTCGCTGATCTGGGACTGAAACCAAAGGCTCCCTCGCCCCCGCTGAAGAGAAGGAGAAGTGGACTTCGCGGTGACTTCTCCCCGGGTTAAGTTGGCTCCCAAGAGGTCCGTTGGGAAGGCCCCTTCCCCCTCACAGACGCTTTCTCCTTCCCCTGTGGACGAACCTTTGCCGTCCTCGGGAGAATCCAGCGAGGTGAGACTCACTCCCAGGGCACCAATAGGAGGAACCCCACCTCAAGGAAGAGAAACGTCTCGCGTGGGAAGTACCTTCCAGACCACTTTGCTGGAGTCCTGTATCCCTCCCAGGAGGGAGCCCAAGGACTCCAAGACGTTACCCAAATCATCGTCAAGGTTTCGTCCAGAGCCAGCCCTTCCCCGAGAGAACGTCCGCGTTTCTCCCCATGAAGAGCCAGTGGGGACAGGAGACTTAGCTGCCAGTCCACAAGCAGGAGAGCAGCGAGAATTGGAGCACGCCTTCTGGCAGGTCCTTGGACTAATGAGGCAACTCAGTAGTTTCAAGGACCCCGAGACCGCCCCTCGCGAAGGCAAGGATACGGTCCTGGACCAAGTTTATGGCACTTAGAAGACCCCCAAGACCAGTGCAGCCCTGCCCTGGTCCCAAGGGATGAAGAGTGCCAGGGACAAGGTCGAGGGCCAGCTTTCCGAGCTTGCCTCCTCCAGCCGTTCTCCTGCCGGTAACAAGCTCCTCCCACCTCCTCGCATTCAGCAGAGGAGGTACTTCGAGATCATGGAGGAGCCTTGTTTAACTCTTCCCCTGCACCACTCTGTGGAAAAGCTCACCAGGGGTCTCCCTGTGGAGAAACTCAACGCCCGGCAGGTGACATTCACAGCGTCGGAGGTCCTGAGCCAGGAGAAGGTCGCGAAGTGTGCCATGCAGGCCACTTCGTGGCTGGATGTCTGGCTAGGATCTCTGGGCATCCTATTGCACTCTGAGGACTTGTCCAAGGAGGGCAATAGGAAGGCCCTGGAGACCTTCCTCCTCTTGGGAACGCGCTCTATCGAGTTTTTAGCTCACCAGATCACTAACCTGTGGGCTAACTCGATCCTCAAGCGCCGTGACACGGTGACCGAGAGGTTCCACCCGAAGGTCCCCGCGATGGATGTCAGCAAGCTCAGACACTCCTCCATCCTTGGAGGAGGCCTGTTCGAGCCCAACGACGTAGAACGGACAGCTGAGAGGTGGAAGAAGACGAGTCAAGATTCGCTCCTCCAGAAGGCCCTTACATCCCAGCCCTACAAGCCTCCAGCTCCTCAACAACAGCAGTAGCCTCGCAGGACACCGAAGCAGGCTCCGGCAGCTAAGACCAAGGTGTCTAAACCGCAGCCCTTTCCTGTCAAAGACAAGAGGGGCACAAAGTCCTCCAGGGGAGGCAAAAATCCTAGAAGGAGCGGCCGAGACCGCAAGCGCTAGGATTGGCAATCCCCCTGCGTGTCCACCTGTGGGGGGATGCCTTCAAAGTTGCGTGCTCAGTGGCAGCAACTCGGGGCCGATTCCTGGACGACCTCTGTGGTCGGACAAGGATATCACGTCCCGTTCATTTCATCTCTACCTCCCCTGACAGCGAATCCAGTGTCGTTGAGCTCCTATGCCACGGGATCGGCAAAGGGGCTAGCCCTTCAGGCAGAAGTCGAGACTATGCTCAAGAAGGATGCTCTCCAGGAGGTCGTGGACGGCTCCCCAGGCTTCTTCAGTCGACTCTTTTTTGTAAAGAAGGCGTCTGGAGGCTGGAGACCCGTCATCGACCTCTCAGCCCTGAACAAGTTTGTCAAGCAAACTTCGTTCAGCATGGAGACAGCAGACACGATCAGACTTGCAGTGAGACCGCAAGACTTCATGTGCACACTGGATCTGAAGGACGCGTACTTCCAGATCCCAATCCATCCGTCTTCCAGGAAGTACCTACGTTTCAGCCTAGACAACAAGATCTACCAGTTCAAGGTGCTGTATTTCGGTCTCTCCACACCACCTCAGGTGTTCACCAGTGTGTTCACACTGATATCTTCATGGGCGCACAGGAACGGCATCCGTCTCCTTCGTTATCTGGACGACTGGCTGATCCTGGCAGACTCGGAGTCGACCCTTCTTCGACACCGAGACAGGCTTCTGGGAATTTGCCAAGATCTAGGGATCATGGTAAATCTCAAGAAGTCCTCTCTGCTCCCAATACAGCGACTGGTATATCTAGGCATGATATTAGACACAGATCTCCACAGAGCCTTTCCATCAGACAACAGGATAGCAAGGCTGAGGATGGTTGCAAAACCTTTCCTCAGTCGAGAAGACCTTCCAGCCCAATCATGGTTACGTCTGTTAGGTCACCTAGCCTCCCTGTCCCGTCTAGTTCCAAACGGCCGCCTTAGGATGAGATCTCTGCAGTGGCGGCTCAAGTCCCGGTGGGATCAAGGCAACGATTCCCCGGACTTCCTGGTCTCAATAGGACCTGCGGAACGGACGGACCTGCGGCGGTGGCTGGTCGACGACAACCTCCGAAAGGGAGTGGATCTTCTCGTCCTTCCCCCGGATTTGATGCTGTTTTCGGACGCATCAAAAGAAGGGTGGGGGGCCCACGTTCTGAACCAGAGGGCCTCAGCCCTATGGTCAGAATCAGAAAAGTACCTCCACATAAACCTGCTAGAGCTGAAGGCTGTTTCTCTGGCCCTTCAGCAGTTCCAACAGACCCTGGCGGGCCACTCTGTGGTGGTGATGAGCGACAACACCACGGTAGTGGCTTATATCAACAAGCAGGGAGGTACCTTTTCACAAAAGCTATCCCATCTTGCAGTAGAGATACTGAGATGGACCGAAGTCCACTCGATACGTCTATCAGCTCGCTTCATTCCTGGGAAAAGGAATGTGCTCGCCGACAATCTGAGCAGAGCTTTGCAGATAGTGACTACCGAGTGGTCTTTGGATCCTTTAGGTAGCCAACAAAGTCCTGACTTTGTGGGGTTCCCCGACAGTGGACTTGTTCGCGACAGCCTTGAATTTCAAGCTGCCGCTGTACTGCTCCCCAGTCCCGGACCCCAAGGCACTTTCGCAAGATGCCTTCAAACAACGGTGGGACAACATCGACTTCTACGCCTTCCCACCGTTCTGTCTGATGAGAAGAGTGCTCAACAAGACCAGACTATCGGTCAACCTGTCGATGACCTTAATAGCTCCGCTATGGCATCATGCAGAGTGGTTCCCGGACCTTCTGCAGCTCCTGATGCAACCCCCGAGAGAGCTTCCCTCACGACACGAGCTACTCAGACAACCACACTGCAACATCTTCCACAAAGCCGTAGCGTCGCTTCGGCTTCACGCCTGGAGACTATCTAGCGTCTCCTCTCTGAGAGAGGCTTTTCGCAACAAGTTGCGGAAAGGATGTCTCAACACCTGCGAAAGTCATCCGCAGGTGTCTACCAGGTGAAGTGGAGAGTCTTCTGTGGTTGGTGTTGTGGGAGGGGTATCTCTCCACTCGATGCCTCTATTCCAGCAATAGCGGAGTTCCTCGTTTATGTGCGGGAGGAAATGCGCCTTTCGGTCTCGGCGGTGAAAGGCTATCGCTCAGCCTAAACCTTGCCTTCAGGCTGAAAGGAATACACATTTCCTCCTCGCTGGAACTTTCCTTACTCATACGTAGCTACGAGCTTACCTGCCCTCAGTCGGAAGTGAGACCGCCTCCTTGGAATGTGGTTCGGGTCCTTAGGGCTCTGAAGAGACCTCCATTCGAACCATTACGCCAGGCCTCTGACCAACACCTGACTTGGAAGACGGTATTCCTGCTCGCTCTGGCTTCGGCCAAGCGAGTTAGTGAACTTCATGGTCTCTCATATGACATCACCCATTCAAGGGGATGGGGAGAGGTAACGGTCAAGTTCGTCCCTGAGTTTGTTGCCAAGACTCAGAACCCTGGAGTTCCAGACCCACGGTTCGACTCCTTCAGGGTTGTGAGTCTCCGCTCCGTAACAGATGACCCAGATCATCTGCTACTCTGCCCAGTGAGAAGTCTGAGACGTTATCTGAAGAGAACAGCTGCAGCCCGTCCCAGCGTGCAAGCCCTGTTTGTGAGCACTGGTAGGACGAAGAGGAGGGTCACCAAGAACACCATCTCAGCCTGGATTCGACGCACCATCCATCACGCCTTGAATCCAGACCCTCCTCCGTCACGTCGCCCTAGGGCACATGATGTCAGGGGCATCGCCACGTCCCTGGCCTTCAAGAGAAACTTCTCTGTGACGCAAATTCTACAAGCTGGAGTCTGGAAGCGTCAGACGACCTTCACAGCCCACTACCTGCAGACGTGACCCACAGGAGCTGCACAACAGCTGGTCTAACTTCAGGCTCCTTAATGGACAGGTAGCAGAAGGTTGAGGGCACTGTTACCCGGTTTTAGTCTGCGTGAATGAAAAAGTATGTCTGGCCCTTACTTCTTTCTTCATCCTCCTCTCTCTTGGGGAATGCAGCATCCTGGGTCTCTGCATAGCTGACCTCAAACCTCTGCAGGTAAACCATGCTTCCGTGAGTTCCTAGTATTAAGTACAATACTGTCGCGTCCCCCATACCCTGACGAAGTGGTATGGGGACGTCCTAGCCTGGAATTCCATTTAAAGGACTTCAGGTCAACTTCCTAGGACGAGTCACACTTCATCTCTCCACACACATTTATGTAGGCCTCTCGTTTCTTGCGTAGCAACAAACTTGGAAGGTGCAGGGACTCTTTTTCTCGAAGTGCTGCGCACTCAGAGTCCCCGGGTAAGCCAAAGCCAGTAAGGCTGGGGACTTTCCACCCTGCCTAAGGGTAAGTCACCCTATGTAAATAGCGTGGTTTGTATTTCGGTTACGGAACAAATGACAAATTCGAAGATAATTTGTATCTTTCCTAACCATACAAACCTTAGCTATTTACACATATTTGCCCGCCGGCCCTGTCCCGCGAGACAAGTCCTACCTCTAAGTAAAGTGAGGCAGCTCACCGGTGTGTGGAGGGGGGAGGGGTAGCTAGCTACCACTCCCCTACCCCCCGCTAACTAGCGCGGGGGTAGTTAAACCCTCGTTAAAACTTTAATGGCTCGTCATTTCAGCTACGCCGAAAGGAAACCCTATGTAAATAGCTAAGGTTTGTATGGTTAGGAAAAATACAAATTATCTTCGAATTTGTCATATTACTTAAGGCGTAGCTGAAATGACGAGCCATTATAATTTTAACGAGGGTTTACTACCCCATCGCTAGTTAGCAGGGGGGTAGGGAGGGGTAGCTTGCTACCCCTCCCCCCTCACAAACACCTGTGAGAGCTCACTTTGCTTAGAGGTAGGACTTTCCGGGGGACAGGGCTGGCGGGCAAGTTTGATTAAATAGCTAAGGTTTGTATAGTTAGGAAAAATCAAAAATTTTAAGTAATTTTTATTTTTGCTAACATACTTACCGAGGACTACTTTCTATAGGAGTCACTGGTGATCTCCTCTCCATCGACCAGAGTTTTGAGTATGTTACCCCACCCACTCCGCGCTCTAAGAAGCCTTACCCCCGGCATCAAGGAATGTGCCCCGAGGGTAGGATCAAGGTAGGTCGCTTGCTTGGCTGGGTCACCTTCCTCATTAAGTTCTATTGAATTAGCACAATGCTAGCAAGGGAAGAGAGGCACTCTGGGAAGGAAGGGAGGGCCATTACCCGAAAGTAGTTCTCGGTAAGTATGTTAGGAAAAATAAAAATTACTTAAAATTTTTTATTTGTTCCAACACGAATACTTACCTCGAACTACTTTCTATAGGAGACTTACACTTTAGGAGGAGGGAGTGCTATTTTGACCCCCTGACCCGGCCGTGGAGGCCAAGAGGCTTATGGATAACGGGACCTACTAGAGAGCGGAAGCGAGGGTAACTACACAAAAATTCACGTTAGTGTCTAAGTACTCACCCTTTGAAAAACTTCTTTTGACGTTCCTTCTCGTAGCGTAGCCGTGAAGAATGTGTTATTTTCTGGGAACAGACGGTACCCCCCGAAGAGGCAAGTAAGCAACTGGGTAGGAGGTAGGAAACCGCACTTGTGCCTACCGGTCGCTAGTCTTGAATGCGCCTGGGGTTTTACCGTTATACCGCTTGGAGAGCGGAGATGACTGTTCCAATGGAGAACCCGTCCAAGGATTTTCTTGAGTAGTCCTTGAGGTAGTGGGCAGTAAAGGTTGACTGGTTCGACCAAGTACCTGCTCGCAGGATCTGCCCCACTGCCATGTTTTTCTCAAAGGCTAAGGAGGTGCTCAGGCCCCTGATGTCATGAGGCCGGGGAGTGCCTGGCACTGCCATGCCATCCTCCTTGTAGGTTCTGGCGATAACTTGTCTCAACCAGAAGGAGATGGTGTTTTTGGAAACTTGTTTCTTATTAATACCTGTGGAAACGAAGAGGCTCTTGATGCCTGGTCGGAGATGCGCTGTCCTTTCCAGGTATTTCCTAATTGTTCGCACTGGGCACAATTTTAAGTCTTCTGCATTGCCTGTCTTAGGGATGGCAGGAATTGAGAAACCCTCAAACATCGGTTCCCAGACTGCTGGGTTCTGAGTCTTGGCCACAAAAGAAGGCACGAACTTGAAGGATACTTCTTTCCACCCCTTTGAATGAGAGACGTCGTATGACAGTCCATGGATCTCTCCCACCCTCTTAGCGGACGCCAAGGCCAGCAAGAAGACGGCCTTGAGGGTGAGATCTTTGTCTACGATATCCTTCAAGGGTTCAAAGGGGGGACGACACAGCATCTTCAGGACCTTGGCTAAGTCCCAATGGGCCACCCTCCTCGCCTGAGGGGGGCAAGACTGCTCGAAGCTTTTGACGAGCATCGCTATGTGTCTCGAGGCCCCCAGGTCGATGCCCTTCAGAAGGAAGACTTGGCCTAAGGCGGCTCGAACCCCTTTTATGGCTGGAATTGACATTCCTACTTTGTCCCTAAGAAACACCAGAAAATCTGCTATGTCTGGGACAGAGGCCTTAAGAGGTCTAATGTGCCTCTCAGAGCACCACTTCGTGAAGGAGGCCCATTTTGCCTGGTATACCGCGGCTAACGACTTTCTCAGGTATAGAGACATTTTCTTAGCCGTGGAGGGAGAATAACCTTCCTTCTTCAGGAGCCGCTGGATAGTCTCCAGGCGTGAAGACGAAGGGAGAGTGGGTTGTCGTGGAGTTTGAGAAAGTAAGGCTGGTGCAGAAGGTCTGACCTGGCGGGTAGAGGCCACGGCAGTTGACTCGTTAGGTCTTTTAGGTCTGCGAACCACTCTCTCTCCGGCCACCAGGGCGCTACCAAAGTCATCTTTAGGTTTCGGGCGGTCCTTACTCTGTTGAGCACCTGTCTTATCAACGTGAAAGGGGGAAAAGCGTACACATCCAGATTGTCCCACTTGTGCTGAAAGGCGTCTTCTAAGGCTGCTTTCGGGTCTGGTACAGGGGAGCAATAGACTGGGAGTTGGGTGTTGAGTTTTGTTGCAAAGAGGTCCATCACCGGGGAACCCCAACGCTGAATGATGAGCCTGGCTACTTCTGGGAGAAGGGACCATTCTGTCCCTACTATCTGGCCCATTCTGCTGAGGCCGTCGGCCAGAACGTTTTTCTTCCCGGGAATGAACCTTGCTAACAACACCACGTGATTTTCTTCTGCCCAATTTAGAATCTCTATGGTGAGATCGCACAACTCCCTCGATTTCAAGCCTCCCTGCTTCTTTACGTATGCTACTACCGTGGCGTTGTCGCACATCAACGCCACGGTGTTTCCCTTTAGCAGACTTGCAAAGTGTAAGCACGCCTTCTGGACTGCTTTCAACTCCAGGATATTGATGTGGAGTTGCTTTTCCCCTTCCAACCAGGTACCTCGTGCAGTTCCGTCGAGGAGATGGGCTCCCCATCCTTGGTTGGAGGCGTCTGTGAACAGAAGTAATTCTGGAGGGCTGGTCCCGAAGGGCATCCCCTTGAGGGAGTTTGACTGGCAGTGCCACCATTCCAGGGAGGGTCTCGTGTCTGGAAGGACTGGAATTAGCACTTGTTGCGAGTCCGTCTGGCACCAGAGGTTCTTGAGATTCCATTGGATGGATCTGAGCTTTATCCTCCCTTGGGGAACTAGTTTCTCCAATGAGACCAGGTGGCCTATCAGCCTCTGCCAGTCTTTCGCTCTCCTGGGTTGTTCTGACAGGAACGGCTGAATGATGTGCCTGAGGTTCCTTATCCTGTCCTCCGAAGGGAAAACTTTTCCCTGAATGGTGTCCAATGTCATCCCCAAGTAGTTCATTCTGGTGGACGGGGATAGATTTGACTTCTTCGGGTTGATTACGATCCCCAGATCTCTGCAAAACTGGAGGAGACTTCTCCCTTGTTCCTCCAAGAGGGCCTTTGAGGCGGAAAGGAGCAACCAGTCGTCCAGGTATCTGATAAGGCGGATGCCTCGTTCGTGAGCCCACACTGAGACAGTCTTGAAGACTCTCGTGAACACCTGGGGCGCTGTTGACAGACCAAAGCAAAGAGTCCTGAATTGCAGGATCTGGGAACCCCATTTCACCCGGAGGAACTTCCGACTCGAGGGGTGGATCGGAATTTGGAAGTATGCGTCCTTGAGGTCGACGGTCATCATAAAATCTTTCTCCCTCAAGGACAGCAGGACTGACTTTGGAGTGTCCATCTTGAAGTCCGTCTTCTTGACGAACTTGTTGAGAGCTGACAGATCTATAACCGGTCTCCACCCCCCGTCGCTTTCTCCACCAGGAACAGGCGACTGTAGAAACCTGGCCCTGGGAGAGGAACTTCTTCCATGGCACCCTTTTCTAACATGGAGGATACCTCCTCTTGAAGGGCGGTCCTCTTTAACGGATCTTTGGGAGCTAGCCATTCCGTCCGGTTGGCCGGAATAAGAGGGGGTGGATTCGTCAGGAATGGGAGTCTGTAGCCCTCCTTTAGGACGGACACTGTCCAAGGCTCTGCCCCTTGAGCCTTCCATGCTTGCCAATGTTGTCTGAGGCATCCCCCAACCCGAGGCTTGGGCGGGGATAGGGGGCCTCCCACTCTATCTTCTTCTAGAGAGGCGGCCTGATCTGCCTCTCCTAGAAGCGGAGTAACCCGACCTGAAGGAGCTTGAGGGCGCTGCAGCTCCCCTGCGGGAGGGTTGCGGCGTTGAGGACCAGGAGGAAGAGGGGGCCTCTCTCCTCGTAGCCCTGGAAGAGGCTTGGGGCGTCGCGGCACTATCCGAGACGGACCTCTTGTAGGGCGGTCTCCTAGAAGTTGCCGGTCTGGCGACGTTGGCCTCCTTCTTTTTCGAGACCTTTTCCATTATGGTCTCTAGCTCTTTCAGAGGAAACAGAGACTCTCCCCACAGGGGCAGGCTGCGAATGGCTCGCGCCTCCCTGTCTGGTACCTTCCGAGACACTTTCGTTAGAACAGTGTCTCGCTTACGGAGAACCCAGTTGGCTGTAAGGGCGAGAGACTGATAGGTCAGGAACTTGAGGGTTTTACCCCCGGAGGTAATGAGGTCCCTCATTAGGCCTTGCTGATCAGGGTCCTCGGGGTCGAAGGAGGCTTGAACACCCACCAACGTGGAAGCCCACCAGTCCAGCCAAGAGGAGACGTTAACTAAGTCTCGCGACATTTCCTCCATCATGGAGGCCTCTGCTGGCAAGAAACAGACTGGGGCCGAAGAGGCTCTATCGTCTGAGACCCCTTGACTCAGAATGTCCACGGCTGTCTCCACTTTACAAGGACCTGGGCGACGTCCTGCGGGCACATAGACCTTCCCTTGGGTTTTGAGGCCCTGGAGCAATTTCGAGGCACTCTGGGTCTTGGGAGCCTCGGCATTGCTGGCCACTACTTTGTCAATGTACTCTTGTCCTAGAACTAGATCTCGGGCCAGAGGGAGTGCTAGGGATGACTTAGGTTGGGAGGGAGTTTGCATGATTCTCAGCAGGCTTGACCTCCAGGAATCTCCATCCGTAGCTGCAGGTTCTGCTATTTCGTGGTGCCTTCTGATCAGGCTAACCACTCTCCTGTAGGCGGAGTCCTCTGTCGGGGAGCCCTCCCCTCCGTCAGCCGAGGTCTTGGCCTGGGGCGGGGGAGCCGGTTTACCGGGCACGCCGACTGGACGCCTAGCCCTTGGGGCCAGGGGCGCCGTCCTGCCGAGGTACTGGACCTCATCTGCGGGTAAGTCCGCACCAGGGGCTCGGGATAATGCAGGCACCGCTGGTTCAGCGGGGACTCTCGTACGCCCTAAGGCTCTAGGTGCTGAGGGTGCGGTTCCCGTGGGCTGACCCGACAGCGGGAACCCTTCCTTCCGACCCGAAGGCCGCACCAGCTGGGCTGGTTCGGCCAGACTGCCTGATAAGAAGCGCGTTTCCCCCCGCTGGGCGGGGTGAACCGGAGGCCTCGAGGACTTATGCTTTCTCGAGAGGTCTTTCCTGCGAGCCAGGTCGCGAGGGTCAAGGTTGTGCTTGGAGGACGGCAGCCTTGGTGCCCGCTCACTGGACCGGCGGTCTGGGGAACGAAGCACCTTCGATTCCCGCGAAGATACGTAGATCCAGGCGCCACCGGGAGATACACTTCTCCTATACTTACGGCTCGGGGAGCGGGAGCGCTTTCTGCTATACCGAGAGCGCGACCTCGAGCGGGAACGCTCGCTCCTGGACCACTCCCTCCGACGGCGGTGTTTCACCCTGACCTCTTCCTCTGACGAGGAATAGACGTCCGATGAGCCCGACGACACTGTGTTCACCGCGTGTCGGCTGGTAGCGGGGACTGCGGGGGACTTCTTCGGGCGTTGAATGCCAGAGGTCGAGGGCTGGAGGAAGTCATCGGGGACTTCCGTGGGGAGGGTTGGGAACGACTCAAACCGTTCCATGCCCGGGAGCCAGGGATCCAGGGTCACATCCATCCTCAGGGGTGACCTACCCGGCGTCTTCGGGAGCCTCCAACCGAAGGCATCGTTACCCGAAGGTCGAACTTTCCTCTGGTTGTCTCCCCCTAACGACGAACCAGAAGCACAGGCCAACGAGGGCGGCGGTGACACCGAGACCGCGTTACTACCCCACAAGGGGTCATCGGAGGAAGCGTGCCCCCCGAGCACAAGGGCCGACTCTCCGGACGCACTACTGGGTCCTTCCCTAGCCCTAGAGGGGCCCGCCATTGGCACTGCACTAACACTGAGCTCCTGGGAAAGGACGCCTTGTTCATCCACAACACTAGACTTACCTCGTCCCCTACTCTGTGTAGGGGATGGCGAAACCGAGGCCCCGTCGGACCGCTCACTGGGTGACGGTATCGGCGAGGAAACACTAATTTTCCTGGGGGAACGTTTCGCTGATTTCCTCTTTTTGGTACCGTAGCGTACCCACTGTATATCGCTCCAGTCTACACACTCGGGGCACGTGTCTGCTGACGAGCAAACTCTTCCCCTACAGGAGGAACAAAGGGAGTGAGGATCCACTTCGGGCTTGGAGAGGAACGCTCCACACGATTTCCCGGCTCTAGGCCCAGGACAACGGCGAATTTGCTCCATAATGCACACAACGCACGACACAAGCACTAAGGGAATCAATGAAAACACTGGGTAAGCACACGGTTGAAAGGTGAACGCACAGGAACACTTGGGAAAAGCACACTGGAAAACGCAAGTTGCCACGCTGGGAACACGTGGGACACTAGAACGCACACAAAGGATCGACAGAGATACGAGAGCGAGGGTGTGAACGCCTCGCGACCAGAGAACTTAATGAGGAAGGTGACCCAGCCAAGCAAGCGACCTACCTTGATCCTACCCTCGGGGCACATTCCTTGATGCCGGGGGTAAGGCTACTTAGAGCGCGGAGTGGGGGGTAACATACTCAAAACTCTGGTCAATGGAGAGGAGATCACCAGTGACTCCTATAGAAAGTAGTTCGAGGTAAGTATTCGTGTTGGAACAAATACAAATTACCTAACGAATTTGTCATTTGTTCCGTAACTGAAATACAAACCATGCTATTTAATATAGGTGACTTAACCCTTGGGTAGGGTGGTAAGTCCCTTCCATTACTGGCTTTTGGCTTTTTGCCCGGGGACTCAGTATCTGAGTGTGTCAGCACTCAATGATAAGGAGCCCCTACACCTCGCTAGCGCTTTGCAAAGGCCGTGGCCCACATAAGCTTGTGTGTGAAGTAAGTAAGTGTGACTCGTCCTAGGAAGTTGACCTGAAGTCCTTTAGATGGAACTTTAAGACTAGGACTTACCCAATACCACCTCGTCAGGGTACTGGGACGTGACAGTATTAACTAATACTAGGAACACAAGGGAACATGGTTTACCTGCAGTAGTTTGAAGTCAGCTGTGCAGAGAACCCAGGATGCTGCTTTCCCCAAGAGAGGGGAGAATGAAGAAAAGAATAAGGGCCAGGCATACGTTTTCATTCATGCAGACTAAAACCAGGTAACAATGCCCTCAACCCTCTGCTACTTGTCCATTAAGGAGCCTGAGGTTTAAACCAGCTGTTGTGCAGCCACCACAGAGCCGATAGAGAACGTATCAAGCCTCCTGTGGGTCACGTCTTGCAGGTAGTGGGCTGTGAAGGTTGTCTGACGCTTCCATACCCCTGCTTGTAAAACCTGCGTCACTGGGTAGTTCTTCTTGAAGGCCAGGGACGTAGCTATGCCCCTGACATCATCTGCTCTAGGGCGACGTGACGGAGAAGGGTCGGGATTCAGGGAGTGATGGATAACCCTGCGAATCCAGGCTGAGATGGTATTCTTAGTGACCCTTCTCTTTGTCCTCCCGGTGCTAACAAACAGTGCTTGCACCTGGGGACGAACTGCAGCTGTTCTCTTAAGATAGAGGCCAGACTCCTGACTGGGCATAGTAGGAGATGGTCTGGGTCATCTGTTACAGAACGGAGACTCGAGATCCGGAGAGAGTCGAACCGAGGGTCCGGCACTCCTGGATTCTGAGTCTTGGCAACAAACTCAGGGACGAATTTGAAAGTTACCTCCCACCTTCCCCTTGAATGGGCGATGTCATACGGGAGACCAGGAAGTTCACCGACTCGCTTGGCCGAAGCCAGAGCAAGTAGGAACACAGTCTTCCAAGTCAGGTGGCGATCAGAAGCCTGGCGTAATGGTTCGAAGGGAGGCCTCTTAAGAGACCTGAGAACTCGAACCACGTTCCATGGAGGAGGTCTCACTTCCGACTGAGGCCAGGTAAGTTCATAACTTCGTATGAGTAGAGAAAGTTCTAGCGAAGAGGAGATGTCCATTCCTTTGAGTCTGAAGGCAAGACTTAAGGTTGAGCGATAGCCTTTCACTGCCGAGACTGAAAGGCGCATTTCTTCCCGCAAATACACAAGGAACTTTGCTATTGCTGGAATAGTGGCATCAAGTGGAGAGATACACCTTCCATGACACCAACCACAGAAAACTCTCCACTTTGCCTGGTAGACTCCTGCGGATGACTCGCAGGTGTCCAGACATCCTTTCTGCAACTTGCTGCGAAAAGCCTCTCTCTGTGAGGAGGTGCTGGATAGTCTCCAGGCGTGAAGCCAAAGTGAGGCCAAGGCCTTGTGAAAGATGTTGGCGTGTGGTTGTTTGAGTAACTCGCGTCGTGGAGGGAGTTCTCTCGGGAGTTCCGTTAGGAGCTGCAGAAGGTCCGGAAACCACTCTGCGTGATGCCATGGCGGAGCTATCACGGTCATTGAAAGGTTGACCGATATTCTGTTCTTGTTGAGTACCATTCTCATCAGACAGAACGGGGGAAAGGCGTAGAAGTCGATGTTGTCCCACCGTTGTTGGAAGGCCTCTTGCCAGAGTGCCTTGGGGTCCGGGACTGGGGAGCAGTACAGTGGAAGCTTGAAATTCAATGCTGTCGCGAACAGATCCACAGTCGGGGAACCCCACAAAGTCAGGACTTTGTTCGCTACTAGACGATCCAAAGACCACTCGGTACTCACTATCTGGGATGCCCTGCTCAGACTGTCGGCGAGCACATTCCTCTTGCCTGGAATGAAGCGAGCTGATAGTGGAATCAAGTGGGCTTCAGTCCATCCCAGTATCTCTACTGCAAGATGGGATAGCTGCTCTGAAAAGGTACCTCCCTGCTTGTTGATGTAAGCCACTACTGTGGTGTTGTCGCTCATCACCACCACGGAGTGGCCCGCCAGGTATTGTTGGAACTGTTGAAGGGTCAGGAAGACAGCCTTCATTTCTAGCAGGTTTATGTGGAGGCACTTTTCTGATTCTGACCACAGGCCAGGCCTGAGGTCCTGTGGTCAGAACGTGGGCCCCCCACCCTTTCTTTGAGCCGTCCAAGAACAGCATCAAATCCGGGGGGAGGACAAGAAGATCCACTCCATTCCGAAGGGCCCATAGGGACCATGACGTCTGGGGTATCGTGTCCCTGATTCCACCGAGACTTGAGTCGCCATTCTAGGGATCTCATCCTGAGGCGACCATTCAGAACTAGACGGGCCAGGGATGAAAGGTGACCGAGGAGACGTAACCACGATTGGGCTGGGAGTTCTTCTCATCTGAGGAAAGGATCTGCGACCCTCCTCAGCCTTGCTATCCTGTCTTCTGATGGGAAGGCTTTGTGGAGATTGGTGTCCAAGATCATGCCTAGATATACCAGTCGTTGAGTCGGAAGCAGAGAGGACTTCTCGAGATTTACCATGATCCCTAGATCTTGGCAAAGTCCCAGAAGTTTGTCTCGGTGTCGAAGAAGGGTCGACTCCGAGTCTGCTACGATCAGCTAGTCGTCCAGATAACGGAGGAGACGGATGCTGATCCTGTGTGCCCATGATGAAATCAAGGTGAACACTGGTGAAAACCTGAGGTGCTGTGGAGAGACCGAAACACAGCACCTTGAACTGGTAGATCTTGTTGTCTAGGCTGAATCTTAAGTACTTCCTTGAAGACGGATGAACTGGGATCTGGAAGTACGAGTCCTTCAGGTCCAGTGTACACATGAATTCTTCTGGTCTCACTGCAAGTCTGACCATGTCTGCCGTCTCCATGCTGAACGGGGTTTGTTTGACAAACCTGTTCAGAGCCGAGAGGTCAATGACTGGTCTCCAGCCTCCAGACGCGTTCTTTACAAGAAAAAGTCGATTGAAAAAGCCTGGGGAGCCGTCGACGACGTCCTGGAGAGCGTCCTTCTTTAACATGGTCTCGACTTCTGCCCGTAGGGCTTGGCCCCTTGCCAATCCCATGGCAAAGGAGCTCAACGACACTGGATCCGCTGTCAGGGGAGGTAGAGATGTTGTCAACGGGATGCGATATCCCTGACTGATTACGGAAATCGTCCAGGAATCGGCCCCGAGTTGCTGCCACCTAATTGCGCAACTTTGTAGGCATCCCCCCACTGGTGGACATGCAGGGGGATTGCCAATCCTAGCGTTTGCGGCCTCGGCCACTCCCTCTAGGATTTTTCCCTCCCCTGGAGGACTTCTTGCCTTTCTTGTCATTGACAGGAAAGGGCTTCGACACCGTTGCCTTTGCTGCCACTACCAGTTTCGTCGTCTTAGACGGGCGAGGTTGTTGGGGTGCTGGAGGTTTATAGGGCTTGGATGTAAGAGCCCTATGTAGGAGAGAGTCCTAGTTGGACTTCCTCCACCTCTCAGCTGCCTGTTCCACGTCTTTCGGCTCAAACAGATTCTTACCCAAGAGGAAAGAATGTCTGAGCCTACTGACCTCGACACTGGGGACCTTCGTGTGGAACCTCTCGGCCACGGCATCACGTCGTTTCAGAATGGAATTGGCCCATAAGTTCGAGACTTGATGGGCCAGAAACTCGATGGTGCGCGTGCCCAAAAGTAGGAAGGTCTCCAAGGCCTTCCTGGTACTTTCCTTGGACAGATCCTCGGAACGTATCAGGATGCCGAGAGACATCTAGCCACGAAGTAGCCTGCATGGCACACTTCGACACCTTCTCCTGACTAAGGATCTCTGTCGCCGAGAAGGACACTTGCCGGCTGGAGAGCCTCTCTAGAGGGACTCCCCTGGTAAGCTCTTCCACAGAGTGGTGCAAGGGAAGAGCTAAGCAAGACTCCCCCATGATCTCGAAGTACCTCCTCTGATGGTCTCGAGGAGGCGGGAGGAGTTTGTTGCCGGCACTGGAACGGCTGGAGGAAGCGAGCTCGGAGAGCTGGCCCTCAACCTTGTCCCTGGCACTCTTCACCCCTTGGGACCAGGGCAAAGCTGCACTGGCCTTAGAAGGTTTCTGGGTGCCAAAGTCTCGGTCCAGAACCGTGACCTTGCCCTCTCGAGGGGGAATCTCAGGATCCGGCAACCCGTTGAGATTCCTCATCAGGGTTAGAACCTGCCAGAAAGCATGTTCTGACTCCTGTGACTCTCCTCCTGAAGGACTGGCAGCAAAGTCTCCTGTCCCCAAAGGCTCTTCTTGGGGGGACTCGTGGACGTTCTCTGCGAGTTTGGTTGGCTCTGGACGAATCCTTGAGGACGACTTCGGAATGGTCTTTGAGTCCTTCGGTTCCCTCCTGGGAGGGATACAGGACTCTACCAGGGATGGCGGGGGCCTCTTCTCCGCACCTACCCGGGACGACTCTCCTACACGGGGTGGGGTTTCTCCCATTGGTGTGATGGGAGAACGCCTTACCTTGGTGGAATCCCCTGAGGACGGGAAATCTTCGTCCACAGGGGAGGGAGAGAAAGGTCTGGGGGGGGGGGGGGAGGGAGCCTTCCTCAAGGACTTCCGAGAAGCCAGCTTGGCCGTAGGAGAAGTCACCACAATGTCTACTCCTCACCTTCTCTTCAGGGGGGTCGAAGCTGCCATTGATTTAAGGCCCATTTCAGCGAAGGCAGGTTTAAAAGCCTGCATAACAGCTCTGACAATGGACCCAAACCATGGTTGCTTACTAACAGTAGCACTGTCAGTGACTCCCTCTGGAGGGAAAGGGACCGGGCGATCCTTAGGAGTAGATACTACAACAGGGTCTACCTGAAAAGAAGAAAGAGACGATGGTTGGATCCTGGACCTATCTGGAGATCTCCCCGCTTCAGGCAAGCGCACACGCCTGCGCTTACGGGGGGGGGGGGGACGCGATGATGAAGACCTGGTTGTATGTGTTCCTGTCGCTTCGCGCGTAAGCTCATGCTGTGAATCCCGCTGGGTTTCGTGCTTGCACTCGCGCGATGAGGTCTTGCCTTGATCGCAGGCACGGGTGCAGGCGTGCGGGGATGATGGCGATGGCGCACGTGGCGAGCGATGGTGTACCGGCGAGCGATGGCGCATAGGCGAGCGATGGCGCGCAGGTGAGAGGGCGCGTTGGCGAGCGATGGCGCGCCAGCGAGTGGGCGCGTTGGCGAGCGATGGTGCGCAGGAGATGGAGCGCATGGGCGTGCAGGGGCGCATTCTGGAGTGTGCGCAGTAGGCTGAATAAGCGTTCGCGCATGAGGAGGCGATTGCTCACGAGCGCGAGGACGCGGAGGGTCCCGACGAGCTCTAGAAGGCGAAAGCGTTGGGCGCACACTCGTAGGGGAAATACCTTTAGCGCGTGGGCACGCAGGAGAACGCGCAGGTACTCGCGATGGAGACTGTGCGTGTCGGCGCGTAGGAGAAGGCTGGCGAGCAGCCTGGGTCCGATGGCGCGTCAGTGTTAGGTGTAGCACAGGAGATCGCTGGCGAGAAGGAGAAGAAGGAATCTTCCCTCCTGCGCCCAGATTCGAAGATCGTGGGCGCGCAGGAGAACGCTGTGTTACAGGCGAACGCTGGCGCGCAGGAGATTGTGGGGGTGCGCGGTGCGCAGCAGGATGAGGGCGCGCAGATGTGCGCTGGCGAGGTGAAGATCGCTGGCGAACAGGAGATCGATGGCACGCAGGTGAGCGCTGGCGCGCAGGTGATCGCTGGTGCGTTGTCTCCGGAACAGGAGAACTCTTGAGTGCAGCAGGAGAGCTCTTGCGCGCAGGCGCGCAGGAAAACGTCGGCGCGCAGGGGATACTGTACCTGGCGTTTAAGGGACTTACTCACATTGTGAGAAAGCCCCTTTTGCCCCGAAGGGACCGGTGCCCGTTTAATAAAGGGATGCGTGGGCGCCCACAGCGCATCAGGAGCCAGGAACGGTGACGGCAGGTCAGCAGGTCTGGCAGGAGAAGGAGATCGCGAACGATCTGCGGAGAGGTCAAGGGATGCAGCAGGAACGGTCGGAGCACGGTGTGGAGGATCCTCTGCGGGGGACTGCGAAGATGGAGACCCGAAGAGGCGCCTCCTAACTCCCTTGTGCGGTGAAGGAAGGCCTCTACGGCGAAGATGAGGGCGAGCTTTACGTCTGATACGACCTCTGGCAGCAGGCAGACCATCGGCAGTCCTCCGAAGAGGAGTCTCTGTTAGTGCACTTCCTCTAGGGGGAGAAACACCTGCAGGAGAGACCGTTGGACTTAGTTCTTCCCTCGAAGGATGTTCGGAGGGAGGAACTAAGCCTTCCGCTACATCAACAACCGCAGCAGGGGTTTGACCTAACTCGTCAGAAGCCTCTGCCACATCAACGTCGACGATAGACAGAGGATCAACCTCTGCTACCGCCGGCGACTGTTTGACAGCTGCTCCCAACCTGATCATGTCAAACAGGGCTTCCTTGGAGGGCGAGCCCTGAAGCCCCAAGGAAGCGCAACGCTGTAATATATCATTGTTAGACACATTATTATCAATATTAAAATCCTCCCCCGGGGGAGGAGGAGGAGGAGCTGCCTCACTATGGGCTCCCTCTCCCAAACCCCGAGATCGGTTAACAGAACTGCAACCTACGCTACCACTCGACGGCCTCTCGGGAGAGACCGATCGAGTGGGAGCTTCGGAGGAGGTTTGGGCTACGGAAGAAGAGCCCTTGAGATTTTCTCTCTTCAAGGGAACCCTTGAAGGAGAAATATCACTTTTGGTCTTCTTCTTCCGGCGCCGGGTAAACCTCTCCCACTGGGAGGTAGACCACTCCCTACACTCACCACACTTTATTTCTTTCACACTGTTGGCCCCTACAAAAAGGACACAAGGTGTGAGGGTCTGTGTCCACTGCCGACACATAAGTTCTGCAAGGACGGTCAGGTAATCCGGGACACTTCCGCATAATAGAGGCCAACTTCCAAACACTGTCAAGAAGAAAAAGCAAAAAAAGATTAATGGCTGTCAATATAGGCAAGGGTAGGAACGGACACGTCCGGTCATTACCCGAGCCAAAAGCAAAGTGAGCTCTCACAGGTGTGTGTGAGGGGGGAGGGGTAGCAAGCTACCCCCCCCCCCCGCTAACTAGCGATGGGGTAGTAAACCCTCGTTAAAATTCTAATGGCTCGTCATTTCAGCTACGCTGAAAGTAATACCCATATTAAATAGCGTGGTTTGTATTTCAGTTACGGAACAACTAAAAATTCTCCAGTTTTCTTTCATTGTATTAGGCCTACTCATCTACTGAAGTATTGACTTAATCTGCCCGTTAATGACATTCTCTTAGTGTGAATGTGCCAAATTCCTTTGTTTATTCAATCTAGAAACTAGATCTCTAGCCTCTTGTCATCACTAGACAGAGGGAAGGAGGGGGTTATGTTTATGAAGACCATCGGGTGAATATATAAATTAATTTTATTACTAAAATTCCATTTATTTCCACGAGACTCCCCTGATGTTCATAGTGCAAACTCCCAAACTCTATTGAAGGTGAGATAGTGAAGGAAACAGATAAGAAAAGCCCAGTCCCATAATACAGTAATAAACTTTATAAATTACCTTAGACTTGCCTCTTCATCTAGTCAACTGTGAGCAATCATATACTAAACAAAACTTTTATAACTCTTGCTTCTAGATTTTGCTCCCAAACACCTCTCAACTATTAAAATTTTAAGAACTATACACTTATAATATTACCCCAACACAATATACTTTCACATTGAAAAAACTATCAATGTAAATTAAAAGCAAATTTAACAAATTATTCAACAGTAAAATTCTATTTAAGCTACAAACCCCAAACTTACTGCAGCAACTCATGCCCAGTTTGCAGTAATTTGTACTTTTCTAAAAATAAAAACTTGAGTACTTTATTAAGAGTATGATTTTTGCTTGGCTGAAAATGGCCTTTTAACTTTTAATGAGGTAGCAAAAGTTACTTGCAGGTGGGGGGTAGGCCTGCTACCCTGACGGTCAGCTGTGCACTCACTTTTAATCTTGGGCCTGGGACTTGCTAGATCGTTGAGGCGGGAAGTATAACTTAGAGGACTCAGAGTGTATACTGGTATACTGTAGTTAGGAAAAATACAGATTACAGTACTTTAAAATTTTTGGTCTGTTCGTATACTAATACAAACCATTGTCCTTTAATAAGAGACTTATCTTTAGGAGGAAGGATGTCCATATAAACAAAACTGGCTGGTTTAACTCTACGAGGAACTGTCAGAGCACCTGTCAACCTCGTACTAATCTGACGACATCATAGGTGTTAGGGTAGACCCTAACCAGGTAACTGGTGGACGGTCATCGTAGGCCCTAACCAGGTAACTAATGGACGGTCATCGTAGGCCCTAACTAGTTAACTGGTGGTCGCTCATCATAGGCCCTAACCAGGTAACTGATGGGCAGTCTTGTAAGACTCTTTACACACTAGGTGTGATGAATATGTTGTCTGAATGTATTTTCATTATGAGAAATGGGTTTACAAACATTGAATCCATCCTCCCAGAAAGATGGCTACTAACCAAGCTTCTCTAGAAAGAGAGGTTGCTCAGTTATGAGGCTTACCCGCATCTGACATCCGGTCCAGCACATAACGCCATCCCAGCTGCACCCCAAGGGAGGGGAAGGTCAGTCACCCTATCTTTCAATCTAGACTTATGTCGGGACTGCTATCTTGGACAAGATGCTTCTTGTCCCGTGAGGGAACGTGGTTTTCTACACAATCTGTTGAGAAGCCACCAACGAACCAAAGGCAAAGGTATCCAAGGCATACTCCCAAAGATAATGAGCAGTGAAGGTTGTCTGGCATTTCCAGACTCTTTCCTTCAAGACTTGCACCACTGACTGGTTCTTCCTGAATGCTAGGGTGGAGCAATTACCCCAGACTTTGTAAGCTCGTCCCCAGGATGGTCTCTCCAATCCCTCGCTGATTACAGAGTAGAAACGTCAGATGGTCTTGCGAAGTTAAAACAAAGCAGTGTTCTTGGGTATCTTCTTCACCCTTCCACTGTAAAGAAAGCTTAAAATATATATACAGTAAATCATAAAGAATGTTTTCATATACTGTATACAGTACTATAAAAAAGACGAACATAAGATTAAAAAGTCAAAAGGCCGTCATTTGGAGAGGGGAAAGTGACGTCTCTCTCACCAAGCCAAAAGTAAAGTGAAGTACAGTCACAGGTGTGTGAGTGAGGGGAGTAGTTACTAACCTCCAACCCACCCACGCTAACTAGCGGTATGGGTGGTTAAGCTTCGCTAAAAGTCGAATAGCTTGTCTTTCAGCTTCGCCAAAAGTAATACCCCTATAAATAGCGTAAGGGTGTACTCTAGTTACGGAACAATGGCTTTTTCACTCTACCAGTGTTAAGGAACAATCTTTTGTGCTCTGGTCTGAACCGCTAGATTCTCTTGAGGTAGCATCATAGAGGCCTCACCGGACAGAGAAGTAGGTCGTCCCAATTCCTAGTCTCGTCTAAGAGAGAGGAGATGGAGGACTCAAACCTCCGATCATGAAATACAGGATTTTGTGACTTTGCCACAAACTCCGGAACAAAGGTCATTAAAACCTTCTTCCATCCCTCGGAATGACTAATAGCACACGAAATATCATGAAGTTCGCCTACGCTTTTTACCGAATCGAGAACTAGCAAGAACATGGTCTTAAGTGCCAAACCACCGTCTGATACTTTTCTGAACAGTTCGTTTGAAAAGCGTTTAAGAGAGCTGAGAACTCTTTTGTGATGTGCCAGGCTGGGGGCCTGCATTCTCTTGGAAGACAGGTACCTCATTTACGACATCAATAGCAGAAGAGATGGCCCATTTTTCTAGGGTAAACAGCCACAGAGGATCTACGGAGATATCCAGACATTTCCTGTAAAGTGTTTCATGAAAAGCCTTTTGCTCAGAGAAGTTCCTTTGTCTCCTCGTACAAAGTGACACAGAGATCACCAAGTTCTGAAACCTCTACTTATACAGCTGACAAAGAAGGTTGGGCTGTTGGGGTAGGCTAGTTGCACTGGTACCTTGACTATAGCATCAACAAGTCTGGAAACTATTCGGCTTGTGGTCACTTGGGAGTCACCAGGATTAGCCTAGAGTTCGAAGTAGCCTACATTTTGTTGAGTACTGTATTCAACGTATCAGGCAAGAGATTGGAAATGATCATGAGTCTAGGTTGTCTCAAGGATTTTGGAAGGAGTCCTTCAACAAGGCAGACGTGTTTGGATCTGGTGAACAAAATTGCAGCTTCTTGTTCAGGCGAGTTGGGAACCCCAAAGGGTGAGAAGTCTTTCTGCTATGCAGGGAAGCAGGGAATACTCTGCTCCTACTACCTAACCATGACGGCTGAGAGAGTCTGCTAAGATATTCCTCTTGCCAGGAATATACATAGCTGACATCTCTATCATATTGTCACAGACCAAAGTCACAGCCATTACAGTAAGAGGTCAGTGAACTTCTGCATTTCGGGACCGGACAGATTCCAAGATGAAGTAAAGTACAGTATACCAAAGCTCTGGAACAGAGTTCAATCCAATTTATACCTTGTAGGCTAGACGTCACTTTCATTTCCACAGCTGTGGACTCAAGAGGCCAAGAAAGCATCTATGGTTGTGCCTGTTGTTAGTGCTGTAGTCATTGGATCGATAGGAAGAGGTGACAGAACAGCCTCCTCCAGTACATAGAACCTTTCTCGTCAAGAAAGAGCTGTAGGAAGGAGCTTGGTGGAGTGGCTCAATAGGAGAGAATGCTTGGGTCCAGTAACCTGTGAATTCACTTTGACAAGTGCGTCCTGTGCAAGCACCTACCAGGGAAGCTCAAGGGCAGATTTGAAGGCTTGAGGGGTACTGAAAATTTGATCAAGCCCTCATCCCGTCCTTCATAGGTCCTGTGGCTGCCTTTCCAAATCCATTCAACTCCCTGATAATGGATAGAACTTTGAGGCAGGTTGATTCCAACTCCAGGTCTTCTGTATCCACTGTGAGTGGGGCCACATCAGTAGAAAGTCTATTGTGGCAACCCTTGTTCTTACCTTGGAAGATGGTACCATATTTTGCACAATTGATGCATTTGCTAGCCTCAAAACGACCAAAATCCATGTTATAATGAACTTTGCCACCATTCAAAGGGAACTTATCTAATTTCTATATGAAAAGAGAATTCTAGGTGAGTTTGGCATGTTTAATAGGTATAAGAATGGTGGTTTCAAGCATAATTTTGAAAAAACTTTGGCCTGTTCTCCACAAAAAAAGCAGTTGTCGTACTGATGGAAACAAGTGTTGCAGCCAGAAAATTTTGACTTCAGACACTTTAAATAATGTAAGTACAGATAGTTCTTAAGTTACGAACATCCGATTTACGAACGCAAAGTACAGCAAGTAAAAAATACATTCATAAACTCCGACTGGGTTCCAATGCCACAGCCACATCCCAGGCCAGGCACCACCAGCCCGCTTTATTCAAAATCCATTGCGTTTGCTATTGTGATCTTTGTAGCTATTTCCGTGTGTTACCCCCACCATATTTTTGCCTTATTCCCATAAATTAAAATAACAAACTATGGCTGATAAGCAGATTGCTGATGAGTGCAACGAAGCCCAAGATTAGCGGTGATAGTGGTAGCACTATAGTATAAAGAAATGGCAAGCCACTTCAATGGAAATGAAAGTACTGTAGCCATTATCAAGAAACTAGATACCAGTGAGAAGATGGCAAATATTGCGAATGCATAGCAAGTAAATCGGTCAACAAATAGTACGATTTATAAGATGACAACAAGTTATTCCAAGTGTCGGCTAACTTGTCTCCCTTCATATCCTGTCACCGAAAGAAAATGGTTTAAAAACGTAAGTTACAGTACAGGTACAGTATTTTATTTTCTTTATCTAATATTTAGAGTACAGTACAATGTACTGTACTATACATTTAACTGCATTGTGTAATATTTTTATATATATATATGAGAGAGAGAGAGAGAGAGAGAGAGAGAGAGAGAGAGAGAGAGAGAGAGAGAGAGAGAGAGAGTGTGTGTGTGTGTGTGTGTGTGTATAGATGTATGGGTTCACAATGTTTTATCATGATAAATAATCTTTTTGTATGTACTGTAAAGTAAACTACCATGTACTTCATATTCTTAATCAAATTTATTCTTCTGATGTCATAGTGTACCACATAATTTACAGTAGTGATTCTATTGCTTATTGTACTTTACCTAATATTTACAGTAAAATGTGATGTACAGTACAGTACTACATATTTAACTGCAATTAGTGTGCTTTGTGTGATATAGAACAGACAGACAGAGTGTCATGCCTCAGCTGATCAGCTAGTTACGTCGGTCGTGACGAACCAAAGGAATAAAAATGGTGGCCAACACACTACTTCTTTCGTTCAAACAACCGTAATTAAAATACAGTAAACCCGTAAACTAACTTTCTACATTTTATTTAAATCAACCAAAATCTTTTATGAAGTAGATAAATACAGTAAGTTTTAAGCATAAATTTAGGTAACAAAACTAAAATAACCTGTACATTTATGGTAGTATTTACACAAATGTAGTGCGTTCCTACAGGCACTTGTACGTTTCTTTTTGGGCTCGAGCCATGTCGTCCTGATGGAAGTTCCTCTAAGGTAGCTTCCTAGGGTATATTACAACTACGGCGATATTCCCAGAGAATTTACCTTAAGGTACCCAGAATTCTAACTCCTGGAGCGAATATCCCTAATAAAAGAATCAGGGATATCGCAAAATATCAGCGGACGTATTCTTGACACGCCACATGGCAATCTGTACCCCGAACAGAGTTAACACTTCGTAGGGGTCAAATGGCAAGAAAACGAAAACGATAAGAAAGGGGGGAGCCGTTCGTAAGGCATCTCTCCTCCCCGTTTCGTAAGCGTGCCCTGCGCCGCTCGCGGCGCCATCTGTATTCCTTTTTGCGTAGCTATACAACTCTGTGTTTTCCCTGTGTTTCTACCAAAATCTTGGATTTACTCAAGCTAATATGCTTTCTCCAACTTCTTCTGCTTCCGATAAGTTGAGTACCATTTCTTTTATGTATAAATGTAGGCTCTTGGTAAAATTTAAAGTAATTAAAAGTTATCTTTGATACAAGAGCTGTTGCCTGCTGGAGGCGTCCTGGACGCTGTCGCTCGCTAGATAGGATTTATTTGGTTAGCCAGAGCGACGTTCCCAGCCCCCTTTTCGCTTTAATAAATTTATCTGCTGAGCTTATTTAGGAATACTTTTATGATGCTGTAGTATAGTGCCTTGGCGAAGGATTTGCCTAGGCTGGCCTACGCTAGACCTTGTAGCCTAGTCGTTTGGCCCTTGTACTTCCTGCATGATATTTAGTCTTCCAAGTGTGATTATTTAAATTTTATTGAAGCGTTAGGCAACGTTATACATATAAGCTTATGCTGAGTTTTTTCCAAGATGGTATATGAGTGAGTTTCGGTGATTTAGGTAATCGATTCTCCCAGTGCCTAGGCTAGGTTGTCTTAGGCTATTGATATGTTTTCTTGTTCCCCCCGTTTGCTCCCTTCTCTTCGGGGAAGGCACGCAAACCCTTTCCCTCTGCTTAAGCCTTGGGCTTAACCCTAGTGGTTTATCTGAATTAACTTTCGATACAACTATATTGGGGTGGTACTGTACCTTCCTGCTCCAGCTTGTCTGGTTCAGAGAGGGGCAGTACAGCAGTGTTTTAAGTCTGAGTCTGTGTTGGTCTGGCTTGGGGTAGAGTCTCCCTCGCTGTCTGACACAGACATAGGAGGTTTAGCCTCCTTCGGTCACTCTTGAAGGTTTCTGTAGCTATGATCCCTTCGTTCGGTGACCCTTCAGACTTGTCCTTGTTGCTGTTCCGGGTGTGGGGTGTGTCCCTTTCCCTGGAATAGCAATACCTTCCTTGCATTGGTTATAGGGAGGCAGCAAGTATTGCCGGCCTCCCTCCCCGGATTCCCCCCTAGGCTGAGATGGGCTTTCTTGGCCGTGGGTGATCTTTAACCAGTGCAAGGTTGGACAGGACCCTCTTGTCCCTTCCCTTCTGTCCTTTCCGTAATGTCATTAGTGTCTGCCTTCCTACATCCGTACCTAGCACAGGTTAGGATGGGGAGCTGACTTGGTTCCCTGCCGGCCGGCAGAGGACCTGTTACCTTGAGTGCTGCCCGGTCCTCCCTTGGTCCCTCATCCACTCCTGTCTGTAGATCCAGTGGGCAGTGGTTAGGAAGCCTGAATTAGATTCTCCCCTTCCTTTCAGCACTCTTTCGGGTGTTGGGCGTTGAGGTAGTATAGCCTCTTAGCCCGGCACCCATTCTGTTTTCTTCTTGTGTGTTGTACTCTGCCGACTGCCGGCCTAGTGGCCGGCAGCCGGGCAGTTGGTGTTCTCTAGTTCTCTTGCTGCCGGTCGGCGATGGCTACATGCCTTTGCCGGCCGGTCTCCTCGCTTGTCTGCCGGCCGCTATGAGTGGCGGCCGGCAGCCGGGCGCTACCTAGCGTGGCTGCCGGCCGGCATGGGTTGTTTACCTCTACCGGCCGGCCTTTACCTCGCCCTGTCTGCTGGCCACTGGGAGTGGTGGCCGGCAGCCGGGCGCCACCTAGTGTAGCTGCCGGCTGGCAGTCACTGCCGGCCGGCACAGACATCGGAACTAGAGTTCTGCCGCCTTAGAGTTCTTAAGTCGTATACTTGAGACCTACCTGTGGGGGGTGCCGGCCGGCGAGTGCCAGCCGGCACGCCACCCCATATACTGTATCAGTATCCCCTGTATAGCATATACTGTGGGGAGAGGCTACGATATAGTAGGTTACAACACTGTATTTTCTAACATGCTTGTGTTGCTTTGTGCAGTCACTTGGTGTTGCCTTACAGAGTTGGAGAGAGAGTTCTTTCTGTTTTTAGCCAGTATGTTAAAGTCTCACCTTAGGTGTGAGCTACACCTATTTCCCTTGGGAAACATTTACTTTGGTTATTCTAGCAGAGACTAACCATTTGATTTTAATTGCTGGAAGGCTACTGCAAGTGACTCTGTGGGAAACACAAGTGTGTGTCTTTCCTTTAAACTTTGTACATGCTTGTATATACATGTGAATTGAAATTCACCTGATATTCATGGAAATTTTCTTCTTTTACAGGAGGAGCATCCGAAGTGCGGTAGCGTCTTCTGCAACGTCCGCAGTAAGAACTTCTGCGGGCATGATTTGTGTAGGAGGCACGCGGCTTGCGCAGCCTCCAAGGATGATCTCCGTTACTGGGACCCTCAGGTATGTTCAGTGTGTACTAACCTGCTAGCTGAGGCCTTTGAATCCCCTAGGTCGGCGGAGTCAAGGGATGCAGCGAGGGAGAAGCTTCGTGTTTGGGTAAGGGGTTTCCAAAAGAATACCTCTGGACCTTATCTTCCAAGTGAGAAGATGAGGGCGTACCTCTTTCCCAAGGCTTCTGCTGACGCTGTCGTCCCCCAGCCTCGGCCGGAGATCCCTCGCGTCCAGATCCCCGTGGATGCTGAAGTCGCGGATGCCATGCAAGACATTCAGCTGGATGACAAGATGTCGGACATGTCCGAACGGGCGGAAGAGGACCTCCTCGCAGGGGGCGAGGACGAGGATCAAGATCCGAACGTCGTGGAGGAAGAGGATGCCGTGCCATCGGACGCTCCGGTTCAGGCCCCTGAACCTATCCCCTCTACTTCGTCCGCTCTTCCACCAGAGCTGGGACAAGCTCTCTCCTCTATTGTTGGCATGATACAGCAAATGCAGAAGGAGAACAATCAGAAGGCAGCTGCAATGGAACTACAGATGCAGAGGATTGCAGCATCACGTGGGCCTCCGAAAAAGCTCAACGTGAAAGACCTTCCTGTGTGCTCGGATGCCAACCCGTGGAAGTATGCCGAGCACATGCCGATGACGGTCGGGAAGATCGTCATGTCGGAGAAGCTGGGTTCAGTTCCCCTTGAGGAGGTGGAATTCTGGCCCAGCAGAGGGGCCTATCCGGACTGTTACGTCCGTCTGAAGAAGGAACCGGCCTCGAAGGAGGAGACGGAACCGAAGGAGGTGATCGTCTTGGATCACGCCAAGGCTCAAGCTTCGCTGGCGTCTGCAATGAAGGAGAGGGGCTTCTCGAACTCGAAAGTTGCTGCTTTGAGTAAGAAGCACCCTTCCTTCGTATCCTCTCCGGCTAGGGCCTTCCCCTTTCTGCAGAAAGGGTTCGCGGCCGTTCTGAAGGCAGTCGAGGCTGGCAAACCATGCCCCTCCTTGGAGGAATGTAAGCCTTTGTCTTTAGCTTTGCCGATGGACAACAAGGACTGGAAGGACGTCCATCTTACCTTTTCGGTTGGGAAGTTGGACGCCGATATCGCAGGTCGACAGTTCGGCGAAAACCTCCCTAAGCTGTCTGAATTCCTTCTGCGAAGGGAGCTCGAGACAAAGGAGCGTCTGGCAGCCTCGATGTCTCTCCAGACAACCATGGAGACAATGGCAAGCGACCCTATGGTCCATGAAATGTTCATGGTGGTGGCCAAGATCCATCTGGCCACGGTGACAAAGGACCTCTATAGCTTTGTCAAGGCGAGGAAGGCCTGCAGGGAGTTTGTGTTCGCCTCGGCCACAGTGAGGCACGAACCGAAGAAATTGATCTCATCCAACATCTGGGGCAAAGATCTCTTCCCCAGTGATGTAGTTAAGGAGGTGGTGGACAAGGCAGCCACCGAGAATAGGAATCTTCTCCTAAAGTGGGGCCTGTCTCTCAAGAGGAAGTCTTCCCCCGATGAGGGTCCCCAACCGAAAGGGAAGACGAAGAAATCTATGTTTTCTCCCCGCCCAGCCAAGCCTTTCAGACCGCAACGTCAGCAGCAGCAACAATCGGCTTTGCCTCCGGTGCCCCAGATGGTAGTCCAGGCCCCGACCACCTTCCAATGGGTGCCACAGGCCGTGTCCTCGCCATCCCCGGCATTCAACCCGGTGTTCGAAGGGCAGTCTACCACCTTTCGAGCAAAGCCCAGAGGAGCAGCCAGCGGCTCGTCTAGACGCCCCTCAAGGGGAAGGGGATCCAGAGGTGGTCGCGGCCAAGGAGGCAAGACTGCAGGGCAGCAGTCAAAGTGAAGTGATGCCGGTAGGAGGGAGACTACAGTACTTTCGGGATCGTTGGACCTTCGATCCCTGGGCCCACAGCCTGTTCAAAAATGGACTGGGTTGGAGCTGGTACAGCACTCCGCCCCCGTGCCCTCGATTTTTCCAACACTCCACCCCCGTTTTGGAGGAGTACATTCAAGAACTGTGGGAGAAAAAGGTGATACGGAGGGTAAAGTCCATCAAGTTCCAAGGGAGGCTGTTTTGTGTTCCCAAGAAAGACTCGGGGAAACTCAGAGTCATTCTGGACTTGTCGCCACTCAACAAGTTCATAGTGAACCACAAGTTCAAGATGTTAACGTTGCAACACATAAGGGCCTTACTGCCCAAGAGGGCATTTACCGTCTCCATCGACTTGTCAGACGCCTATTGGCACGTTCCAATCAGTCGCCGTCTCTCCCCCTACCTAGGATTCAAGCTACAACGAAGACTTTACGCCTTCAGAGCGATGCCTTTCGGGCTAAACATAGCCCCAAGGATCTTCACGAAGCTTGCGAGCGCAGCGCTCAAACAGTTACGCCTAAAAGGGATCCAGGTGGTAGCCTACCTGGACGATTGGCTGGTGTGGGCAGCATCCAGGGCGGAATGCTTGCAGGCTTCCCTACAGGTGATTCAGTTCCTAGAGTATCTAGGATTCAAGATCAACAGAAAGAAGTCTCGTCTTTCTCCATCTCAGAGGTTCCAGTGGTTGGGAATTCACTGGGACCTAGTGTCACACCGATTCTCCATCCCGATGTCGAAAAGGAAGGAGATAGCGGGGTCTGTCAAGAGACTTCTAGATTCCGAGAGGATATCAAGACGTGAACAAGAGAGGGTTCTGGGCTCTCTTCAGTTTGCGTCGGTAACAGACCCGGTGCTAAGAGCACAGCTAAAGGATGCAGCCGGAGTTTGGAGAAGCTTTGCATCAAACGCGCGAAGGGACTTGAGGAGACCGGTTCCGCTTCGGCTACGTTCTCTTCTCAGACTGTGGTCTCAGGCCAGTCGTCTAAAGAGGTCGGTACCTCTTCAGCCACCTCCCCCGTCAGTGACGATTCACACAGACGCTTCAAAGGAAGGGTGGGGAGGTCACTCTCATCGAAAGAAGGTCCAAGGGACCTGGTCCAAGCTATTCGGGACCTTTCACATAAACTTTCTAGAAGCTATGGCAGTACTTCTTACCCTGAGGAAAGTTTCCCCGCGTCACTCGATCCACATAAGGTTGGTACTGGACAGCGAGGTGGTTGTGAAATGTCTGAATCGGCGGGGATCGAGATCCCCACCTCTCAACCAGGTGATGTTGGCCATATTCCGACTGGCGGAGAAGAAGTGGCACCTGTCGGCAGTTCACCTTCAAGGAGTCCGCAATGTGACAGCGGACGCTCTATCCAGGGTTACACCGGTAGAGTCGGAATGGTCCCTAGACGCAGGATCATTCTCCTTCATCTCGAGTCAAGTCCCAGAACTGCAGATAGACCTCTTCGCGACGAAGGACAACAAGAAGTTGCCGCGATGTGTGTCCCCGTACGAGGACCCCTTGGCGGAAGCAGTGGACGCGATGTCCCTCGATTGGAACAGATGGTCCAGGATCTACCTGTTCCCTCCTCACAACCTTCTGTTGAGGGTCCTCAACAAGCTGAGGTCCTTCAAGGGAGTAGCAGCGATAGTGGCCCACAAGTGGCCGAACAGCGTGTGGTTCCCTCTGGCTCTGGAACTACGACTGAAGTTTCTGCCACTCCCGGACCCAGTTCTGTCCCAGCGAGTCCAGAAGTCGACTGTCTACGCTTCATTACAGAAAACCCGGACCCTGCAGCTCATGATTTTCTCTCCCTAGCGGTGAAGAAGCGGTTCGGGATCTCGAAAGACAGCATTGACTTCCTGGAGGAATATAAGTGCAGGTCTACTAGAAGGCAGTACGAGTCTGCTTGGAAAAAATGGGTGGCCTTTGTCAAAGAGAAGAATCCGCATGAGATCTCGACAGATTTCTGCCTGTCCTTCTTCATCCACCTCCACGGACAGGGGCTGGCAGCTAACAGGATTTCTACGTGTAAGTCTGCTTTGACAAGGCCCATTCTGTACGCCTTCCAGGTAGACCTCGCTAACGAAATCTTTAATAAGATCCCGAAGGCCTGCGCCAGACTTAGACCTTCAGCTCCTCCAAAGCCTATTTCATGGTCTTTAGATAAAGTCCTTCATTTCGCCTCATTACTGAATAATGAGGAGTGTGCACTGAAGGATTTGACTCAAAAGGTTATCTTCCTTTTTGCACTCGCGTCCGGGGCCAGAGTTAGTGAGGTTGTAGCCCTCTCGAGAGATGAGGGCCGCGTTCAGTTCCTGGATGGGGGAGAACTGAACCTGTTTCCGGACCCTATGTTTCTCGCTAAGAACGAGTTGCCCACCAACAGGTGGGGTCCCTGGAGAATCTGCCCTCTGAAAGAAGATGCATCTCTATGTCCCGTAGAATGCCTAAAGGTCTATCTTCGTAGAACTTCAGACTTCAAAGGGGGTCAACTGTTCAGAGGAGAAACATCGGGCTCGAATTTATCTTTGAAACAACTCAGGGCGAAAATTACATACTTTATTCGCAGAGCGGATCCCGACAGTTCACCCGCAGGTCATGATCCGAGGAAAGTTGCTTCATTCTTAAACTTCTTTAACTTTATGGATTTTGAACACCTTCGTTCATATACTGGCTGGAAGTCTTCCAGGGTGTTCTTTCGCCACTATGCTAAGCAAGTGGAGCAGCTAAAGAGGTCTGTGGTAGCAGTTGGTTGCGTCGTTAACCCTGCTGTTTAACTCTGCGAGGAACAGTGGATTTAATTGGGACTATTAATTCCAGGGTGAGTGTATAGTTATATGCGGTGCTATAACTGGGAGTGAGGGCACCGGGTGCCCACAGTGACTGTTCCGTCTTTAAGGTGAATTTAGCATAAGTACAGACGTGTGCCGAGCGTTTTTGACGCTAATGTCAGTGGCTAGTAACATGGACTTTTAACTTTGATACCTTGGTACGTGAAAAGTGACTCTGTTTTCTTTCAGATAAACATATATCTGTTTACTACCGTACTTGTGCAAATTATTGGTTATCCACCTATCATATGTATATAATTGTGGTAACCATGTCTATTTATTGTTTGTCAATAAACTTGTTCTCGGGAACCTTGCGTCTCCTTCACCTATGTCAATTTCTTATCAGTTATTGAGCATTCAGCCTATGTACGTTAATCGGGGATATCTATAATAGCCTGTTCCTTGATGCAAGCCTTGTTGCATTGGTTTATACTTTCCTTAGTGTAAAGGGCTCCATCCTTCTCAGAGGACGGTAGCGGCAGCAAGTTTATTCTTACACAGATATAAACCTTTTGTCCAACTCAGTTTCGACCATGGAGTTGGTCGATATTTCCTTTTGATGCTGTAGTTCCTTACAGACTATGCTTTACTTCATATAGGGTGAGACCACTATATGGGCTTGCCAGTGATTCATACATAGGTATATGTACTCTTCGTTCCTTCCCAGAGTCTAGTAGGACTCTTCCCTGTAGGGGGCAGGAAGCGCTATCATGGTTTATGGTTAGTGAAAAGATGTATGACGGTAACATCTTAGGTCTCTCAGTCGAGTTGACAAGGGAAATATTTCTGAGGAGTGCGGCACGTTTTGAGAATCCACAGATACAGTAATGCTCTGGTACACTTCCATCAGGACGACATGGCTTGAGCCCAAAAAACGGATTTTGAGCGAAGCGAAAAATCTATTTTTGGGTAAGATGGCCATGTCGTCCTGATGGACCCGCCCTGCCCCTTTCCTTTAAAAAAAAAAAAAAAAAAAAAAGGGAAAGGGCTGTAGGACCCCTCCCTACATACAGTATCTGTAGCACCTCGTGTATCGCTACAAGGAATACAGATGGCGCCGCGAGCGGCGCAGGGCACGCTTACGAAACGGGGAGGAGAGATGCCTTACGAACGGCTCCCCCCTTTCTTATCGTTTCGTTTTCTTGCCATTTGACCCCTACGAAGTGTTAACTCTGTTCAGGGTACAGATTGCCATGTGGCATGTCAAGAATACGTCCGCTGATATTTTGCGATATCCCTGATTCTTTTATTAGGGATATTCGCTCCAGGAGTTAGAATTCTGGGTACCTTAAGGTAAATTCTCTGGGAATATCGCCGTAGTTGTAATATACCCTAGGAAGCTACCTTAGAGGAACTTCCATCAGGACGACATGGCCATCTTACCCAAAAATTGATTTTTCGCTTCGCTCAAAATCCGTTTTTTAATAACAACATACTTTAAAGTATTATATACAGTAATGTAAGATGATAAAGTAAGTCAAACATTATTTGTTATAACCTAATAATGATTTTATATGAAAGGGAACTATTTGTCGACTTCTGAAAATCTTAGGCCTCTAAGTTAGGCTATGCATACCCTAAGCCAAAATATAACCCTAGGGATACTTGTACAGAAACAAATAACAAACAATTCGAGCTACAAATGATGAGGCAAGCCACAGCGCAACAAAAACAACAGAGGGCAGTGATAAAATAGAAAATTGAAGTAACACAAATGTCTCCCCAATGCAAAGTAAGTACAGTACTTAACAAAACAAGAGGGGCAAGGAGATAATGTTCACTTGCTAGTGAAGTGAGCCATGGCCGAGCTAAAACCAATTAGGGCGAGTGATTAATTAGAGAGCAAAGAACAAATGCGGCAAGTATTTAGCTAGATAAAGTGAAAAAAAAAAATTCTCTCCCACTCAGAAAACGTGTGGCGAAGCATGTACTGCTTGCCAAAACAGAGAAGCGAGCAAAGACCACTAAGTGATTAGGTAACTGTAGTAACGGGTTAATACATTGAAAGATTGGTATTTTTGTAGTGAATTACAGGGCAATGTAACCTAGGAAAAAAAACTACTGTTTCTTACAGAAAAAATTACGCTCTCTTCAAAAATGACACTCGTTTCCGTCGCAAATGAATAGTTTCAGAAATATTTATACATCTATATCCTACGATAATGGGGGACCCCCAGTGGGAACTCGGGGTTTTGGGTGGGGAAAACATACTAGGGAAACGATATATAATTGTTTCCCTATAGTAAATAACGTGAATTAACCGAATTTGATGTCCATTTCAATCGGAAACAAACAGATCAACCAATTCGGATAACTTTGAGTTGCACGGTGTCACTTCTCTTACGAACGAACGATAACATTAGCAACGTTACCAATAATACACAGTGTTACCAACATTGACGTATGGTACACAGAGTTACCAACGGCACGCTGACATTACTAAAGATAGTAATGATAGATATTTCCATATGTATTTTAAATAATTTCTCCACATAAGTTTTACTCAATATATAAAAAGTACAAAAAGGGCACAGAACCTAACAAACCCACCTAACCTAGCCTAGTAGTATGATAGGTCACAAAATAACATTTGATCTACATCGGACGTTGGCAGCACTGGTTACTGTATTTTTTCATGACACAATCTTTGTAACGGCGCCTCCAAAGTTTATCCAGATATACTGTTTTGTATTTTCCTCCGGTTATTATAATTTCAAGAAGATAATGTATAGAGAAGAAAAGGCTTGTTTTACGTTTATATATCGATTCCCCAGTATGTTTTCCCCACCCAAAACCCCGAGTTCCCACTGGGGGTCCCCCATTATTGGAGGATATAGATGTATATATACTTCTGAAACTATTAATTTGCGACAGGAACAAGTGTCATTTACGAAGAGCGTAATTTTTTCTATAAGAAAAAGTAGTTGTTTTCCTAGGTTACATTGCCCTGTAATACACTACAATGAAACCGAAAGGAGATTAATCCAGATGAGGGTGATAAACGACATGGCTAGCAAGCTCCCTAGAAAATGGTGGGGAAATCCCATTTATGTTTACATAAACAGCCACTTGGTTCTACCCTTTATATAGGTTATAACTAATCTAACTTAGCTAACCTCAAAATCAAACAGTTTCCTATAAACTTACTTATGGGGACACACCTACTTTACCTAAATCAACCTAAAATATTCAGTTCTTATTCATTGTTCCTTGAGCAGTGCATGGGTAAAAAAATAATGCTTTACCAAAAATACTATGATACGTGAAACAGAAACAATAAGTTTACAAGTTCCATGGTTCATATTTTTGTTTCCAAGGGAAAATACAGACCAAATAGGCAGAGTATCGTACTATTACCATTAAGGTAACGCTGAGTAACTATTAACTCATGAAAGGCCTCGAGTGGCATCAATGAAAAAAAAACGACTCTACCACTTGATGTCAAGAATAGCAAAAATGTGGCAGCTTTCAAGAAAACCCTGAAGACTTATCTCTTTGGAAAGTGTTATGATATTGATCTGAAAACTGTTAAGGCTGAATACAAATGCTAGCGAATAACTGAAAAGATACAAAGCAAAATATAAATTGGAAAGATACTATTTTCACACATCAAGGCCCGCCTGAACAGACTCTTAAGTGTCTGATGGAGGGCGAGAAATAAACCCCTATAAGTAAAAAGTAAAAGTAAGTACCACAGAATAATAATTAAAAAACAAAATTTTGGATCTACAATCTAACCAAATAACACATATGGGGTTCAATTGCTTAACATTTAAGTGTCCTAATTATTTCAAAATCAACATATTTACCAATCAGAGGACTGCGAACATTTCTCAAATAGCAGCGGCAATCCTTTATCATATACTTCTTCAATTTCCTTAAAACGATGTTTTTGGTAGAGAATGTCACATTTTTCCTTTAACTGACAGAGGATTTCTTCAGGACTATTTATCGTGGCCATCTTTGTCTAAATTTATGTACATTACCCCTCTGATCTCACGTAGTTTAGTTGAATCTGTTCGTTACCAAACAAGAGCATATGAGGCTTGAGCAACAGCTACCGGAAACCGGTGTGGTTATCACATGATTCACATCTTCACATCTTCGTAATACGTATTCTTGTATTGTATTCGTATCAAAAGTTCAAAACCAAAATACGTACCGTGACGTAAGATAGCATTTAGTACTTAGTAGTTGTGGCTGGTCGTCGACGTTGTAACGGCCCACCCTCTGTGTTATTTTTTTTCTTATATGTTTCATCTTTCGTAATGTTTTTCAAAATTAATCTACACACAATTATAAGTCCACATAATTAGTGACATGTTTGTACTGGATTTGCTAGTACAAGTAGGCCTACCACCTCAGTGTTCAGGGGTTACACCGAGCTCTGAATAGTACAGTACACCCCAAATAAGAGTAAGCCTACTGGCCAAGTAATTAAATGCAAGTACAATACCGGAAGATTGTTAAATAGAACAGTAAAGTATGGGTTTGGACTTTATCAGAACGTATCCTGTCCGAGCAAACGTCAACCCTTTAGATCAGTAACGATCAATTTACTTTAGTGTACCATCAATGGTTTTCTGCATTATATTTAGCAGCAATATTGGTATAAATTCTACGGGAGTTACACTTACATTTACGTTGAAAATAATGATGACGTCACTGTATGGGAAGAGGCATGGCTGCAAATACCTGGATTACCTTTTTTTACCTTGGTTTTACAAGTAAGCCTAATACAAGTTGTTGACACACGACGAAATTTTTATTGCATTATTCTTTTTTCTCAACTATAATTTCTACAAAGAATTGTAAATGCATATTTCCTAATAAAAGAAAAAATATCACCATCGCGTCTTATATATTTCATATTATATGTTCATCGTTTTCATGAGTAAAAGTTGATCTATTGTCATTATTGACATTCTACGCAGTATTTTTCTTGTTTTCTTATTTTTCATATTTCCAAGCCTGTGAAATACCCAAAATAGGAATTATCCAGTTCACAGTGTCAGTCACAGTAAAGTAACTATTATTATTATTATCATTATTATTATTATTATTATTATTATTATTATTATTATTACTACTTGCTAAGCTACAACCCTAGTTGGAAAAGCAGGATGCTATAAACTCAGGGGCTCCAACAGGGAAAATAGCCCCATGAGGAAAGGAAATAAGGAAAAATGAAATATCTTAAGAATAGTAACAACATTGAAATAAATATTTCATATATAAACTATAAAAACTTGAACAAAACAAGAGGAAGAAAAATAAGATAGAATAATGTGACCGAGTGTACCTTCAACCAAGAGAACTTTAACCCAAGACAGTGGAAGACCATGGCATGGTACAGATGTTATTGTAATACCCAAGACTAGAGAACGATGGTTTGATTTCGGAGTGTCCTTCTCCTAGAAGAGCTGCTTACCATAGCTAAAGAGTCTCTTCTACCCTTACCTAGAGGAAAGTGGCCACTGAACAGTTATAGTACAGTAGTTAACCCCTTGAGAGAAGAAGAATTGTTTGGTAACCTCATCGTTGTTAGATGTATGAGGACAGAGGAGAATATGTAAAGAATAGGCCAGGCTATTCGGTGTATGTATAGACAAAGGGAAAATGAACCATAACCAGAGAGAAGGATCCAATGTAGTACTGTCTGGCCAGTCAAAGGCTCCCATAACTCTCTAGAGGTGGTATCTCAACTGGTGGCTGGTGCCCTGGCCAACCTACTGCCTATATCTGAGTGTTCTTCATGAACTACTTTGTTATTACAATAAGATAGCAGTCTTTGTCTCAAAAGTATTGGTGACCTCACTACAAGCAAGATGTCATGACTTAAAAACTATTCGCCAACTAAACCCTTTAGGAAGAAACCAGACAACACTAAACAGGGGAAAGCCCGAACAGCATCACTTAAGAAGAAGTCAACCAAAAAGTTAGAGGAAGCCTGGACTTGTGAAGTGTGCACAAAAGACTTCAGTGATGAAACTGACAAGCTTATTGGCTGTGACCGGTAAGCGAGATTCTTCTGCTCAGTGTGTATAGATATGCCTGATGCGCAGTATGAAATCCTTAGCAGACCTGATTTATTTTGGTTTTGCCCTCAGTGTGCAAGCAAAGTCAATGTCTGCTGGCAACAAGACTATAAGTTGGAATTCAGATGTAATGAGCTCATGAAAGGGATTGAGAACAGAATGAATGCCCTAGAAATCAAGCTGGACAATAAACTGAGACCTGCCCAAGTAGACAACAACAAAAATGGTCAGACATGATTAAGGTTGGCATGGCAGCGCCAGGTAAAACTGCTGATTTCAGATATATTGTGAAAGACACTATGGAACAACAGAAAAAGGAAGGGTGTAAAGAAGTGATAATTTACAATGTCAAGGAAAGTGAGCATGCCTCAGTGGAGGACCGAATTCAAGATGATATTGGGATTTTCAATCAGCTCTGCAAGGAAGTCCTTCATGTAGAAGACATTCAGTTGAAGAAAGTCGTGGGAATTAGGGCAAAAAGTATGAATGATGGCACAGCAAGAAACAAAGCACCCCCACTGAAAACTGTTTTCAATCATTTGGAAGAAAGGAGGATTTCATAAGTTTGCTGCCTGAACTCAAGATGCTGAGGAAAGGTTCAAACAGATAAGTGTGGCAAACGATTACTCACTATATGAAACATAGAAAATCCGAGCAAAGATCAAGGAAGCAGCAAAAATGACAGCCAATGATAAACAAAGAAACTGGGTGTACAAGGTCTGAGGGCCCCCCCACCATGGAATCTGCAGATGAAGAAACACACAAAAAACCATCATGGTCAATATGCAAGGGGTATGAATAATCAACCGATTGAAAGTGTAACGGTAAGAGTAAGTGCCTTACAATTGAAAAGCAGCATGCACCATCCACGAACATACTAAGTACAAATACGAATAATAACAACAGCTCCAGATCAGGATCAGCAAAAGGCACCATTGATATATATTACACTAATGCGGGCTCTCTCGCAACAAAATTGATGAAATAAGAATCATCGCCAGTACTACATGCCTACATATCATAGCCATAAGTGAAGTGTAAGCCAAAAAATTGATGGTACAGTGTTGACAAAATAGAACTGAATATCTCCAGAAAAAATATCTGTTTGAAAAGTTACATCACACCAATGCCAGGCTACATAATGACATTGCTGGAAACTTTGAGGAAGTGCAGTGGGTGCAGATCGAAACAGAGTCAAAGGGGAAAATGATAATTGGCAACATCTACCGAAGCCCTAACAGTACTGAGTGGAGCAGTAACAGTCTGAATCAGTTATTCTGCAAGCTTGGAGAAATTAAACTTGCCAATTTGATTATTGTCAGTGATTTTGCTTTTCCAGAAATCGATTGGACTAACGAAATATGTTTTGAAAATGAGAACCATGTGGCCTATAAGTTTATGGAAGCTGTGAAGGATTCCTTTCTTTATCAGCACTGTACACAGCCTACAAGATTCCGACAAGGCAATACCCCAAATGTGTTGAATTGTGTGTTCACAAGTGAGCAGGACATTGTCAATGAAGTGTGAGTTGGCCCTCCCCTGGGGAAAAGTGATCACTGCTCACTCATCGTTGAAATTGTTGCCAAAGCCAGCCAGCCAAAGGAAATCAGGCCGAGATTCAACTATTACAAAGCAGATTAGGACAGCATCAGACAAGCTCTGGTATCTGAATGGAGGGAGCTTCATGAAGGTGATATGATTAAGGAGTGTTCGTCTTCTTTCTCAGAAAAGCTGACTGAAGTACGCAACCGCTACACACCACGGAAGAGTAGGGTACCACATAGGTGGAAACCAATCTGGATAAGCAACACTGCACCGAAGAAAATAAAAACTAAGGGTCAAAGATGGCGAACCTTCTTGGAAACTAAAACAGGTAAAATCTACCTTGAGTATACAAAGGCAAGAAATCAGGCAAGGTTGGCATCACAAGAAGAAAAAGATTATTATAAAAGCAGATAGCCAGAGAGGTGAAAAATTAACTCCAAATGGTTCTGGGCATATGTTAACTCTCAGGTGAAAACAGTCTTCTATACCAGATCTGGACAAAGAAGATGGTCTTAGAACTGTCTGAAGAGGAGAAGGTAGAAACCTTGAACCTTTAGTTCAAGAATGTATACACCAAGGAAGATACCACACACATATCAACACCTAAAATCCGTCATTTTGATAAAGCACTTCGGGACATCAAGATGGACCCTGAAGATGTATGTATTAGAGAAGCTGAAAGCACTGAAAATCAATAAAGCATCAGCATCAGGGTCAGATGAGATGAATTCCAAACTGTTGTCTGAAGCAAAGAATCAGTTAGCAGTGACATTAGCAGTTCACTCAATGAAGGCAAGCTCCCGTCTGAATGGAAAAGAGCACATATATCTCCCATTTTCAAGAAAGGCAGCAGACACCTACCATCAAACTTTCGACCTGTCAGTTTAACATCTGTAGTATGTAAAATCCTATAGAGTCAAATGTTTAGGACAAAATCATAGGCCACATGGACAGAAACAATTTATTCACTAAAGATCAGCATGGGTTCATGAGTGGTAGGTCTACTACCATTCAGCTACTAGAATCCCTGGAAGAATGGACAACACTCCTTGAAGAATATGAGGGGTTTGATGTGCTTTACTGTGACTTTCAAAAGCTTTTAACTCAGCTCCTCATCAACGGTTACTCGCAAAAGTCAAGAGCTAGGGCATTGAAGGCGATGTGTTAGAGTGTACTGAATCATTCCTACTCGATAGACAGCAGCGAGTAGTGCTAAATGAGTCCATGTCTTCTTGGGTGGGCATAACCAGCAGGATATCACAGGGCTCAGTCCTTGGGCCGCTCCTGTTTGTGATCGTCAAAAATTACATCCCAGAAGCTGTTACTTGCGGCATTAAATTTATGCAGAAGAGACAAAGATTTATAACAAGATAGACTCTGATACGGACCACCTACAGTTCCAGCCAAACAATCTACTACAATGGCCGCAGCAGTGGCAGTTAGTGTTTCATCCAGAAAAATGCCACATATTACATCTTGGCAGGGGACAGGCACATGAGCAGGAGTACACGATGGGCACAACTCCTTGTAGCAACCACTGAGGTCAGAAAAGATCTAGGAGTACATATTAATCCTGGTTTGTGTTTCCAGACCCACAGCCTCAAAACTGTACCTGCAGCTAACAAGTTAGTTGGCATATGTCATCAGTCATTCACATACAGTATGTGGACTGCAACATGTTCCTGACTCTCTATATGGGGCTGATTCACCCAAAGCTGGAATATGCTACCACAGTGTAGTCACTACGGTATTTGCAGATTTGCGGGACGTCGATGCCATAAAAGCTGTGCAAAGGAGAGCGACAAAATTAGTTCTGGGTCTGCAGGACCTGTCATATGAGGAGCAACTGAAGAAGCTGGGCCTTCCAATACTGGTGTTCCATAAACTAAAAGGAGATGCCATCCAAGTTTACAGGTATCTACATGGGGAGTTGTTATAATATTGTTTTGTCCTTTTGCTCTTTCATACCTCACTCTGAACCGTTTGTCTGGTGATCTTTTCATACTTTGTTTACTTACCTGATGGAGGGACAGTCAAAGCAACTTATCAAGTAATTCTCTGTTTCTTTTGTATTTCCTTTTGTTTATTCCATTTGTATCTATTTGGTTTAATTAGATTTACTTTGAGGATCTAACATAGTTTGTATTACATTTATTATGGGGTCTGCTAATTATGTTCATGGTTGTGCTAATTATGTTCATGGTTGTTTTCAGGGAATAATCTACTGAAGTTTAAGTTGAATAAAGCTTGGGTAGCAGCAGCCAAGTCTTTTAATGTCATAACAATTTATTCAACTTAAGCTATGGAGAAACTATTGAAGCCTGCCCGTTTGGATCTGGACCCTAGCCTTCCTTCTGCAGCAAAGGAATGGCAGCATTGGCACAAGACGTTTTCCAATTTTATTCAAGAATGTGGTGAAAATGCACCAAATAAATTAAGGACACTCGTGAACTATGTCAGTCATAATGTGTATGAATACATTGAAGAGTGTGTGGATTATGATACTGCCATTTCTACGTTGGAAAAGTTATATGTTAAGGCACCTAATGAAATATTCGCCAGACATTTACTTGCTACTCGCCAACAAAAGGCAGGGGAAACTTTTGATGAGTTTCTGAGAGAATTGCGTAAATTAGGTAAGGACTGTAATTTTAAGCCAGTTAGTGCAGAACAATACAGAGAGGAGTTGATCAGGGATGCTTTTATAAATGGCCTGGCCTCACCTGTGATTCGGCAACGTCTTCTTGAAAATAAAACTCTAGACTTACAGGTAGCTTATGACCAGGCTTACTCTTTAGACCTAGCCCAACGTAATGCTAGTTTTTACAGTCACATGCTTCCTCATGTTGGGCATACTGCTGCTGTGGTTACATCGGATCATGCACTTATCACAGATGATCATGTGAAGAGTGGACCAACGTCTGAGAGCTGTGAGGTAACTGCTGGAACTCAAGTATTAGCGACTACTCTGTCCATGAAGAGAAAGTGCTTTTTTTGTGGAGGTCCCTATCATATTCGTGCACACTGTCCAGCTCGGGATTCTATTTGCAATAAATGTGGCAAGAAGGGGCACTTTGCAAAAGCGTGCCTGTCTAAATCTACATATGGAGGTAAATCTACAACAGCTACAGTATTTGATCCCTCACAGTCATCTGTTCTTGCAGCTAATGCTGGTACCTCTTTTCCTCAGAGCCTCTATCGGGCAGCTACCTCGACAACAATTAAAGGACGGAAGTTGACAGCCCTTGTCGACTCATGCAGCGATGACAGTTATATAGATGAAGAGGTAGCGTGGGAATTGAACCTACCAATACATCCCACTGATAAAGACGTCGCTTTAGCACAGAAATCTTTGCATACAAACTCTCCAGGTTATGTCAATGTAGACTTGACTCTTCATCTTAGTGGAGAAACTTATCCATCCACGCGTCTAGCAGTAATGAAGGATTTATGTTCAGGAGTATTACTTGGTCAGGACTTCCAAGAGCAGCATCAGAAAGTGACTATTGAATATGGTGGGCCGGAACCAGCGCTCAACTTATCTGGTGCTAACCCCTACTGTTTGTTGGCAGCCGCTGCTGTGGATGAACCTTCTATCTTCCAGCATTTGTTACCTAATTGTAAGCCTATTGTCACTAAATCAAGACATTACTGTAAAGATGACAAAGAATTCGTTGAAGAGGAGACTAGTCGTCTCTTGGCTGAGGGTGTTATTGAGGATAGCATATCACCATGGAGAGCTCAAGTTGTGGTGGTTAAGGATTCCTTTAATCGGCATAAGAAAAGGATGTGTGTTGATTATTCGCAAACTATAAATCTGTTTACAGAACTGGATGCTTATCCATTACCAAGGATTGACACCATGGTTAATGAACTCTCAACATATTGCGTATTTTCGACTTTTGACTTGAAAAGCACTTACCACCAAGTCCCACTAAAGGAAGCAGACAAGAAGTATACAGCTTTTGAAGCCAACGGACGCCTGTACCAGTTCTGTAGAGTACCTTTCGGGGTTACCAATGGAGTTGCAGCCTTCCAACGAACTATGGATAAGTTGGTGAAAGAAGAAAACTTAAAAGGTGCTTTCCCATATTTGGAAAATATCACTATTGCTGGACACACTCAAGAACATGATCAGAACGTGCAGCGCTTTCTTGAGGTCATCAACAAGAGGAACCTGACTCTCAATGCTACTAAAACTATTAAATCTGTGCGTACCATTAATATTCTTGGCTACTGTGTGGGGAATGGTGTAATAAAGCCTGACATGGAAAGACTATGGCCTCTACAAGAACTACCACCTCCCACTAGTCAAGGATCTTTAAAGAGGGCAATGGGTATGTTTGCTTATTACGCTAAATGGATACAGAATTTTTCTGCTAAGATTCAACCACTAGCAAGAGTAAAGAAATTTCCTTTAGATGAAGAAGCTTTGCAGGCTTTCGAACTACTCAAACAAGAACTTGAAGGAGCAACGCTACACTCTGTGGATGAAAATTTGCCTTTTGAGGTCGAATGTGATGCCTCGGAAGTAGCAGTCTCAGCAGTACTCAACCAGAATGGCAGGCCCGTGGCCTTCATGTCTAGGACTTTGCAAGGAAGTGAAATTCACTATCACATCGTAGAGAAGGAAGCCATGGCTATCGTGGAGGCTGTACGTAAGTGGAGTCATTTTCTTGCAAGACAACACTTTGATCTCGTTACAGACCAACGTTCTGTGGCCTTCATGTTTGATAACAGGAAACGCACTAAAGTTAAGAATAATAAGATCCAGAAATGGCGGATGGAACTCGCAGCCTTCAGTTATACAGTACATTATCGCCCCGGTAAAGAGAATGTGGTTCCTGATGCCTTCACCCGAGCTTTTTGCGGTTCCGTGGTTTCTACGTCATCTACCCTTACTGAACTACATGGGAATCTGTGCCATCCAGGAGTGACTCGCTTGTTGCACTTTGTGAGATCGAAAAATCTTCCCTTTTCCACTGAGGACGTTAAGAAGGTCTGTGCTTCTTGCAGGATATGTGCAGAATTGAAACCAAGATTCTACAAATTCCAAGAAGGAACACTCATCAATGCGACACAACCAATGGAGAGATTAAGCGTTGACTTTAAAGGACCAGGTCCGACGGCCTCGCGCAACCCATATCTACTTATTGTGGTTGATGAATATTCTCGTTTTCCTTTCGCTTTTCCGTGTCCTAACATGAACACAACTACAGTGATTAAGTGCTTAGAACAAATATTCAGCCTGTGTGGGATGCCTCAGTATATACATTCGGATCAAGGAACCTCATTCATGTCCAGGGAGCTCAAAACCTATCTCGCACAGAAGGGAGTTGCAACAAGTCGAACTACCCCTTTTCATCCAATCGGCAATGGGCAAGTGGAGCGGCTCAATGGTACTGTATGGAAGGCAATCCAGCTGGCACTCAGGTCTCGAAATCTTCCCGATCAGCACTGGGAATTAGTACTCACTGATGTGATACATTCACTTAGATCCCTTCTGTCGACAGCAACTAATGTCACACCCCATGAACGCTTTTTTGGATTTCCGCGCCGCTCATCCTCGGGGAGCTCTCTGCCTTCGTGGCTTATGTTATCAGGACCGGTATTATTGAGGAAGTTTGTCAGAACAAGCAAAATTGAACCCCTAGTGGATGAAGTTCAACTATTATCTGCTAACCCAACATATGCTAACATTAGACATCCCAGCGGACGAGAGTCAACGGTTTCCTTACGTGACTTGGCCCCATGCCCTAGGGATAACTCTGTTTCTGAAAATCAAGAACTACCTTCTGTTTCATTGTCACCAGAAGCCATACCATCTCAATCTCCAGTGTCACCCACGACAACCCATCAAGAGTTTCCAGAAGGTATGGGACTTCACCCAGAAGCTGAAATTAGAACAGAGGCTGCATCACCTCCAGTACGTAGATCAACCCGGGTGTCAAGGGCTCCGAACCGATATGGGTGGGATTGATTACTTATGAAGTGATGTAACCAACTTTATATCTAGAGGGGAAGAATGTTGTAATATTGTTTTGTCCTTTTGCTCTTTCATACCTCACTCTGAACCGTTTGTCTGGTGATCTTTTCATACTTTGTTTACTTACCTGATGGAGGGACAGTCAAAGCAACTTATCAAGTAATTTTCTGTTTCTTTTGTATTTCCTTTTGTTTATTCCATTTGTATCTATTTAGTTTAATTAGATTTACTTTGAGGATCTAACATAGTTTGTATTACATTTATTATGGGGTCTGCTAATTATGTTCATGGTTGTTTTCAGGGAATAATCTACTGAAGTTTAAGTTGAATAAAGCTTGGGTAGCAGCAGCCAAGTCTTTTAATGTCATAACAGGAGTACAAAGTGGACTGTGAGAAGATACTTTCTTTGAAAGAATACAGCAGAACCAGAAGACACTCCCTGTGTTTAGAGAAGCAGCGACTGTTGAAGAGTGCAGCGGGGTCAGTTTGATCACACTTCTTCTCCCAGCGCGTGGTGAATACTTGGAACCAGCTGACGGAAGAAGTCATATCTGCAGACGCTTAATACATTCAAAGCCAGATTAGACAGACTTTTGAGAAGCCACCCACTCCGCTTTGACTAAAAGGCCGGAGACGATGTGTATTGAGTGACTGTAATCTCGGGTATATAGGCCTGTCGGCCTTTCTACCGTATATTGTATTGTATTGTATTGTAAGGTGTAATGACAAAAGAACAAAAAAAAAACGTCTAATGAATAAATTTATATTACGTCTCTCTCTCTCTCTCTCTCTCTCTCTCTCTCTCTCTCTCTCTCTCTCTCTCTCTCTCTCTCTCTCTCTCTCTCTCTCTCTCTTGCAGAAATGGGTTTCTTTTGTCATCAGATTTTTGTTTATCATATGCCTTATAATTTTATATATTATAGAATACTTCTTGTGTCAAAGGAAACAAATTCATATTTTCATTACAGTTCTGTAAGGTATAAAGTCCATTATTACTGACTAGTAGTTTTATATCTTTCGACAGCTATTTATTTTTTTAGTTATTGCGGAAAAAACAGTCACTTCAATGAATATAAAGTTTTTTTTACACATCACAGTGGTTTACCATTATTTATAGACAAGGATATAAAACAAATTTCTGAAAATTCTATCATCACTTCATATGGAATGTGAAAATATTTTGGTTGTTTAGAGTGAAATACAATAAAAAAATACAGCAAACTTTTAAGAAATGTATTGTAATCAGCAGTAAAACAAATAAACATAGAAATGAAGGACTTTGAAGGTTACGTTCATGAAGGAACGCTGGATAACCTTAAGCCAGATAGTTACACACTTAATTCGTAGTATGAATTAAATAATGGTCTATCGGAAACCCAATTAGTCCAACAAGGCAATCGAAGAAGTGTTTAAAATCCCAGCTGGCTAAAATGTCAATGAAAAGAGACTACAGAAATTCCGGGTCTGAAATTTCGTGATTGATCAAAACATAAATTATTTAAGGCTTTAAGGGTTGTTTTCTTGGTTTGATCCCTCATACAAACCCCGTGTCTTTCAGGACTACAAGATCCGTTTGTGGTATACAGTCATAGGTATTTAGTCTCTCACAGAAAGTATTATTATTATTAATGTTTTTTAAATATTTAATTTTTTTATTTAATTTTTTCATTACTTCTTATATCGTTTATTCATTTCCTTGTTTCCTTTCCTCACTGGGCTATTTTTCCCTGTTGGAGCCCTTGGCCTTATATCATCTTGTTTTTCCAACTAGGGTTGTAGCTTGGCTGGTAATAATAATAATAGTAATACTATTAACAACATTAAAAACAGAATTCATATACAGACTATAAAAAGACTCATGTCATCTTCCTAAGCGGGTGGTTGAATCAGTAGAACTTCAAAAGTTCAAAGTTGCAGCAATTTTTTTCTATGTTGAATGGGCTGATTGACTGATTGAAAACTTTCAATCAATCAGTCAATCAGCCTATTCAACATAAAAAAAATTGTTGCAATTTTGAACTTTTGAATTTCTACTGATTCAATTACCTGATTAGGAAGATCATTCCACAACTTGGTTACAGCTGGAATAAAACTTCTAGAATACTGTGTAGTATTGAGCCTCATGATGGAGAGGGCCTGACTATTAGAATTAACTGCATATCTAGGGTTACGAACAGGATGGAACTGTGCGGGAAGATCTGAATGTAAAGGATGGTCAGAATTATGAAAAATCTTGTGCAACACGCATAATGAACTAATCGAACGACTGGTGCCAAAGATTAATATCTAGATCAGGAATAGGAAATTAAATAGACCGTAAGTTCCTGTCCAACAAATTATGATGAGAATCAGCACCCGAAGACCAGACAGGAGAACAATACTGTACTCGAAATAATGTAGAAGGAAAGAATTAGAACACTTCTTCAAAATAGATTGATCACCGAAAATCTTAAAAGACTTTTTCAATAGGCCAATGCTTTGTACAATTGAAGAAGACACACCTAAAATTTTAAAAGTCACACAAAGTTAAAGAAACATTATCAATACTGAGATCAGGATGTTGAGGAGCCACTGTTCTTAACCTACTTATAATCATACTTTGAGTTTTGTTAGGATTCAACTTCATCCCCAATAATTTGCATCATGCACTAATTTTAGCTAGATCTCTATTAAGGAACTCAGCTACCCCAGATCTACATTCAGGAGATGGAATTGATGGAAAAAGAGTAGCATCATCTGCATATGCAACAAACTTGTTTTCTAGGCCGAACCACATGTCATGTGTATATAGTCTGAAATGTATTGGGCCAAGAACACTACCCTATGGAACACCAGATATCACATTCCTATACCCACTATGGTGCCCATCAACAACAACGTTAATTGTCAAATCCACACTATCGAAGCCCTTAGCATACATGAAAGTCCTCAGCTTCTTCAAGACCTTCATATCAGCCTTTTGGATGTCAGGTGGAAGCTTGTTACATAGTCTTGTGGCCGCTATATTTGAAAGCTCTAAAACCTACAGTAGAGTTGCACCCTGGCTCCAATAACTTGAAACCATCTGTAACTTTTCTCGCGTCGCCACGATTCGTTGACTGCAGGATGAGTGGTAATTCTCTGTAACTATTACTCTTATTTCATATCGTAAAGTTATATAAGTTGTTCGGACACCTTCCGACATGTGTGTTTCTAAGTCTATAAACCCTTTGTGTGTATTTCACGCATTTGTATTTAAATTCGAGATATTTTGTTCCGTATCAGTAAACGCGGAATTCTCCGCTCTTTCTGCTGATGTAATAATCAAATATGTACATTTTATACTAAGATTATTATTCCATGATTTTTGTACCAAAAGAAACACAAATTTAAACCTAATCCTGGCTAATCTGCCATAGGCATTTTTCCGTGCTACTTATTGGTCCGCACACCTCTTTGTAGTCCGATTCTCGTCAATAAATTATCAGTGTAGGAAACTGTCTCTTTTTACGGGCCGACCAAGGGAACAGCCCGTGCCAACAACAAGAGTTGGCTATAATACTCCAACAACAACAACTGTCTCTCCGTACCCTCACAAAGTTAAAGAGGATAATATCTCTATCGGCATTAATTCATATAATTGGCCATAATACCTTTACAGTAAGAACGCGCTTTAAAATCATAATCTTAGAATAATACAGACAATATAATACATTTGTGGGTACCAAGATTGCTTCAACATTTCAAAGTAATAGTATTTCTGATGTTTTGTAATCCCCCCCCCCCACTTTTGTATTTTCTCTTTGATCAAGGCATCGAAACAATGGTCTCAACATGAATCTAACTTTGTATAATTTGGATTATCTCTCTCTCTCTCTCTCTCTCTCTCTCTCTCTCTCTCTCTCTCTCTCTCTCTCTCTCTCTCTCAGAAACAGGAATATAAACCTAAATTATAACCTGCCAAATCTGTTTCTCAAGATTTGGAAAGTATTTTATAAACTTATGAAATAAATTCAAAGAAAGAGATTGACCAATAGCTGTTAATTATTTTAGTCAAAGTTTGTTCAACTATGATTATTGCATATTTTATCCACGCAGTGACTAAACTCGTCTATTTCTTGCAATGTCAAGTTTTATGAAATTGTAAATCGGAAGAAATTTGTGACTTTACAGCCGTTTCTCGGGAGGTAATGTCCCAGGTCATTAAAAACGAGTGGGTTTGATGTTTAAATGTAGATGGCGCCACTGTTTTTACAAGGACTCTAAAGCACAACCTCAACTAGGGCTGCCTGCTTCATTGTTTTGTTATCCTTGTTACGTCGGGGTGAAGGCAAGACGTAAGACTTGTCTACAGGTGCGTTTAGTTTTATGTTGAAGTGGCAGTTGGAAAGACTTTAGACATTGACTCTCAAACGGTAACTGTTGGATTTTATATAAAGATTTGTTATTTCGTGTTTAGTTTATTCGAGTTGAGATCTTATGTTAATGACAAAGTAATTAGTATGTTCGGAGTATTTTTTAAAGTTCAAATCGGGCATATGGGTGAGTGATGGTGCAGATTAGATCATTTTTTGCTGCCAATTCGAAAGACACTGATCGGCAATATCGTAAGAAGGGTTCGACATTCGCTAGTGCTTTCGATGGACTCTGCAACCATTCCAATTGTTTCTTCGCTCTCTCCTTTATGCCATATGAGGAAAGGACGTGCATGGGGTTTCCTAAGACTTTAATGCTTCTATCAGTTACTTCATATTTCGATTTGGCTTAACTGCGACAAACTGTTTTTGGTGCAACATTTGGCTTATGACTGCATGGCTTCGGTCTTCTGTGGACTTTTAATATAATTCGGTGTGAAACTAGTTTCAGCTTATTCTGATAACCGAAGTCAAAGTATTTTATAGCCTATTGGATTTTAAACTAAACTGAATTTTTCTGCTGCAAATAATCACAGGCTCGCCTGGACTACAATTATGTTGTTCCATAGTGGATATAATTTTGGGTGGAACACACAGAAAACTGCAAAATAAGCTCTCGACTTGAACACGCCCACCATCCTAATCAAAATTAAGAGAAATTTTAGTCAATCATGAGTAATACAGTACTGTTAAACATCGCAGATTTTGCTTTCCAGACTTCCAGGTGCGCAGGAAGCTTTATTATTTTTGTTTTCCATGGAGTAGTCGTTCGTAACTGTACACTGTATTACAAATGCCCTTTATAGTTAATGATTTGTCTGTTGCTCTTCTGTAGGTCATTATTTTACATTCTCATTGCTTAATGATCTGGCAAAGAGAACATATATTGCTACTAGTAACCTACTAGTCCCAGTGGAGTAGTGTTAGGGCGCAAGTCTTCTAGTAGGCTTATACCCCAGGTGCTAGTCCTCTGACCTCCCTTTAGTGTGTTCTTAGTACTAATATCCTTAGTTCGTAAAATGCTAAAACCGCTACATTTTGTTTCCTCAAAGATGTTGGACGACTTCCTGGCGTCCTTGTTATTGTTCATCCGGTAAATTTGTAGATTGACCTTAAATTCTGGCTTGGCTTTTTCAGTTTGCAGTCTGCATTATACCTTGTGAAATGTTTAGCTAAAGTATTTTCCTTGAATTAATCTTTTAACTCTGTTCTAAAGGGGGGAAGTTCTTCCAGTTCCTTCTGTCAATGAGCATAATAGGCTAGACAAATTATCCAGAAGTTTGTCTATTGATACGGAACTTCTCTAAAATTATTTTCCTAGATAATTTAGCTAGTGCCTCCCGGCCTTCAACACTTCTGGTATTACACAACTGACAAAAGAATTGCTGGTCTCTTGTTCCAGCTGCCATTTATCATCAACGACAGGACAGAATAGGTTTCAAGGTTGCCTATGTAGTAAACATTACTGAATGAAAATTTAATATTTATACATACATTTCATAAAGAAATGTTGGAATTTTAATTAATCAATTTTAGAAAGACATTGATATTTTATTATGTAAAACTACATAAGTGTGGAATTAACTCCCTTCAATTATTGTTTATGACCAAAAAAAATCACAGAATAGGAAAATTATATTAAATGTTAGTTATATAACATGAGTCTGAAAACATTGACTTTGATAAAAGTCTGTAAATATTGACTTCTAGATTTAAAAAAAAAAAAAATAGAGAAAGTAATCTTAGTGTCAGTGAATCTTTATGCCAACGTTCATTTTAATTTTATCATTTTAATATATTTTATTTCTTTTATAGTTATGAAAACAAGCTGTCGGGCCTCTTAAACAGTCTTTGAGCCATTTGCCAGGGAGTCCGATTTCTTCAATGAGAGATCCTAGTATAGCTGGAGCGCATTACACAACGCGTGCATCTTTGCCTGCGGGCTAAACACGCCATGGAAGGATTTCACGAAAAAGAATGATCCCGCGAATAGAACTGTTAAAGAAAATCTTGAGGACTTGATGAAATTAAGGGTTTACTTGCAAAGTGCAAGTCGGCTTTCTAGATTTAATATTAAACTCGTGGATCTTATTCACCCAAATTGGATGGGAATTTGTAATTGATGAAATTTCAAGTCGACAAAATGTTTCAAATCTTGGAGGTTCATAACCCCTTTCTGTTGAATACAAAGATTTTAAGCTCAAAACTTTAAATGTGGTTCGAAAATTACTTACTTGAGCAGTGTATAAAAATTGGTGACTTGTATATTTTTTTTTTCTTTTGTCATGGGTAAGCATCTAGATTAGTTCTCAATAAGGGAGTTGAAATTCCTTACTTTGAAAATTATAGTTTTAACCAAATATACTGTTAACCCTTGTAGGCGATTGTGAATATTGTAACCCATTGCTTTGTCTAATTTGCAAGAGTTTTTAAGACTTATTTCATGCATAAGTGTGAATGTCTTTGAGAATAGATATTTGCCAGTTTTTTTTTCTATTTAATGGATATTTGCCAGTTTCTTGTTTATAGAAATTTGCCATTTTTCCAGTTTAGATATTTGACATTTTCTATTTTCTAGGTATTTGCCAGTTTTTTTCTATTAGGTATTTGCCAGTTTTTTTCTATTAGATATTTGCCAGTTTTTTCTATTCTACAGATATTTGCCAGTTTTTTCTATTCTAGATATTTGCCAGTTTTTTCTATTCTACAGATATTTGCCAGTTTTTTCTATTCTACAGATATTTGCCAGTTTTTTCTATTCTACAGATATTTGCCAGTTTTTTCTATTCTACAGATATTTGCCAGTTTTTTCTATTCTACAGATATTTGCCAGTTTTTTCTATTCCACAGATATTTGCCAGTTTTTTCTATTCCACAGATATTTGCCAGTTTTTTCTATTCCACAGATATTTGCCAGTTTTTTCTATTCCACAGATATTTGCCAGTTTTTTCTATTCCACAGATATTTGCCAGTTTTTTCTATTCCACAGATATTTGCCAGTTTTTTCTATTCCACAGATATTTGCCAGTTTTTTCTATTCCACAGATATTTGCCAGTTTTTTCTATTCCACAGATATTTGCCAGTTTTTTCTATTCCATAGATATTTGCCAGTTTTTTCTATTCCACAGATATTTGCCAGTTTTTTCTATTCCATAGATATTTGCCAGTTTTTTCTATTCCATAGATATTTGCCAGTTTTTTCTATTCCATAGATATTTGCCAGTTTTTTCTATTCCATAGATATTTGCCAGTTTTTTCTATTCCATAGATATTTGCCAGTTTTTTCTATTCCATAGATATTTGCCAGTTTTTTCTATTCCATAGATATTTGCCAGTTTTTTCTATTCCATAGATATTTGCCAGTTTTTTCTATTCCATAGATATTTGCCAGTTTTTTCTATTCCATAGATATTTGCCAGTTTTTTCTATTCCATAGATATTTGCCAGTTTTTTCTATTCCATAGATATTTGCCAGTTTTTTCTATTCCATAGATATTTGCCAGTTTTTTCTATTCCATAGATATTTGCCAGTTTTTTCTATTCCATAGATATTTGCCAGTTTTTTCTATTCCATAGATATTTGCCAGTTTTTTCTATTCCATAGATATTTGCCGGTTTTTTCTATTCCATAGATATTTGCCGGTTTTTTTCTGGAATAGATATTTGCCGGTTTTTTTCTGGAATAGATATTTGCCGGTTTTTTTCTGGAATAGATATTTGCCGGTTTTTTTCTGGAATAGATATTTGCCGGTTTTTTTCTGGAATAGATATTTGCCGGTTTTTTCTGGAATAGATATTTGCTGGTTTTTTCTGGAATAGCTGTTTGCCAGTTTTTTTCTGAAATAGCAGTCTGCCAGTTTTTTTATGCTGTAAAAGATATTTGCCAGTTTTTTTTATGCTGTAATAGATATTTGCCAGTTTTTTTTATGCTGTAATAAATATTTGCCAGTTTTTGTATGCTGTAATAGATATTTGCCAGTTTTTGTATGCTGTAATAGATATTTGCCAGTTTTTTTTATGCTGTAATAGATATTTGTCAGTTTTTTTTTCAATATTAATCTTACCCGATGATCATGTAGCTGTCAACTCCGTTGCCCGACAGAAATCTACGGTCGGGATACGCCAGCGATCGCTTATACAGGTGCGGGTGTACTCACCAGCGCCATCTGTGGTCAGGTACTCCAGTACTTCTTGTCAACAAGACCTCAATTTTTCCTCTGTCGTGCCACCGGCAAGACCTACATGGATACGCTGTTGATTTTGGAGTCTTTTGTTCACGATTTGGTGAAGTATTTGCTCTGAAATTTAGCCTTCGCTGTACAGGAAGCTTTAGCCTTAGCTTAGCAAGCTTTTGGTATTAATTTGATTCATTGGTTAACGATCTTTGCTTTACTTTGGAATTCCCCCTTTGACTACTTCTAGAATTCAAGATGTCTGACACTTCCCAAGTTCCTAAATATAGGCGATGTAGTGTTAGTGCTTGTAATAGGCGTCTTCCGAAGGCCTCTGTTGATCCTCACACCGTATGTTCCAATTGTAGGGGAAAATCCTGTCAATTGGAAGATCGATGTGGGGAATGTGCTGGGCTTTCGGAATTCGATTTTAATGAATTCCTCAGATATACTCATAGGTTAGAGAAGGAGAGAGATAGGAGGAGTTCTTCTCGCTCTTTGGTTATTTCCTCTCCCCATGCCCCTCAACCTTTTCCTTCCCCTGTGGTGGTGACCCCCGAACCTGCTAAGAGTGCTCAGCCTGCAATGGCTGATATGTTGCGTGCCATTCAGGCTCTCGGTGATAAGGTGGACTCGTTGGTTAGTGACCGCAATCAGCTCTTGGCGGATGTCAGAGAGCTGAAAGCGAAGAGTGCAGTGGAAAGTGATAGTGCTAGTGCTGTGCATAGTGTCAGTGTCAGTGTTGCGCATGAGGATACATCTGTGCGTGCCAGTCGTCCTCCCAGTCCGGGACCTCTTGCAAGCTCCCAAGCCCAGGGGAGAAGCAATGTCGAAGGACCAAAGGGTTCGGCGGGCCTTGATCGGCGCACAGATGTATCCTCAGTGGTTGCGGACGTATCTGCTAAGGATCGTCCCTTCCACTCCCAGACTAATGAGCCCTTACATTCCTCGTCTGTGGAAGAGGTTTCCAGGAGGAAACGGTGGACTAAGGTCTCACGACCGCTTAAGCGTAAAGTCCCTTCAGAGCTAGTCCAACGGCCCAGGTGTAGCCACTGGGTCAGTTCGGACTCGCCGCAGTCATCGGATGACTGCACACCTCCCAAGAGAGGTAGAGTGGTCCCTCAACAGGCCTCTGCTCCAACCACAGTAGACCCTAAGTGGTCCATGCTGCAGACTATGCAGTCTCAGCTTGCGGCTTTTATGCAGGATTATCAGGCAGAGAAGGTTAACATCCCTCCTCCTGTGAGAGCTCCTCCACAGTTGCGCAGTCCTCAGCCCATGCAGCATGCTCTGCAGACCTTACAGCATGAGCCGCATTCCATGCAGCATGAGCCTCATACCATGCAGCATGAGCCTCATCCCATGCAGCATGAGCCTCATCCCATGCAGCATGAGCCTCATCCCATGCAGCATGAGCCTCATCCCATGCAGCATGAGCCTCATCCCATGCAGCATGAGCCGCATCCCATGCAGCATGAGCCGCATCCCATGCAGCATGAGCCGCATGCCATGCAGCATGAGCCGCATGCCATGCAGCATGAGCCGCATGCCATGCAGCATGAGCCGCATGCCATGCAGCATGAGCCGCATGCCATGCAGCATGAGCCGCATGCCATGCAGCATGAGCCGCATGCCATGCAGCATGAGCCGCATGCCATGCAGCATGAGCCGCATGCCATGCAGCATGAGCCGCATGCCATGCAGCATGAGCCGCATGCCATGCAGCATGAGCCGCATGCCATGCAGCATGAGCCGCATGCCATGCAGCATGAGCCGCATGCCATGCAGCATGAGCCGCATGCCATGCAGCATGAGCCGCATGCCATGCAGCATGAGCCGCATGCCATGCAGCATGCTCTGCATACCACCGCAGACCCTCCCTCACACCGGCCCTCTGCTTTTGTTGTTGCCAGCTCACAGTCTGTCCAGCAGAGGCATGATGATGGATCCGCAGGTACGCATGCACCCGTTCTGCAGGATTCACCCGTTCAGCTTGCTGCTCTGCCTTTGCCTCTTACAACTCAACTGTCGGGTGAGGAGGCTTCTGAGGATGAAGCTGCTAATCTTGATGATCCTCATTCTGATGTTGAAGGACACAAGTCTTCGCCACCCTCCTTAGACTTCCGCAAAGTCCTTGCTTTGTTCAGAGAGTTGTACCCTGAACACTTTGTGTCTGCAACCCCTCGTTCTCCTCCCTCCGAGTTTGCTCTGGGCATGCAGCCTACTGCGCCTGCCTTCACCAAGCTTGTTCTTGCCAGATCTTCAAGGAGAGCTTTGAGGGTTATGGGAGATTGGTTGCAGTCCAAGAAGCAACTGGGAAGGACCTCTTTTGTGTTTCCTCCTCCCAAGCTGGCTTCTAAGTCGGGCGTCTGGTATGCCACGGGAGAGGAACCTGGCTTGGGGGTTCCTGCCTCTGCCCAGGCCGACTTCTCAAGTCTGGTTGACTCTCCCCGCATGTTGGCTATGAGACGTTTGAAGATCTGCTGGTCCCCTACAGATCTTGATCACTTGTTAAGGGGAGTCTTTCGTGCCTTCGAGATATTCAACTTCCTCGATTGGTGCCTGGGAGCCTTAAGCAGGAAGACTGCCCCTTCTGACAAGGACTCAGCCATGCTGATCATGTCCAGCATGGACAAGGCAATACGGGATGGGTCTGGCGAGCTTGCGGCTTCTTATGTATCAGGGGTCCTCATGAAAAGGGAACATCTGTGCTCCTTCTTATCTGCTGGTATCACCCCTTGCCAGAGGTCAGAGTTGCTTTTTGCTCCTCTGTCCAAGTGTCTGTTTCTGGAGGAATTAATTAAGGGGATGACTGCCTCTTTTCTCCAGAAGGATACGCATGACCTCATGGCTTCTTCTGCACGTAAGGCCAAGACCTTACCTTCCGTGTCTAAACCTTACTGCCCTCTAGCAGTTGATACTCCTGCTTCCAGGTTCATCCCACCCTTTCGTGGCAGAACCTCCAGCAGAGGAGGTACCCGTGCAGACAGTAACCGTGGCAAGCCCAAGAAGGGTTCCAAGTCCACAAGAGGCAAGTTTTGATTTCCTCCTCTCCAGACAGCTGTAGGAGCCAGACTCAAGACCTTCTGGCAAGCTTGGGAGAGCAGAGGTGCAGACGCTCAGTCTGTGAAGTGGCTGAGGGAGGGATACAGAATTCCGTTCTGCCGCAATCCCCCTCTAGCTACATCTCCCATCAACCTCTCTCCCAACTACAAGGAGAAGGACAAGAGGCTAGCGTTGCAACAAGAGGTGTCGCTCTTGCTACACAAGGAGGCAGTGGTCATAGTCCGGGACCATCAATCCCCGGGCTTTTACAACAGTCTCTTCCTGGTAGCCAAGAAGACAGGAGGTTGGAGGCCGGTGCTGGACGTCAGTGCGCTCAATGCTTATGTCACCAAGCAGACGTTCACTATGGAGACGATGAAGTCGGTCCTAGCAGCGGTCAGGCAGGAGGACTGGATGGTCTCGTTAGACCTGAGACGCATACTTTCACGTCCCCATCCATCCAGACTCCCAACCTTTCCTGAGATTCGTCTATGGAAAGGTTGTGTACTAGTTCCAAGCCCTGTGTTTTGGCCTAAGCACGGCACCTCTTGTGTTTACGCGACTGATGAGGAATATTGCGAAATTCCTTCACTTGGCAGACATCAGCCTCCCTCTATTTAGACGACTGGCTTTTAAGAGCTTCCACAAGTCGTCGCTGTCTGGAGAATCTCAGATGGACTATGGATCTGACCAAGGAACTGGGCCTCCTGGTCAATTTAGAGAAGTCCCAGCTCGTCCCATCCCAGACCATTGTTTACCTGGGTATGGAGATTCAGAGTCGAGCTTTTCGGGCTTTTCCGTCGGCCCCAAGAATCAACCAAGCCCTAGAGTGCATCCTGAGCATGCTGAGAAGGAGCCGATGCTCAGTAAGGCAGTGGATGAGTCTAACAGGGACACTTTCATCGCTGGCCCTGTTCATAGAGTTAGGGAGACTCCACCTCCGCCCCCTTCAGTATCATCTGGCTGCTCACTGGATCAAGGACATGACGCTAGAGACGGTCTCAATTCCTGTTTCTGAAGAGATGAGGTCTACTCTAACGTGGTGGAAGAACAGCATTCTTCTCAAGGAAGGCCTTTCGTTAGCTGTTCACACCCGACCACCATCTCTTCTCGGACGCATCAGACTCGGGCTGGGGTGCGACATTGGACGGACAGGAATGCTCGGGAACATGGAATCAGGAACAAAGAACACTCCACATCAATTGCAAGGAGTTGTTGGCGGTTCATCTGGCCTTAATGAACTTCAAGTCCCTCCAGCTAAACAAGGTGGTGGAGGTGAACTCCGACAACACCACAGCCTTGGCTTACATCTCCAAGCAGGGGGGACTCATTCGAGGAAGTTGTTCGAGATCGCAAGGGACCTCCTCATTTGGTCAAAAGATCGAAGGCTCACGCTGGTAACGAGGTTCATTCAGGGCGATATGAATGTCATGGCAGATCGCCTCAGCCGGAAGGGTCAGGTCATCCCCACAGAGTGGACCCTTCACAAGAATGTTTGCAGCAGACTTTGGTCCCTGTGTGGTCAGCCAACCATAGATCTGTTTGCTACCTCGATGACCAAGAGGCTCCCATTGTATTGTTCGCCGATTCCAGACCCAGCAGCAGTTCACGTGGATGCTTTTCTGCTGGATTGGTCCCATCTCGACCTGTATGCATTCCCGCCGTTCAAGATTGTCAACAGGGTACTTCAGAAATTCGCCTCTCACAAAGGGACACGGCTGACGTTGGTTGCTCCCCTCTGGCCCGCGAGAGAATGGTTCAGAGGTACTGCAATGGCTGGTCGACGTTCCCAGGACTCTTCCTCTAAGAGTGGACCTTCTACGTCAACCTCACGTAAAGAAGGTACACCCAAGCCTCCACGCTCTTCGTCTGACTGCCTTCAGACTATCGAAAGACACTCAAGAGCTAGAGGCTTTTCGAAGGAGGCAGCCAGAGCGATTGCTAGAGCTAGGAGGACATCCACTCTCAGAGTCTATCAATCTAAATGGGAAGTCTTCAGAAACTGGTGCAAGGCCAATGCAGTTTCCTCAACCAATACCACTGTAACCCAGATTGCTGACTTCCTGTTACATCTAAGGAATGTTAGATCCCTATCAGCTCCTACGATCAAGGGTTATAGAAGTATGTTGGCAGCGGTTTTCCGCCACAGAGGCTTGGATCTTTCCTCCAACAAAGATCTGCAGGACATCCTTAGGTCTTTTGAGACCTCTAAGGAACGTCGGTTGTCCACTCCAGGCTGGAATCTAGACGTGGTCCTAAGGTTCCTGATGTCATCTAGATTTGAACCGCTCCAATCAGCCTCTTTCAAGGACCTCACATTAAAAACACTTTTCCTAGTATGCCTAGCAACAGCTAAGAGAGTAAGTGAGATCCACGCCTTCAGCAGGAACATAGGTTTCACATCGGAAACGGCTACATGTTCCTTGCAGCTCGGTTTTTTGGCTAAAACTAGCTTCCTTCACGTCCTTGGCCTAAATCGTTCGAGATCCCTAGCCTATCTAACTTGGTGGGTAACGAGCTGGAGAGTACTTTGCTCAGTCAGAGCTCTTGGGTACTATCTGAAAAGGTCAAAACCTTTACGAGGACAATCAGAAGCCTTATGGTGTGCTGTTAAGAATCCTTCGCTACCAATGTCTAAGAACGCAGTTTCTTACTACATCAGGCTTCTGATTAGAGAAGCTCATTCTCATATGAAGGAAGAAGACCTTGCTTTACTGAAGGTAAGGACACATGAAGTGAGAGCTGTGGCTACTTCAGTGGCCTTCAAACAGAACCGTTCTCTGCAGAGTGTTATGGATGCAACCTATTGGAGAAGCAAGTCAGTGTTCGCATCATTTTATCTCAAAGATGTCCAGTCTCTTTACGAGAACTGCTACACCCTGGGACCATTCGTAGCAGCGAGTGCAGTAGTAGGTGAGGGCTCAGCCACTACATTCCCATAATCCCATAACCTTTTTTAACCTTTCTCTTGATTGCTTTTATTGTTGTTTTTGGGTTGTACGGTCGGCTAAGAAGCCTTCCGCATCCTGGTTGATTTGGCGGGTGGTCAATTCTTTCTTGAGAAGCGCCTAGGTTAGAGGTTATGATGAGGTCCTTTAGTATGGGTTGCAGCCCTTTATACTTTAGCCACCTAAGAGTCGTTCAGCATCCTAAGAGGACCGCTACGCTCAGTAAGGAAGACTTACTTATTAAAGGCAGAGTAATGGTTCAAGTCGACTTCCTTACCAGGTACTTATTTATTTTTTATTGTTATTTTGAATAACTAAAAAAAATGAAATATGGGATACTTAGCTTCTTTGTTAACATGTATACTGGTCTCCACCCACCACCCTGGGTGTGAATCAGCTACATGATCATCGGGTAAGATTAATATTGAAAAATGTTATTTTTATTACTAAAATAAATTTTTGAATATACTTACCCGATGATCATGATTTAAATGACCCGCCCTTCCTCCCCATAGAGAACCAGTGGACCGAGGAGAAAATTGAGGTCTTGTTGACAAGAAGTACTGGAGTACCTGACCACAGATGGCGCTGGTGAGTACACCCCCACCTGTATAAGCGATCGCTGGCGTATCCCGACCGTAGATTTCTGTCGGGCAACGGAGTTGACAGCTACATGATCATCGGGTAAGTATATTCAAAAATTTATTTTAGTAATAAAAATTACATTTTTAAGCTGTAATAGATATTTGTCAGTTTTTTTATGCTGTAATAGATATTTGCCAGTTTTTTTATGCTGTAATAGATATTTGCCAGTTTTTTTATGCTGTAATAGATGTTTGCCAGTTTTTTTATGCTGTAATAGATGTTTGCCAGTTTTTTTATGCTGTAATAGATGTTTGCCAGTTTTTTTATGCTGTAATAGATGTTTGCCAGTTTTTTTATGCTTTAATAGATATTTGCCAGTTTTTTATGCTGTAATAGATATTTGCAGTTTTTTTTCTAATAGATATTTGCCGTTTTCTTCTGTGATGGATGTTTGCCGGGTTTTTTCTGTGATGGATGTTAGCCGGTTTTTTCTGTGATGGATGTTTGCCGGTTTTTTCTGTGATGGATGTTTGCCGGTTTTTTCTGTGATGGATGTTTGCCGGTTTTTTCTGTGATGGATATTTGCCAGTTTTTTCTATGATGGATATTTGCCAGTTTTTTATGCTGTAATAGATATTTGCCAGTTTTTTATGCTGTAATAGATATTTGCCAATTTTTTATGCTGTAATAGATATTTGCCAGTCTGCTGTAATAGATATTAGCCAGTTTCTTTATGCTGTAATAGACATATGCCTGTTTTATGCTGTAATAGATATTTGCAGTTTTTTTTTCTGTGATGGATATTTGCTGGTTTTTTTTTTCTGTAATAGACATTTGCCAGATGGGAGTGTTTATTTTACTTAATTTTATGCCTGAGTAAATGCCTTATGAGAATAGATATTAGCCAGTTTTTTTTTCTCGGAAAAAATCAGTGAGCAGTTTTGAGGAAACTACTTGAAATGAGTAGGAAAAATTATGCTAAGTTCAAAATGGGACAAGATGTATGTAAATTATATGGTTATTAATATAATGCTTCGTGTTCGAAGCGGACTTTGATACTCTTGGCCGTTCAGATTAGGCAATCTAGTTTTCTAGAAATAAGCAAACAGATTTTACTACTGTCAAACGATTTTAAAATTCCCCATTGTGTATATTCTATCTTTATGGCATTTGTTTTAAATTGTGTATATGCTATATCCGCTAGCTGGGTTTTCTTTTTTTTTTTTTACGAGGCAAACAAATATAGTACAAAGCTATTCTTAAAATCAGTTATTGTACAGTTTTCATTTTGTCATGTACTATTTTGCCGATGAAATTTAAATATTTATTCATAATGTTTTTACTGTGACTTTTCACCATAACGGCTATTATTAATAATAAAAGTATTAAATCTTGCTAAATTCCTATATCTGTTATGCTTTTCCTATATCTTTATTAAGAGAAAGTAGTGATTTTCTCAAGAGAAAGTTAATAAAGTAATACATCTATTTGAGTAACTACTGTGACTTAGTCTAATCAAACATGAAAGGACATTTTCCTTTATTTACTGGTTCCTAAATATCAGTATATAGTGATAATTACTAATAACACTTGACACCTTGATTAACTGCTACGGACCAATGAAATCGCCTACGAATTTATGGTAAATTTTTTAATTCAACATTCTTGAAATGTATTCTTTAGATTAAGAGGCTTAGTCTAGAAATGAGTACTTATAATATTCGTGCGTTTACCAGCTTTTCCTCTCTCCAACTGTTAAAACGTATATGGAAGGTAGACAGCCGTATGAATCCCAGACATTTATAGCCGTTAACAGTTATAGCCGGTAACTCAATGTTCAGTCCTGCTGCTAGTTCTGGTATTAGATATTTGATACAACACACAGCTATACGATAAATTTATAACTAGGTGCTGATGGTACAAAAGACCATAAAAGGTATTGTTGGAACTTGGAATACAAAAAGCTAAAATGAAAATAAAGGTCTAGCAGACAACAGTAAAAAGGATTCCAGATGTATATGAAAGGCTGTCAGCTGGTCTGAAAGGCTTCTGGAATGGTGTAAAAGGTTGGGTTTGGCAACATGAAAAAATCTGTCATAAATAGACCAATTACTGGTTTTCTGGCTAACTACTTTTTCTTTTTTAAGTGCTTACAATGACACTGAATATCGTAACCTCTACGGATTAAAACCAACTAAAGGACCAAATACAACTAAACACACTATTAGAGGTACTACTTGTAGTGGCTTTAATGGTCCACCGTAGACATACTAAAGTTAAAGGTTTGGCATACTTAAAACTGATATTAAATTGCTCAATTACGACAATAAGACTATAAAACTGTATCCCCCCTTTCTGTACAGTGACTGGATTTGTAACCCTTAAGTCAGGATGAGCTCTAGTTAATGTCAGTACGGCCTGAGAAGAATGTGTAAAAAAAAAAAAAAAAAAAAAAAAGTGGCTAAAGGGATATGAAAGACTACAGAAGTGATTGAGCAGAACTTTCTAAATTTTAAAATTTTTCCCAAGTCCTATCTCGAACAAGAACTGTGACCTACAGGGCCGATAGGATTTTTGTCGTATACATGCTGAGATGATTAAAGAGTTTCATGTGGCATATTCTACGTTGTCGAAACCACACAAATTGAAGTAGTTATGAAATATTAGTCTTCAGTTTCTTCTTGAAAGCCTTGATATCAGGCCACGAACTCCGTCTAGAGGTAATGTGAAATTGATGAATGAAGTATTATAGATAAGTGCAGCTTGTCACATGGAAAACAGCCCACAATAGAGGTAGGTCTACGGTCTACAACGGAGGTAGGTCAAACATTATACCATTGAGGCTCTAATCCAAGTATAGATTTGACATCCCCTTAATCATATATTATCCAAATGAGGTTACTGAAACTGTCAACACTTGGCTATTGAGGTATTCTAAAATTGTCTCGTTCAGTATAACTCAAGAGGTTTCCATAAATGAAAAAAATTTATGTACTTCTTTCTTCCAAAAGGTGAATTTTAGTAATTTGACAATTTAATTTTATGTGAAAGGAATATTTTTGCCTATTAAAGATGTTATCCAGTTAGTAAATGTAAAATTTGTCTAGTAGCCGCGATGACAAGCAATCCTTTATCATAGTAAAAACCAAGAAATGGATGCATTGCTGGCGTATCTGTGTGGCCTACTGATAAACGAAATTTTTCATGTGAAGTTTCTAAAGCGGATCATCTAAAAGATGTTAATGTTATTAATGCTGAAAGTCCTCGGCTGAATTTTCCTAAAAATTTCTTGGACTTCTGTGATCATGTTCGATGGGTAGTTCGGCTGTCCAAGTGTCATTCAGAATTTGAGGTTCTATTTAAGGAAACATCCCATATATTACAGTGAAAGATGAGGTAGCTGTTAGTTTCGTTAGGAGAAAAAAAAGTGGTTTTGAAATTATTGCAATCGATACACCAATGGAAATATTATAATGGAAAAACCAAAGGGACAGCATGCTGCGTGTAGGCTAGTGTACCAAGGTAATTATTTTTGACTACATACTTGGACCCAGATAGTGTTTTAGTTGGCGAGCTGTTTATATGGGCAAAGCGCAGACAAGTTGAATTTAATAAGAATGTGATATTGGTGTGTCTCATACTGACGTGGATTTCACAATATTTGAGTGAAAACTTTTATGTTCCATTGTTACGATACGAATCGACTGAAAAGTATTTTGAGCTTGGTACTCCACAAGGGGGTCTGCTCAGCCCCATTCTTATTAATATAATAATGGGCGAAACTGAAGTTTATGAATTTCACGGAAATTCACAAATAATTATATATGCGGATAATATTCTCATACAATGTAAATCAGGGGAGACTTGAGAATTGTGTTGGCTGAAATATCAGATCTTTGTATAACTTTGGGCTTGTGGTGAAAGAGTGAAACAAAATATCAATCACGAATGGTAGGTGACAAGGAATCCGACTGAATTGAGTAAAACTAGAAAGAGTAACAAGTTGGTTTTGGTAAGATAAAGGATCAAATTACCAATGTGAAGAACCTTGAGCCTTTAGGCCTACATGTTTTGTCCAATTATGGTAACGGTGTTGGTGCTGCCACCATTAGAAGTGTCATAAACGACTCCTCTCCAGTCTTATGTTGTTATACAGATAAAGATCTTCGTCCCTTGGAATTGTTGTAAAATGAAGCTATGAGGGTAATGTTAGGTTGCCATAGAACTACAAGGATTAAAATAATGCGAATGGACCCGAATTTTTCTAGTGTCACTCAAAGAGTAAGAGAGTTAAGTCTCTTCAACTATAAGACTGATTAGACAAAATAGGCAGATAAAAACCATTGTGAATAGATATATGACAAGTGTTTCAGGATTCTTTAGACTGAAAGAATATTCACGAAGGCTTTGTTAAATATTGAATGACTGTTTGATTTGTGGGTACATTTACCTAATTCACGTCCAATAAAACCTTGGATTGCTGAGAAACTATATGTAAGTTTAGAACTATTTGATTAAAAAAAAATACAACAATCGCCATGAACTTAAACAGGAGTTTTTGGAGAAGATATCTCAGTACCCAGAGGATACGGTGATATTGTGAAGGTTCTGTCATCGGATGTCGAGCTGGTCTTAGTGTTGTAATCAGAGAATATTTTGAATTTGGTATAAACACAGAGAGAATATCTAAACGTATTGGTGATCACAGCTCATCTACCACTGCTGAACTGTTTGTTATGTATTAGTTTTTGATATTTGGAATAAATAAGGAAAAATCTATAAAATGGCTTGTTGACTGATAGAGTGCTCTTTAAATGCAAAAGTACCTTCTGAAGATGAAATAGTTACCAAATGCGTAGAGTACATTTCTATTGTAAAAGCGTCTGGCTCCAGTGTAGAATTCGTCTGGATACCTTCACATTGTGGTATATATTCTAATGATGTTGTTGGTGAATTAATTAGCTAAACATGTGTAATAAAGAATCTATAGATCACGCCACTTCAGTTAGTATGATAAAAATATTCACACATGGCAAGAGTAATGGAAGAATGGAACATTGAGAAGGCTAGATTGATTGATTGATTTAAAGTTTTCAGGCATCCTTTGAGAAGGCTAGAGCAATCTGAGTAATGGCAGTAACAATATGTCTCGTTATTATGATTATATTAGTAACAATACAAGTTTCACTTATGGGAAGTCTTCATCTAAATGTGATGGAATATCTTTTGGAACATGATAGAATTATTAGTGGAATAATTGGTTCACTTTGAAATAAAATTGAACAAGTTTACTAGAATTTTGTACATTGTACCCAATGCACCATTTAGATCAACAAACACTGTCTATTCATAGTTAATCTTAAAGTGAAAAAGGATACAATACGAGTGCTTTTACATATCAATATTTCTCTTAAGATGACGAATTTTTGACAATGAAATATTTCATACATGATTTTTTCACTGATTTTTATGGTTAATTATGTAACCAACAGATGTCACTACTTTTGTAAGTGGTGACGTAACGTCTTTTGAAAGTAACTGTTTCCTTTGAAGATTCCTTGTTTGTCTCTCGGCCAATCAGGAGTCGTTTCCTCACTCTTTGCCTGGAAATAATGACAGGGACCCTTGTGATTGGTTGAAACTTGGAAGAAAGCCGGCAAGATGGAACTGTAAACGGTAGGAAATCAGGAAGCAATGTTAGTGCGTACTGAGGTTTAGATACATCCACATCATAAATTGGCTGGTGAAATCAGTTTGCGTTATTGTGTTTGAAGCTGCTCATTTGGATATTGTGGTTCCAGTTATATTCGCCATTTTATTGGCTTGTGGTATGAAGGTAAGCTTGTTTTTACAAGTCTGGCATTTTAGTGTTTTTGAAATTAGATATTTCATGTTTTGGAGTTTTTTTAATTGCGGTTTTGTAGAGGGATCCTTTGATGCTCTGTAACTTACACAGCCAGGATTCTTAAATGCTGGAATTGGCCGACTATCGTCATAGGCAGGTTTTAGGAACGGACATTTTTCTTTTCTATAAATCAAGTGTGAGATATGGAATTTAATTTACCGTAATGTTTTCCAGTTTTAAGAGATTTCCATCAGCCTGGTTTTAACCGGCTTGGCGTCTTGAATCTGCCAATTGATGGCTAAAACCTTTGTGGTTAGGTAGTGAACAAAATCTTATATAAAGTATATTGCTTGAGGTAAGCGTTAGAAACTGCTATTATAAGGTTTTAAGTAAATCATTCAAGTGTTTGGTTTAGCTTTACACGTTCAGTACAAAGCAACAATTTGGTTAAAATTCTTGCATCAAAATTTTCAGAATTCTATTTGAAGCGTTTCTCATATCCTGTGAACTTTCATTCGATAGTATTCGGTGCGCTACAAAACTTTAAAAGTAATTCCTTGTGATCAATGATAGGGTTTTAAAAAGCGGAATTTATTGCATATGTTTTATAACCCATACCTATTTTTGGTAACTTTCATTCGATAGTATTCGGTGCGCTACAAAACTTAAAAGTAATTCCGGTAAATTTTTAGTTTCAGCCAAATTTGGAAAAATGCAATAAAAATATATTTGTTGCATCAGAAATAGTGTAGTTTCAATGAATTTAACGTTTATTTTGACTGCAAACCAACCGATTTAGAGATTTACTATGTATACCCTAGTTCATCCCACCAATTATGGGGGACACCCTTTGGGAACCGGGGTTTTGGGTGGGGGAAGGGGGGGGAGGGTGTTGGGGCATTGAATGATATTTGCAATAAATGAATAATTAATGTTCCAGCACCCCTCCCCCATACCCCTAACTAGGCCTACCGGGGGGAGGGGGGTAGGGCCCCCCAGCGACCCCCCCTTAAAGCCACAGTAATTTTCAGGGCACCACAGAACCTAACAAACCCACCTAACCTAACCTAGGGGCCCTGTACCCCTACCGGGGGGGGGGGAAGGGCTTCGCCCCCCCTGCGACACCCCGTATGGCCACAGTAATTTTCAAGGCACCACAGAACCTAACAAACCCACCTAACCTAACCTAGGGGCCCTGTACCCCTACCGGGGGGGGCTTCGCCCCCCCTGCGACCCCCCCTTAAGGCCACAGTAATTTTCAGGGCACCACAGAACCTAACAAACCCACCTAACCTAACCTAGGGGCCCTGTACCCCTACCGGGGGGGGCTTCGCCCCCCCTGCGACCCCCCCTTTAACCAGGGGTAAATTTGAATATATATATTTTGTTAAATCACTTCTTACCTTAAACGGAAGATGATTATGAAGATGTGGAAGGTTGTGGTTGACCCTCTTCTGAATCATCAAGTACTGGAATACGTTCAGATTTGGTACAATACCACACATGTCTATCCTCACGAAAATGTAAAGCCGAATCACATTTACCACACTGGACACTTAAAGGTAATACGGAATCCTCCCTTAGAAAACGATTCACTACTTCAGGAGTTCCATTATAATTCCCATGAAATCTGCCGATCACATCAAAATAGGAATAACGACATATTTCACACAACCGTACCGGAGGATCCATGACAGTCAAGTGACGTGTGATGAAAATATAGAAACCGGAACTTTTGAAAACCGAAAACAAACGACAATCACGGGTTTCTCCCATAATGAAATAGGGAAAAAAACAAAATACTATCGTTTACAATGTTATATTGCACGAAAAACAGATCCTTGAAACAAGACTGAGAGACCAATGAATCGTCCAATAATAACCCTTGAAAAGAACCCAGTAGTATTTAGATTGGAGGAGCGACATTAGTGGGAGGAGCAAATGCGCATTCAAGCAAATATTGTCACATTGCGCAATGGGGAGGAGCCAAGTAAGATGAAAACAGATATACAAACTAACAAGAGCTACCTTGCGTGCCCATGGAAAGATATACACTAAACTTAGAAAAGTCAAGACCTTCAATTCCTGAAATATTTTTTTTCTCTGTAAGTATGCATTAGCGACAATAATGTATTGAGAAGAAGTGTTTTGTTATCACGTGCTTTACTAGGAAAATATATTAATATACATTTCCCAATTTGGTTGAATCCAAAACTTTACCGTAATTCCTTGTTATCAATGATAGGGTTTTCAAAAGCGGAATTTATTGCGTATGTTTATAACCCATACCTATTTTTGGTAGTAATTTAGTCTGTTTTTATCGTACATTTAAACTGCCATGGTGATTTTTTTAGGCTAATGTGAATTATAGTAAATTTTGCCATTATTTTTGGTGGCTATTGTGATATATAGTAAATTTTGCTATCGTTTGGATATGCTGTGAATTATAGTAAATTTTGCTTTGGGTTTTTATCTATTTTGCTTTTTATATCTGATTTTTAAATTTTGCTTTGCTTTTTGGGGTTTTTTTAATCATAGTAAATTTTCCTTTGATGTGTTGGGTCTTGTAAATTAGTCAATTTTGCTGTGATTTTTCATCAAACTTAAAAATCTGAGTGGTGAGGTGTTAAATTTAACGATTTTGACAGTGCTGTAAGAGTTGAGCAAAGTGTTTTGACAGTGCTGTAAGAGTAGAGCAAAGTGTTATGTATTATTTTTGGATTTCATTTAGGCAGAGTCAGTTTATATTTCAATGTCTTTGGTGATTCTAGCTTTAACACAAAAATAAGTTTAAGGAAATTTAGCATTAATTTAGTCTTTAAAGGCAAGTTCCTCTAATTTTTTAGTCTTAACAGTTTTAAAGGCTTATTAGAAAATCTAAGGAAATTTAGTTTGGATAAAGTTTAATCCTGTAATTATGGTTGCTAGCCTTAGGATTTTGAGTTAAAGTTTTAAATATTATTTGAAGCCTCTCTCGAAATTCAATAATTGAGATCATGTGAAATAGCTGTGTCCTGAGTTTCATTGCTTGGTAGTTTAATGCATTGTGGTATATAAAATTAAAGCCTTGACCACACGATCGAACGTGCCCGACGGGTAAACAGTGATGCCAGGCCACAATAGTTAATGAAAATGAGGGTTGATGACGTCAGAAGCGGGAAAACTAAAGGCAGTGATCTGGCAACTGATGACAGATCCATGTCTGGTTTTCCCGCTTCTGACGTCAACAACCCTCGTTTTCATTAACTATTGTGGCCTGGCATCACTGTTTACCCGTCGGGCATGTTTGATCGTGTGGACAGGGCTTTAATTTTATATACCACACAATGCACTACCAAGCAAGTGACGGGATATTAAAAATTTATGTCTACATTCTACCGCATTTGTGATTTTTCTTTGTACTTTTGTTTATTAACGTTAGGTTTTTTTTTTCAGATCGTGTATGCAGTTTTATTTCTGCGGGTGGTGGGTCAGTCGCATCTCGTCTACAGAACATTTTACGAAGCATAAAAGATCGTAAGGTGCAGGGAAGATCGTAAGGTGCAGGGACATTTTATTTTAGCAACGCTATATACACTTACTAAGGACAGAAGAACGTAAAATGAAAGAAATTTGTAGGAGATACTAGAAGAACTACACCACAATTTTCCTTCGCAAGGAGATAAAAGATGCAACAAAACTAAATGTAATAAAATAGCATAGGAAACAATAAAGGATAAAATGTTAAAAGCGTTTTATTTACTAATAGAAAAATAAGCAGTTGTATATGTAATATTAAATACATCTATAACTGCGTTTCATATGAATTTAATTTCATTTCTTCTCCATTATAATAATACACTTCATTCTCCTTGACCTCCAAATCGCTTAAGTTTGCCCTACCCAACATTCTCTTCTTCCAAATCCCACTTCGCTCTCTCTATCAGTTGCAATTAATTTTTCTCTTCTGAGAACTTGTTCGCTCTCCTTATACGTCGTCCACCCTCTCACCTGCTCCATTAAGTTTCTCTTTTATCCAGCCATTTGTCGGTCCTCTAGAATTTGCTTCTTTTTAATCGCATCTGAAAAAGAAAAAAAAAATTGCCAAACAAATTTTTACAATTAACTTGCGTTTGAGAGCTAAAATTTAATATAATTGAAATTTCAATCTTTTTTTTACTGCGATAAAAAGTTACTGCTGAAATACTCGCATTTATCCTAGTTTGAAAATTCTGGTTTAAGTGATTCCATATAATATTACCCCTATATAAATCTATTGGTAACGTGAAAAGCCTTGTTTAAAACATTTGCAAATTTCAAAAATTGTAATTTTTTTTTTTTCTTGTCAAAACAAAAATTACAAGATAAAATTTGAAAAATGAAGTGTAAAACTTACCTTCTTGCTGGATATTAATTCTATCCATTCCAAGTTCAATCACGTCCCACGATACCACATTCTGAAATAATGTTATCAGTTAGAAATAGTTTTCCCGGTATGCTCATTGTTTGACTATCATCTAGACGCCTAAAAAAATTAAAAAAATTTGATAACCAAATTGAGCTTAAAGTATATAACTATCCTTATATATATACTTTTTCATCGACAAAGTAACTTTCCACTTTAGGTCCCACAAACCTGATTCTACAATTCTATTACAGTTTACATAGAAATCTTCAACTGGTAAAAGTTAAGCTTTATATAAAAACCTATTTACGAACATGTGTCTACGTTATCCTATTGTAAATTCAGTATTTTATTGCTAAAAGCTTTGCACATTAAACCACTACCACATAACTAAAAGAATTACGGCAACGAAATTTGCAAAAGTACTTTGCACCATAACTCCCATTTTAAAAGAATATATATCTATTTCCCAATTTATATGCATAGGCTGTATTTGATTTTTATTAAAGAATAAAGAAGCGATCATGTTATATAATTATTTGTATATTGCTTTTACAGCTAACGAACATAAAGTTAAAAGGACTTTTACCTTTTATCCACTAATACCAATGTTAAATTGCAACGGTCAAATGGCAGCAAATCACTCAAGATCAAGTCGTCTTTTGCATTTCTCCGGTGCGAAATTCTGTGCATGTTTCCGTCCAAGCTCCGCTGTCATTAAGGTGGACTCAAAACCTGTCAAAGAAATTGAACATTGAGTTTGAGCAAATACTAGAATCTGCAACCATTCAATTGACGGGTCTTCATGGTAAACTTTTAGAATGCAGTATTTTACATACATATACCAAGGCACTTGCCCCAATCTTGGGGGTTAGCCGACATCAACAAATGAAACAAAAAAGGGGACCTCTCCTCTCTACGTTCCTCCCAGCCTGACAAGGGACTCAACCGAGTTCGGCTGGTACTGCTAGGGTGACACAGCCCGTTATCCACCACATTATTTTACATGGAACAATTTTCATACATGCCAAGTTTTAAAAGGCAATTATAGATATATGTAATATTGCATATATCTATAACTGCGTTTCATATAATTTATTACATTTTCCTTATACTTCTGAGAACTTCATTCTCCTTGGCCTCCAATAAGCTTATATGTATGGAACACCATTACATTAAATTGCTATTAACAGCTCATCTAAATATCCTAATAACACCTTTTTCAAGTATTTATTCAACTTTCACACCTAAACTCCAGTAATAAAATACCTAATCAACACCAAGCATGAAGCCGAAATTCTCACCTCCATAAACCACCCAGATTGAAAAGGATTTACAATAGTTTTAAATATAAAATATTTATATAGAGATTATGTACCACAATCTCTTTAAATTCAAAAGGAATCATCTAGAGATCAACAAATTTAGAACAGGCAAGAATTTCAAGAACTACAAAAACCAAATGGCATTTGCAGAAATAATTATGAAAATAATTGAACTTTTTTTACTTGTTGATTTGTCAAATTGCAGGAAAAATTATTAGTTAAAATCCTTAGTGTCAACATTCGAAATTACTATGATGATTTATACCAATCTAAGATATATTTCATATCTAAAGGTTAAAATTTTTCGTGAAAATTTTGATTAATAAGACTACCAAAGAAATACTGAAAATACTTTTGTAAACTATTTTTCTGATAACACAAATCATCTAAATAGAATAAAGTTGAAACCTGCCATGGGAAATGTGTAATTATAAAATCCATACGAATCTCTGGAAACTAAGTGTAGAAAGGAAAACTTTCCTGTCTAGAAAATCAGTCGCGAAAGGTCACCAAAACTGCTGAACATTGAACTTAACAGATTTCTCGGCACAGTTTTGAAGTAATGTTAACCAAAATCTCTCAACCTAATTCATCTGAAATTACAAATGGGAACAGTTCTGAAGAAACAAACAAAATTTATCAACCTAACTCATTTAAAATTACAAATGGGAACAGTTCTGAAGGAATGTTAACCAAAATATCTAAACCTAACTCGCATCTGAAATTACAAATCAGCAAAGTTCTGGAAGAACTTTAACCAAAATCTCTCAACCTAACTCACATCTGAAATTACAAATCGGCACGTTCTGAAGGAATGTTGACCAAAATCTCTCAACTTAACATTTAAAATTACAAATGGGAACAGTTATGAAGGAACGTTAACCAAAATCTCTCAACCTAACACATTTAAAATTACAAATGGGAACAGCTCTGAAGGAACGTTAACCAAAATCTCTCGACCCAACATTTAGAATTACAAATGGGAACAGTTATGAAGGAACGTTAACCAAAATCTCTCAACCTAACACATTTAAAATTACAAATGGGAACAGCTCTGAAGGAACGTTAACCAAAATCTCTCGACCCAACATTTAAAATTACAAATGGGAACAGTTATGAAGGAATGTTAACCAAAATCTCTCGACCTAACTCACATCTGAAATTATAAATGGGAACAGTTGTGTAGAAACGTTAACCAAAATCTCTCAACCTAACTCATTTAAAATTACAAATGGGAACAGTTATGAAGGAATGTTAACCAAAATCTCTCGACCTAACTCACATCTGAAATTATAAATGGGAACAGTTGTGTAGAAACGTTAACCAAAATCTCTCAACCTAACTCATTTAAAATTACAAATGGGAACAGTTATGAAGGAATGTTAACCAAAATCTCTCAACCTAACTCACATCTGAAATTATAAATGGGAACAGTTGTGTAGAAACTTTAACCAAAATCTCTCAACCTAACTCATTTAAAATTACAAATGGGAACAGTTATGAAGGAACGTTAACCAAAATCTCTCAACCTAACACATTTAAAATTACAAATGGGAACAGCTCTGAAGGAACGTTAACCAAAATCTCTCGACCCAACATTTAAAATTACAAATGGGAACAGTTATGAAGGAATGTTAACCAAAATCTCTCGCCCTAACTCACATCTGAAATTATAAATGGGAACAGTTGTGTAGAAACGTTAACCAAAATCTCTCAACCTAACATTTAAAATTACAAATGGGAACAGTTATGAAGGAATGTTAACCAAAATCTCTCGACCTAACTCACATCTGAAATTATAAATGGGAACAGTTGTGTAGAAACGTTAACCAAAATCTCTCAACCTAACTCATTTAAAATTACAAATGGGAACAGTTATGAAGGAATGTTAACCAAAATCTCTCAACCTAACTCACATCTGAAATTATAAATGGGAACATTTGTGTAGAAACTTTAACCAAAATCTCTCAACCTAACTCATTTAAAATTACAAATGGGAACAGTTATGAAGGAATGTTAACCAAAATCTCTCAACCCAACACTTAAAATTACAAATGGGAACAGTTATGAAGGAACGTTAACCAAAATCTCTCTACCTAACACATTTAAAATTACAAATGGGAACAGCTCTGAAGGAACAACCAAAATCTCTCGACCCAACATTTAAAATTACAAATGGGAACAGTTATGAAGGAATGTTAACCAAAATCTCTCTACCTAACTCACATCTGAAACTATAAATGGGAACAGTTGTGTAGAAACGTTAACCAAAATCTCTCGACCTAACTCATTTGAAATTACAAATGGGAACAGCTCTGAAGGAACAACCAAAATCTCTCGACCCAACATTTAAAATTACAAATGGGAACAGTTATGAAGGAATGTTAACCAAAATCTCTCTACCTAACTCATTTAAAATTACAAATGGGAACAGCTCTGAAGGAACAACCAAAATCTCTCGACCCAACATTTAAAATTACAAATGGGAACAGTTATGAAGGAACGTTAACCAAAATCTCTCTACCTAACACATTTAAAATTACAAATGGGAACAGCTCTGAAGGAACAACCAAAATCTCTCGACCCAACATTTAAAATTACAAATGGGAACAGTTATGAAGGAACGTTAACCAAAATCTCTCAACCTAACTTATTTAAAATTACAAATGGGAACAGTTATGAAGGAACGTTAACCAAAATCTCTCTACTTAACACATTTAAAATTACAAATGGGAATAGCTCTGAAGGAACGTTAACCAAAATCTCTCGACCCAACATTTAGAATTACAAATGGGAACAGTTATGAAGGAACGTTAACCAAAATCTCTCTACCTAACACATTTAAAATTATAAATGGGAACAGCTCTGAAGGAACGTTAACCAAAATCTGTCGACCCAACATTTAAAATTACAAATGGGAACAGTTATGAAGGAACGTTAACCAAAATCTCTCTACCTAACGCATTTAAAATTATAAATGGGAACAGTTATGAAGGAATGTTAACCAAAATCTCTCGACCTAACTCACATCTGAAATTATAAATGGGAACAGTTATGAAGGAACGTTAACCAAAATCTCTCTACCTAACACATTTAAAATTACAAACGGGAACAGCTCTGAAGGAACGTTAACCAAAATCTGTCGACCCAACATTTAAAATTACAAATGGGAACAGTTATGAAGGAACGTTAACCAAAATCTCTCTACCTAACGCATTTAAAATTATAAATGGGAACAGCTCTGAAGGAACGTTAACCAAAATCTGTCGACCCAACATTTAAAATTACAAATGGGAACAGTTATGAAGGAATGTTAACCAAAATCTCTCGACCTAACTCACATCTGAAATTATAAATGGGAACAGTTGAGTAGAAACGTTAACCAAAATCTCTCAACCTAACTCATTTAAAATTACAAATGGGAACAGTTATGAAGGAATGTTAACCAAAATCTCTCGACCTAACTTCACATCTGAAATTATAAATGGGAACAGTTGTGTAGAGATGTTAACCAAAATCTCTCAACCTAACTCATTTAAAATTACAAATGGGAACAGTTATGAAGGAACGTTAACCAAAATCTCTCGACCCAACATTTAAAATTACAAATGGGAACAGCTCTGAAGGAACGTTAACCAAAATCTCTCGACCCAACATTTAAAATTACAAATGGGAACAGTTATGAAGGAATGTTAACCAAAATCTCTCTACCTAACTCACATCTGAAATTATAAATGGGAACAGTTGTGTAGAAACGTTAACCAAAATCTCTCAACCTAACTCATTTAAAATTACAAATGGGAACAGCTCTGAAGGAACGTTAACCAAAATCTCTCGACCCAACATTTAAAATTACAAATGGGAACAGTTATGAAGGAATGTTAACCAAAATCTCTCAACCTAACTCATTTAAAATTACAAATGGGAACAGCTCTGAAGGAACAACCAAAATCTCTCGACCCAACATTTAAAATTACAAATGGGAACAGTTATGAAGGAATGTTAACCAAAATCTCTCGACCTAACTCACATCTGAAATTATAAATGGGAACAGTTATGAAGGAACGTTAACCAAAATCTCTCAACCTAACTCATTTAAAATTACAAATGGGAACAGTTATGAAGGAACGTTAACCAAAATCTCTCTACCTAACACATTTAAAATTACAAATGGGAACAGTAGTGTAGAAACGTTGACCAAAATCTCTCTACCTAACTCATCTGAAATTATAAATGGGAACAGTTGTGTAGAAACGTTAACCAAAATCTCTCAACCTAACTCATTTAAAATTACAAATGGGAACAGTTATGAAGGAATGTTAACCAAAATCTCTCAACCTAACTCACATCTGAAATTATAAATGGGAACAGTTGTGTAGAAACTTTAACCAAAATCTCTCAACCTAACTCATTTAAAATTACAAATGGGAACAGTTATGAAGGAATGTTAACCAAAATCTCTCAACCCAACACTTACAATTACAAATGGGAACAGTTATGAAGGAACGTTAACCAAAATCTCTCTACCTAACACATTTAAAATTACAAATGGGAACAGCTCTGAAGGAACAACCAAAATCTCTCGACCCAACATTTAAAATTACAAATGGGAACAGTTATGAAGGAATGTTAACCAAAATCTCTCTACCTAACTCACATCTGAAACTATAAATGGGAACAGTTGTGTAGAAACGTTAACCAAAATCTCTCGACCTAACTCATTTAAAATTACAAATGGGAACAGTTATGAAGGAACGTTAACCAAAATCTCTCTACCTAACACATTTAAAATTACAAATGGGAACAGCTCTGAAGGAACAACCAAAATCTCTCGACCCAACATTTAAAATTACAAATGGGAACAGTTATGAAGGAATGTTAACCAAAATCTCTCTACCTAACTCACATCTGAAACTATAAATGGGAACAGTTGTGTAGAAACGTTAACCAAAATCTCTCGACCTAACACATTTAAAATTACAAATGGGAACAGCTATGAAGGAACAACCAAAATCTCTCGACCCAACATTTAAAATTACAAATGGGAACAGTTATGAAGGAATGTTAACCAAAATCTCTCTACCTAACTCACATCTGAAACTATAAATGGGAACAGTTGTGTAGAAACGTTAACCAAAATCTCTCGACCTAACTCATTTAAAATTACAAATGGGAACAGCTCTGAAGGAACAACCAAAATCTCTCGACCCAACATTTAAAATTACAAATGGGAACAGTTATGAAGGAATGTTAACCAAAATCTCTCTACCTAACTCATTTAAAATTACAAATGGGAACAGCTCTGAAGGAACAACCAAAATCTCTCGACCCAACATTTAAAATTACAAATGGGAACAGTTATGAAGGAACGTTAACCAAAATCTCTCTACCTAACACATTTAAAATTACAAATGGGAACAGCTCTGAAGGAACAACCAAAATCTCTCGACCCAACATTTAAAATTACAAATGGGAACAGTTATGAAGGAACGTTAACCAAAATCTCTCAACCTAACTTATTTAAAATTACAAATGGGAACAGTTATGAAGGAACGTTAACCAAAATCTCTCTACTTAACACATTTAAAATTACAAATGGGAATAGCTCTGAAGGAACATTAACCAAAATCTCTCGACCCAACATTTAGAATTACAAATGGGAACAGTTATGAAGGAACGTTAACCAAAATCTCTCTACCTAACGCATTTAAAATTATAAATGGGAACAGCTCTGAAGGAACGTTAACCAAAATCTGTCGACCCAACATTTAAAATTACAAATGGGAACAGCTCTGAAGGAATGTTAACCAAAATCTCTCGACCTAACTTCACATCTGAAATTATAAATGGGAACAGTTGTGTAGAGATGTTAACCAAAATCTCTCAACCTAACTCATTTAAAATTACAAATGGGAACAGTTATGAAGGAACGTTAACCAAAATCTCTCGACCCAACATTTAAAATTACAAATGGGAACAGCTCTGAAGGAACGTTAACCAAAATCTCTCGACCCAACATTTAAAATTACAAATGGGAACAGTTATGAAGGAATGTTAACCAAAATCTCTCTACCTAACTCACATCTGAAATTATAAATGGGAACAGTTGTGTAGAAACGTTAACCAAAATCTCTCAACCTAACTCATTTAAAATTACAAATGGGAACAGCTCTGAAGGAACGTTAACCAAAATCTCTCGACCCAACATTTAAAATTACAAATGGGAACAGTTATGAAGGAATGTTAACCAAAATCTCTCAACCTAACTCATTTAAAATTACAAATGGGAACAGCTCTGAAGGAACAACCAAAATCTCTCGACCCAACATTTAAAATTACAAATGGGAACAGTTATGAAGGAATGTTAACCAAAATCTCTCGACCTAACTCACATCTGAAATTATAAATGGGAACAGTTATGAAGGAACGTTAACCAAAATCTCTCAACCTAACTCATTTAAAATTACAAATGGGAACAGTTATGAAGGAACGTTAACCAAAATCTCTCTACCTAACACATTTAAAATTACAAATGGGAACAGTTGTGTAGAAACGTTAACCAAAATCTCTCTACCTAACTCATCTGAAATTATAAATGGGAACAGTTGTGTAAGAACGTTAACCAAAATCTGTCAACCTAAAGTCTGAAATTACAAATCGGGACAGTTTTGAAGGAACATTAACCAAAATCTCTCGACCTAACTAACATCTGAAATTATAAATGGGAACAGTTGTGTAGATACGTTAACCAAAATCTCTCTACCTAACATATTTAAAATTACAAATGGGAACAGTTATGAAGGAACGTTAACCAAAATCTCTCGACCCAACATTTAAAATTACAAATGGGAACAGTTATGAAGGAATGTTAACCAAAATCTCTCAACCTAAATCACATCTGAAATTATAAATGGGAACAGTTGTGTAGGAACGTTAACAAAAATCTCTCAACCTAACTCTTATCTGAAATTAAATATCGGCACAGTTCTGAGAATGTTAACTAAAATCTCTCAACCTAACATTTAATATTACAAATGGGAACACTTCTGAAGGAACGTTAACCAAAATCTCTTAACCTAACTCTTATCCGAAATTAAATATCGCCACAGTTCTGACAGATAGTTAACCAAAATCTCTCAACTTAACTCATTTAAAAATACAAAATGGGAACAGTTCTGAAGGAACGTTAACTATAATCTCTCAACTTGACTCATTTAAAAATACAAAATTGGAGCAGTTCTGAAGGAACGTTAACCAAAATCTCTCAACCTAACTCTTATCTGAAATTAAATATCATCACAGTTCTGAGAGAATGTTAACCAAAATCTCTCAACCTAACTCATTTAAAATTACAAATGGGAACAAGTTCTGATGGAAAGTTGACCAAAATCTCTCAACCTAACTAGCATCTGAAATTATAAATGGGCACAGTTGTGTAGGAACGTTAACCAAAATTTCTCATCCTAACACGCAGCTGAAAGAAACCAACCAAAATCAATATTCACAATAGCGTAGCCACAGCATCAAGAAACCAAGAGTGCGCGAAAAAAAAGATCAAGACCAGAAGAAAACCCAAAACACCAAAGAAAACTAGAAAAATGCAGTATGATAAAGACAAAGACCAGAAGACAACGCAATAGGCAGAAGAAATGATATAGCAGATAAGAGACTAATTCTTTGCTTGAAGAAAACTGTACAAAAAAAAAAAAATATTAGAAAAGTGCTAAAAAGACGAGAACTATGAAAAATAAGATTGGAAATTTACATAAAAATACAAAGCAGTAATAAGAAAACGGCTACTGTATTTAATATATTCTAATATAAAACACCTATAGTGACTTGTAATGTGAACTAAAAGTATTTTTGCTACAACAGTCATTTACTGATGAAATTTACAATTTTTTTTTTTTTAGTATTTTCTATCATTTATCCAAGTCATTTTCTTAACTTTTCTCTAAACCTGTTGCTTTACTCTTGGCGTTTTAACGTAGTCAGTTAGCAATTCCATCCATTTCTAGTTTCAAACACGAACTTCCAACACACCTGGAAGAATTCAAAGCATATAGTGTACATTAAATCTTTTGTCTAGTCCTATCTTTGCCAGAAGTAGGCCTACTCTTTTCCTTGGAAGTATTAAGCAATATTTGTTATTTTATATTACTCTTTGGATCGGATTAAAGTTTAATGAAAAAAAAATGGATTTTTACTTAAAAGTATATTACTAATTCCTCTCTTTCACCTTTCAAAATAGATTATAATTTTCCTACTACCCATAAAAAAACTTTCAATATACTTTGCATGAAGCTGAACATCTGAAAAAATTAGATATATTCACAATCTTGCGAGTTACACACATCCACAATCTTACAGGCTATACATATTCGCAATCTGACAGGATACACATTCGCAATCTTACAAGTTACACACATTCAAAATGTTACAGGCTATACACATTTACAATCTTACAGAGGCTATACACATTTACAATCTTACAGAGGCTATACACATACAAAATCTTACAGAGGCTATACACATACAAAATCTTAGAGGCTATACACATTCAAAATCTTACAGAGGCTATACACATTCAAAATCTTACAGAGGCTATACACATACAAAATCTTAGAGGCTATACACATTCAAAATCTTACAGAGGCTATACACATTTACAATCTTACAGAGGCTATACACATTTACAATCTTACAGAGGCTATACACATACAAAATCTTAGAGGCTATACACATACAAAATCTTAGAGGCTATACACATTCAAAATCTTACAGAGGCTATACACATTCAAAATCTTAGAGGCTATACACATTCAAAATCTTACAGAGGCTATAGACATTCAAAATCTTACAGTTTTACACATTCACAATCTAGCAGGTTATATATATTCACAATCTTACAAGTTACACACATTACCAATCTTACAAGTTATACACAAGCAAAATGTTACAGGCTATACATATTCATAATCTTATAGGCTATGCACAAACAATCTTACAAGTTATACACAAGCAAAATGTTACAGGCTATACACATTGATAATCTTATAGGCTATGCACATAAACAATCTTACAAGTTATACACAAGCAAAATGTTACAGGCTATACACATTGATAATCTTATAGGCTATGCACATAAACAATCTTACAAGTTATACACAAGCAAAATGTTACAGGCTATACACATTCACAATCTTACAAGTTATACCATTCACAAACTTAAAAGTTACGCACATTCACAATCTAAGAAGTTATATACATTCACAATCTAACACGTTATATACATTCACAATCTTACAAGTTACACACATTACCAATCTTACAAGTTATCACAAGCAAAATGTTACAGGCTATACACATTCACAACCTTACAAGTTATACCATTCACAAACTTAAAAGTTACGCACATTACCAATCTTACAAGTTACTGTATACACATTAAAAATTTTACAGGCTATACACTTTCACAATCTTACAGGCTATACACTTTCACAATCTTACAAGTTATACACATTCACAATCTTACAGGCTATACATATTCACAATCTTACAGGCTATACATATTCACAATCTTACAGGCTATACATATTCACAATCTTACAAGTTACACACATTCAAAATGTTACAGGCTATACACATGCAAAATCATAAGAGGCTATACGTATGCAAAATCTTAAGAGGCTATACACACTCAAAATCTTAAGTTTTACACAAACAATCTTACAAGTTATACACATTCACAATCTTACAGGCTATGCACATTCACAATCTTACAAGTTATACACAATCGCAATCTTACAAGTTATACACATTCGCAATCTTACAAGTTACACACATTAACAATCTTACAGGCTATACAAAATCAAAATGTTACAGGCTATACACATTCATAATCTTATAGGCTATGCACATATAAACAATCTTACAAGTTACACACATTCAAAATCTCACGCATCTTCAAAAATTTATTTTTATCAGGAAGATAAATCTTTCCTTGAATGACAGCCAAATATCTTAACGGCTCAAAATTATTAGTTTAAAACACTAAAAGTAACTTATTAAATATATAATATGCAACAGCAAATACAGCCGTTTCTAGTCCACTGCAATACAAAGGCCTCAGACATTTCCTTATTCATGTCTGGGGTTTGGCCCGTTTTCATAACCGCGCTGGCCAGTGCGGATTGGTGATGGTGGGGACTATCTGATCGTTCACAGCAAACCAACCTAGTATGGGTAGCTCTAACTAGTACAGATTTGCTGATCACGGCGATAAACAAATCTTTTCGACATTTAAGTTATTCCAAATAAATTGCCATAAAAAATTGACAAATTTGTTCCGAAATCTATCAAAAAATCTTCAATTGTAAAGGTTACACCAAATCACTTTGTTTTACCTTCCATTTGAATATTTCGGTCTGTTCTATAAGACATTTCAATTATAGATTTCAGGGGCATTTACATTAATCACCAGAATATCTGCCAATCAAAACTTGATCCTAGAGTTACCCATTTTAACGCCCAAGACTTAACTGTATGTACTAATAAAGCATTTCCAAATCTACAAAACTTCCTTTTACTTAAACCAGGTACCTTTCGTACAAATATCCATTGAATACGCTTCCGTCTCGTATTATATTTCCCTATTACTGTACCACCTCTGATATTAAAGTTGGTCAAAATTTCAAAAATATATAACTTTAGAAAATTTTTTCACCAGGAATGGCTTCTCCCACTTTTACATCAGGCAAAATTTTAATTCCCAAACTTCAATTTTCATGTTTTAAAGTTTAGTTTGAAATAATTATTTTCAAAATGTTCATTTACATTATTTATAAAACAAATGTCTCGTTTTATCCACTTACCAATACTGAAGGTTTTGAATTTGTGGTCAATTTCCAAGTAAAAAGTCTTTTCATCAATTTACTCCACTTCAGCTGAATGAAATCTTTCAAGTAAAAAGTCTTTTCGCCAATTTACTCCACTTCAGCTGAATGAAATCTTCCAAGTAAAAAGTCTTTTCACCAATTTAATCCACTTCAGCTGAATGAAATCTTCCAATCAAAAAGTCTTTTCACCAATTTACTCCACTTCAGCTGAATGAAATCTTCCAATCAAAAAGTCTTTTCACCAATTTACTCCACTTCAGCTGAATGAAATCTTCCAAGTAAAAAGTCTTTTCACCAATTTACTCCACTTCAGCTGAATGAAATCTTCCTTTTTAAACATTTAGTTCGTTTGCATCGAGTTCATCCTTCAAGCTTCAGCCCCTCAGTCAGGGTGGTCATTGAACATCTGGAAAAGAAAATTTATGAATGTGTGCTGATTTTTCGGCCACTAATTTGAAAACATGCTAATCGTTTCTTGCTTACCAAGAAATTATTTTTAAAGTAAAAACGGCATTACTAAAATACTAAATTTCTATTACAACCTTTGCCGAATATATAGCACAATACTTATATTAATATTCTCTTGATTGCTTACCCATTTGAAATGCATGACTAAAAAACCTGGTCAAACACCAAACTAGTCGTGTATGAAGCTGCCCAAATAATTTTCACAAAGTTGAAGCATTTAAATGACCAAAGTTTATATTTTTCAACTGAACACTAATGACACTGCAATAATTACAATTCCAAATCAAACACTTATTGCATTAAATTTAAAATAAAAGGTTTATTCACAACCACCTCACTAATTCCATGTGAAAATTCTATAAATCTTTATCAGTATTAAAAATTAACTATTTACTAGTCCCAGTAAACAGTATCTGCATCTAACAATCAAAATACGTCAAGAAAGCAAATACCTCTTAGATAAGTCATCCAAAAGAAAACAAAACTAAGACGTACCTAAATCGCTAAAGCGGTACTGAAACAAAGAATATTCTCGGTTAAATAACGACCCAAAATCGAAGAAATGTATGTTATCAAAACTATAACCTTTTATGGAAGTGCTAAAGAAATGTATAAGAACTACAGACGTCTAGTTCCTTTAAAAAAAAAAATCAATTTTAAAACTCAAAATGGGTAAATATACTTATAATTTCTAGTCAAATACATAACCATATATGGTAAATTTTTAGTTTCAGCCAAATTTGGAAAAATGCAATAAAAATATATTTGTTGCATCAGAAATAGTGTGGTTTCAATGAATTTAACGTTTATTTTGACTGCAAACCAACCGATTTAGAGATTTACTATGTATACCCTAGTTCATCCCACCAATTATGGGGGACACCCTTTGGGAACCGGGGTTTTGGGTGGGGGAAGGGGGGGAGGGTGTTGGGGCATTGAATGATATTTGCAATAAATGAATAATTAATGTTCCAGCACCCCTCCCCCATACCCCTAACTAGGCCTACCGGGGGGAGGGGGGTAGGGCCCCCCAGCGACCCCCCCTTAAAGCCACAGTAATTTTCAGGGCACCACAGAACCTAACAAACCCACCTAACCTAACCTAGGGGCCCTGTACCCCTACCGGGGGGGGGGCTTCGCCCCCCCTGCGACCCCCCCTTATGGCCACAGTAATTTTCAAGGCACCACAGAACCTAACAAACCCACCTAACCTAGGGGCCCTGTACCCCTACCGGGGGGGGGGGGCTTCGCCCCCCCTGCGACCCCCCCTTATGGCCACAGTAATTTTCAAGGCACCACAGAACCTAACAAACCCACCTAACCTAACCTAGGGGCCCTGTACCCCTACCGGGGGGGGGCTTCGCCCACCCTGCGACCCCCCCTTAAGGCCACAGTAATTTTCAGGGCACCACAGAACCTAACAAACCCACCTAACCTAACCTAGGGGCCCTGTACCCCTACCGGGGGGGGGGGGGGGGGGCTTCGCCCCCCCTGCGACCCCCCCTTTAACCAGGGGTAAATTTGAATATATATATTTTGTTAAATCACTTCTTACCTTAAACGGAAGATGACGAAGATGTGGAAGGTTGTAGTTGACCCTCCTTTACAGATTTGGTACAATACCACACATGTCTATCCCCACGAAAATGTAAAGCCGAATCACATTTACCACACTGGACACTTAAAGGTAATACGGAATGCTCCCTTAGAAAACGATTCACTACTTCAGGAGTTCCATTATAATTCCCATGAAATCTGCCGATCACATCAAAATAGGAATAACGACATATTTCACACAACCGTACCGGAGGATCCATGACAGTCAAGTGACGTGTGATGAAAATATAGAAACCGGAACTTTTGAAAACCGAAAACAAACGACAATCACGGGTTTCTCCCATAATGAAATAGGGAAAAAAACAAAATACTATCGTTTACAATGTTATATTGCACGAAAAACAGATCCTTGAAACAAGACTGAGAGACCAATGAATCGTCCAATAATAACCCTTGAAAAGAACCCAGTAGTATTTAGATTGGAGGAGCGACATTAGTGGGAGGAGCAAATGCGCATTCAAGCAAATATTGTCACATTGCGCAATGGGGAGGAGCCAAGTAAGATGAAAACAGATATACAAACGAACAAGAGCTACCTTGCGTGCCCATGGAAAGATATACACTAAAATTAGAAAAAGTCAAGACCTTCAATTCCTGAAATATTTTTTTTCTCTGTAAGTATGCATTAGCGACAATAATGTATTGAGAAGAAGTGTTTTGTTATCACGTGCTTTACTAGGAAAATATATTGATATAATACATTTCCCAATTTGGTTGAATCCAAAACTTTACCCCATATATTTCTCTTTCTCGCTATCTTGAATATTATGCATTTCTAACCATGACTTGAGATAAACCACTATTACAAGTGTTTTTAAGACTTGCATAGAAGACAATTACGAGGAATTCCATGGGAAACCAGGGTTCTTGTGTGGGGGAAATGCCAAAACAAGTGATTTGCATTAGTAATAATGACCAGAAGTACAAAATAAACAAGATAAGCATGAGGAAAAAGATAAGTTGATAATGTGGCTGGAATTACAGTATCAATTATCTACGAGTCACTTCACGCCTAATGGTTTTTGCTCCACCTTGGCTCGCTACGCTCTTAACAGCAACATTACATCACTGCTCCTGTTCTGGCTACCGGTACATTATGTGAACCTTCACAAGTTTAACCAAAGACACTGGAACCTTCATAAGTGTAACAAAAGTCACTAAACCTTCATAAGTGTAACTAAAGTCACTGAACCTTCACAAGTGTTATCAATTTTATCAATTTCACTAAACCTTCACAAGTGTAACCAAAGGGTACTAAACCTTCACAAGTGTAACCAAAGGGTACTAAACCTTCACAAGTGTAACCAAAGGGTACTAAACCTTCAAAAGTGTAACCAAAGGGTACTAAACCTTCAAAAGTGTAACCAATTTCACTATACCTTCACAAGTGTGTAACCAAAGGGTACTAAACCTTCACAAGTGTGTAACCAAAGGGTACTAAACCTTCACAAGTGTGTAACCAAAGGGTACTAAACCTTCACAAGTGTGTAACCAAAGGGTACTAAACCTTCACAAGTGTGTAACCAAAGGGTACTAAACCTTCACAAGTATAACCATAGGTTACTTAACCTTCACAAGTGTGTAACCAATTTCACTAAACCTTCACTAGTGTGAAACCAATTTCACCAAACCTTCACTAGTGTGAAACCAATTTCACCAAACCATCACTAGTGTGAAATCAATTTCACCAAACCATCACTAGTGTGAAACCAAATTCACTAAAGCTTCACAAGTGTATAACCAAATTAACTAAAGCTTCACAAGTGTAACCAAATTCACTAAAGCTTCACAGGTGTAACCAAATTCATTAAAGCTTCACAGGTGTAACCAAATTCATTAAAGCTTCACAGGTGTAACCAAATTCATTAAAGCTTCACAGGTGTAACCAAATTCATTAAAGCTTCACAGGTGTAACCAAATTCATTAAAGCTTCACAGGTGTAACTAAATTCATTAAAGCTTCACAGGTGTAACCAAATTCACTAAAGCTTCACAAGTGTGTAACCAAATTCACTAAAGCTTCACAAGTGTGTAACCAAATTCACTAAAACTTCACAAGTGTAACCAAAAAGTGTGTAACCAAATTCACTAAAGCTTCACAAGTGTAACCAAATTCACTAAAGCTTCACAAGTGTGTAACCAAATTCACTAAAGCTTTACAAGTGTGTAACCAAATTCACTAAAGCTTTACAAGTGTGTAACCAAATTCACTAAAGCTTCATGAGTGTGTAACCAAATTCACTTAACCTTCACAAGTGTGTAAACAAATTCACTAAAGCTTCACAAGTGTAACCAAATTCACTTAACCTTCACAAGTGTGTAAACAAATTCCCTTAACCTACACAAGTGTAACCAAATTCACTTAACCTTCACAAGTGTGTAAACAAATTCACTAAAGCTTCACAAGTGTAAACAAATTCACTAAAGCTTCACATGTGTAACCAAATAAACTAAATCTTCACAAGTGTAACCAAATTCACTAAACCTTCATAAGTGTGTAACCAAAGGGTACTAAACCTTCACAAGTGTGTAACCAAAGGGTACTAAACCTTCACAAGTGTGTAACCAAATTCAATAAAGCTTCACAAGTGTGTAACAAAATTCACTAAAGCTTCACAGGTGTAACCAAATTCACTAAAGCTTCACAGGTGTAACCAAATTCACTAAAGCTTCACAAGTGTAACCAAATTCACTAAAGCTTCACAGGTGTAACCAAATTCACTAAAGCTTCACAGGTGTAACCAAATTCATTAAAGCTTCACAGGTGTAACCAAATTCATTAAAGCTTCACAGGTGTAACCAAATTCATTAAAGCTTCACAGGTGTAACCAAATTCATTAAAGCTTCACAGGTGTAACCAAATTCACTAAAGCTTCACAGGTGTAACCAAATTCACTAAAGCTTCACAAGTGTGTAACCAAATTCACTAAAGCTTCACAAGTGTAACCAAATTCACTATACCTTCACAAGTGTGTAACCAAAGGGTACTAAACCTTCACAAGTGTGTAACCAAAGGGTACTAAACCTTCACAAGTGTGTAACCAAAGGGTACTAAACCTTCACAAGTGTGTAACCAAAGGGTACTAAACCTTCACAAGTATAACCATAGGTTACTTAACCTTCACAAGTGTGTAACCAATTTCACTAAACCTTCACTAGTGTGAAACCAATTTCACCAAACCTTCACTAGTGTGAAACCAATTTCACCAAACCTTCACTAGTGTGAAACCAATTTCACCAAACCTTCACTAGTGTGAAACCAATTTCACCAAACCTTCACTAGTGTGAAACCAATTTCACCAAACCTTCACTAGTGTGAAACCAATTTCACCAAACCTTCACTAGTGTGAAATCAATTTCACCAAACCATCACTAGTGTGAAACTAAATTCACTAAAGCATCATAAGTGTGTAACCAAATTCACTAAAGCTTCACAAGTGTAACCAAAGGGTACTAAACCTTCACAAGTGTAACCAAAGGGTACTAAACCTTCAAAAGTGTAACCAAAGGGTACTAAACCTTCAAAAGTGTAACCAAAGGGTACTAAACCTTCAAAAGTGTAACCAATTTCACTATACCTTCACAAGTATGTAACCAAAGGGTACTAAACCTTCACAAGTGTGTAACCAAAGGGTACTAAACCTTCACAAGTGTGTAACCAAAGGGTACTAAACCTTCACAAGTGTGTAACCAAAGGGTACTAAACCTTCACAAGTATAACCATAGGTTACTTAACCTTCACAAGTGTGTAACCAATTTCACTAAACCTTCACTAGTGTGAAACCAATTTCACCAAACCTTCACTAGTGTGAAACCAATTTCACCAAACCTTCACTAGTGTGAAACCAATTTCACCAAACCTTCACTAGTGTGAAACCAATTTCACCAAACCTTCACTAGTGTGAAACCAATTTCACCAAACCTTCACTAGTGTGAAATCAATTTCACCAAACCATCACTAGTGTGAAACTAAATTCACTAAAGCATCATAAGTGTGTAACCAAATTCACTAAAGCTTCGCAAGTGTAACCAAATTCACTAAAGCTTCAGAAGTGTAACCAAATTCACTAAAGCTTCAGAAGTGTAACCAAATTCATTAAAGCTTCAGAAGTGTAACCAAATTCATTAAAGCTTCACAGGTGTAACCAAATTCATTAAAGCTTCACAGGTGTAACCAAATTCATTAAAGCTTCACAGGTGTAACTAAATTCATTAAAGCTTCACAGGTGTAACCAAATTCACTAAAGCTTCACAAGTGTGTAACCAAATTCACTAAAGCTTCACAAGTGTGTAACCAAATTCACTAAAGCTTTACAAGTGTGTAACCAAATTCACTAAAGCTTCACAAGTGTAACCAAAAAGTGTGTAACCAAATTCACTAAAGCTTCACAAGTGTAACCAAAAAGTGTGTAACCAAATTCACTAATCTTCACAAGTTTAACCAAATTCACTAAAGCTTCACAAGTGTGTAACCAAATTCACTAAAGCTTTACGAGTGTGTAACCAAATTCACTAAAGCTTCATAAGTGTGTAACCAAATTCACATAACCTTCACAAGTGTGTAAACAAATTCACTAAAGCTTTACAAGTGTAACCAAATTCACTTAACCTTCACAAGTGTGTAAACAAATTCCCTTAACCTACACAAGTGTAACCAAATTCACTTAACCTTCACAAGTGTGTAAACAAATTCACTAAAGCTTCACAAGTGTAAACAAATTCACTAAAGCTTCACATGTGTAACCAAATAAACTAAAGCTTCACAAGTGTAACCAAATTCACTAAACCTTCATAAGTGTGTAACCAAAGGGTACTAAACCTTCACAAGTGTGTAACCAAATTCAATAAAGCTTCACAAGTGTATAAAAAAATTCACTAAAGCTTCACAAGTGAAACAAAATTAACTAAAGCTTCACAGGTGTAACCAAATTCACTAAAGCTTCACAGGTGTAACCAAATTCACTAAAGCTTCACAAATGTAACCAAATTCACTAAAGCTTCACAAGTGTAATCAAATTCATTAAAGCTTCCCAAGTGTAACCAAATTCATTAAAGCTTCACAGGTTAACCAAATTCATTAAAGCTTCACAGGTGTAACTAAATTCATTAAAGCTTCACAGGTGTAACCAAATTCACTAAAGCTTCACAGGTGTAACCAAATTCACTAAAGCTTCACAAGTGTGTAACCAAATTCACTAAAGCTTTACAAGTGTGTAACCAAATTCACTAAAGCTTCACAAGTGTAACCAAAAAGTGTGTAACCAAATTCACTAAAGCTTCACAAGTGTAACAAAATTCACTAAAGCTTCACAGGTGTAACCAAATTCACTAAAGCCTCACAAATGTGTAACCAAATTCACTAAAGCTTCACAAGTGTGTAACCAAATTCACTAAAGCTTCACAAGTGTGTTACCAAATTCACTAAAGCTTCACAAGTGTGTAATCAAATTCACTAAAGCTTCATAAGTGTGTAACCAAATTCACTAAAGCTTCACAGGTGTAACCAAATTCACTAAAGCTTCACAAGTGTAACCAAATTCACTAAAGCTTCACAGGTGTAACCAAATTCACTAAAGCTAAACAAGTGTGTAACCAAATTCCCTAAAGCTTCACAAGTGTAACCAAAAAGTGTGTAACCAAATTCCCTAAAGCTTCACAAGTGTAACCAAAAAGTGTGTAACCAAATTCCCTAAAGCTTCACAAGTGTAACCAAAAAGTGTGTAACCAAATTAACTAAAGCTTCACAAGTAACCAAATTCACTAAAGCTTCACAAGTGTAACCAAGTTCACTAAAGCTTCAAAGGTGTAACCAAATTCACTAAAGCTTCAAAGGTGTAACCAAATTCACTAAAGCTTCACATGTGTAACCAAATTCACTAAAGCTTCACAAGTGTAACCAAATTCACTAAAGCTTCACAAGTGTGTAACTAAATTCACTAATGCTTCACAAGTGTGTAACCAAATTCACCACAGCTTCACAAGTGTGTAACCAAATTCACCACAGCTTCACAAGTGTGTAACCAAATTCACCAAAGCTTCACAAGTGTGTAACCAAATTCACCAAAGCTTCACTAGTGTGTAACCAAATTCACCAAAGCTTCACAGGTGTAACCAAATTCACTAAAGCTTCACAAGTGTGTAACCAAATTCACTTAAGCTTCACAAGTGTGTAACCAAATTCACTAAAGCTTCATAAGTGTGTAACCAAATTCACTAAAGCTTCACAGGTGTAACCAAATTCACTGAACCTTCACAAGTGTAACCAAATTCACTGAATCTTCACAAGTGTAACCAAATTCACTGAACCTTCACAGGTGTAACCAAATTCACTAAAGCTTCAGAAGTGTAACCAAAGTCACTAAACCTTTACTAGTGTAACCAATTTCATTAACCCTTCACAAGTGCAAAACCAAAGTCACTAAACCTTCTCAAGTGGGTAATCAAGGTCACTTGACCTTCACAAGTGTATCCATGGTCACTTGACCTTCACAAGTGTGTATCCATGGTCACTTGACCTCCACAAGTGTGTAACCATGGTCACTTGACCTCCACAAGTGTGTAACCATGGTCACTTGACCTCCACATCTGTGTAACCATGGTCACTTGACCTCCACATCTGTGTAACCATGGTCACTTGACCTCCACATCTGTGTAACCATGGTCACTTGACCTCCACATCTGTGTAACCATGGTCACTTGACCTCCACATCTGTGTAACCATGGTCACTTGACCTTCACATCTGTGCAACCAAGGTCACTTGACCTTCAAAACTGTGCAACCAAGGTCACTTGACCTTCATAACTGTGCAACCAAGGTCACTTGACCTTCACAACTGTGCAACCAAGGCCACTTGACCTTCACACCTGTGCAACCAAGGCCACTTGACCTTCACACCTGTGCAACCAAGGTCACTTGACCTTCACAACTGTGCAACCAAGGTCATTTGACCTTCACAACTGTGCAACCAAGGTCACTTGACCTTCACAACTGTGTAACCAAGGTCACTTGACCTTCACAACTGTGTAACCAAGGTCACGACCTTCACAACTGTGTAACCAAGGTCACTTGACCTTCACAGCTGTGTAACCAAGGTCACTTGACCTTCACAGCTGTGTAACCAATGTCACTTGACCTTCAAAAATGTAACAAATTCCACTAAACCTTCACAAGTGTTTAACCAAATTTACTAGACCTTCACAAGTCAGTAACCAAATTTACTAAACCTTCACAAGTATGCAACCAAATTTACCAAACCTTCATAAGTCAGTAACCAGATTTATTAAACCTTAACATGTAACAAAATTTACTAAACCTTCACAGTATGTAACCAAATTTACTAAACCTTCACAAGTATGTAACCAAATTCACTAAATCTTCACAACTGACAAAATCACTCGACATTTACAAGTCTTATCAAATCCCCCAAACCTTCACAAGTGTGTAACCAAAGTCACAAACTAATTTAGTTTGAGTTTAGTTGATTACCCCCATTGACCAGTAATATATTGTATTTTAATGTATTCAGATCGAGTTATTTTCCCCTAAGAACTCTCATTGCAACTCAAAGTAGCCAAGTTTGAAAGCTAAATGTGCGTGCGTGCGTGTGTCTCTCTCGTTTATGAATACGTAATGTTTGAATCAAGTTTGAAATTGGGGGATATCTAATCTAGTGCAATTTCGTCGAAAAGGAAAATTGATTTCGTTAATTTAATGCTATTTTTTTTCTTGTAATCTTCAACACCCCAAAAAATGTAGCACTAGCAGTATTATGAAATTAGTGCCGACGTCAGCGTAATTAATTATATCAAAAGTGGCAAATAAGTGACTGAAATTGTTCAGGTTAGATTAATAAAGTATAAAATAGCTTACGTTTGATTCTTGTCCCTATATAGACCCAACCTCGGAACATTTGTAACAAAACATTCGACGTTTGATAAACACTAGATCCACTTTAAACTAAAACGACTTTACTTCAATTAACACTCAGCCGAAATAAAAAAAAAAAAATGGTTAAAAACCACTGGAAAAACAAATGCATAAGAATACTGACCAATCTTTTTTTTCCTTTAAGTAGAAATATGCTATAAATAGCCCAAAATAACCACCAAAAACATCGAAAACATTCTAGCAAGGGGAAAAAAATAGCACTGAATTACTGCAACAAGAAATCAATATATCAGTTTTAAGGTATATCCAATAAATTTCACTTCCAAAAATCCTCTCAATGGTAACGAACAATTAGGAAAGTTGCGTGAAAATTCTGGCACTACAATAAATGTAACCGAATACAGCTTCACGGGAGTTACTAAAATCTTTAAAATAGTAAACGAAACTATTTTATAATTTAAAAAATTATTTCAAAGTTTTATTGCTCCGCACGTGGAAGAACTTTTCAACAGAAATCTCAAGGCAAAGTGCAGTTGAGCAGTCAAAGAATAGGCTACTTGAAAAAAAGCATATGAGAACATTGTTAATTATACAATATAAAAAACCCTCTTTCAAATATGGAGAACACGCAAACGTAAGTATGAAAAACTAAGATAAGTTTGGAATTTAAATAGCTAGACACGGCAATGCCAGCAAAAAGATCAAATTCGCAACACAATTTCACGGAGAAATACTGAAAATATGGAAACAAAATACCGTGAATGTCAAGTCCATACCAATAAATCTTAAAAATAAGAATACTTACATATAACATACACAATTAACATCCACGTCTTAGGACCCAAGGCAAATGGCTTTGAACAGTCTGAATGTTCACAATGTAGAACTTTCAAAATCAAGGAAGCAGAAATCCTTCTTTGCTCTGTCGTCCTTGGGAGACAGGTGGCTCCATCTGTATTTGGTCTTCATGACCATTATTGCTTGGGCAAATCCTAACTTTTTTTTTTTTTTTTTTTTTTTTTTTTGCTTATAGAATCTGCCATTGGAAGCCATTATATTGATACTGAAGAACACATTTTTTTTAATTATAGCAAAATTTCACCTCCAATCGAATTAATAACAAAGTTTCTGCTCCTTACCTAGAACAAACGATTATCAAATTTGAAATATTTTCAACATTCTTTTGTGAATGGGACAAAAGATTGTCAGTTTTCTAATATTTTTTATTTTCTTTTTGTGAATACGGCAAATGATTAATGCCTCAGCTGCAATTGGTTGCCGCCTTTGATTACTATATCTTCACACACACACACACACACTTACCTCTAACATCGTAACATAAACAGTCAATTATTCCTTCAAATAATTTACATTACACTTGAAATTAACAAATAGGAATGACAGTCATGTACCGTAGTTTATTCGCTATAAAAGCTTGATAAAATGGTAGTATTTATTTATTTGAATATCGAATACTAGCCACGTGTTACTCAATGCCTCACTCAAACCAGCACATAGAATTAATCAGTCATTTAGACAAGTTTTTAAAGTTCATACTATTCCAGACAGCGTCACAGACATTTCTTTTTCCTTAATAAAAAGAAAAATTGGTAATTAGCATGTACCCCTCTGATAAGATATATATATATATATATATATATATATATATATATATATATATATATATATATATATATATATATATATATATACTGTATACATATATACTAAACTAACTAGAGCGTTTGAACGAAATATCTCGTGTATATATATATATATATATATATATATATATATTTACACATGATATTTCGTTCAAACGCTCTAGTTAGTTTATTATATATGTTTATATATATATATATATATATATATATATATATATATATATATATATATATATATATATATATATATGGTTCTATGGACTACTGTTGACGAACGAGTCAAATTCACGGAAAATGTTGTTCATTTTTTTTTTCTTTTTTTTGTACACATACAACTAACAAACAATGAGCAGCCTAAGATGATTATTTTCTTTTTTCTTATATATTATACATATGCAAATTGCAGACATTCCTGAGGTAAACTCACTTGAGTAGTATAGCCTATACTATATTATCAAAACATCATATAAAGGAATCCTAGAAGAAAAATATTCAGGATTGGATGGATTTAAAAATTGCGTAAAATAAAATCATTCATTCCCACTGTGAAAAAAAAAATGAAAAAAACAAATCAACTACGCTTACCGATAGGATTTTGAACAGCTACTCATAAGTTTAGGTTTACGGTTGAGGCACCTCCCTGGACCTCTCTCGTGGCAAGATGTTCCAGTCCTCTGATTGGTTATAACTTCATCGACTGTGATTGGTAGTTGCCTTCGGTTACTACAACTTAACAAATGCACACACAAAAACACATCTATAATCGTAGCCAGAAGTCAAGTATTCCTTCGAATATGACGTATTCGTTTAACTTGTACCCTTCAACAAGATTTGTTATCTATTTATTACAAAATTAATAAAAAAAAAAATTTAGGTTTATTTCCAACAAATTCGTAATTTTTGGTCCCAATTTATCTTCAATGATATTTCTCACCCCTACAAAGTTAAATTAATTCATAAAAAATACGATTGAATGACGTTACATACAAACACCGATCAGAGCTGAGAGAGAATCGGTATTTCCCGCTATTTTTTTTTATTTTTTTTCAAATGAGAGACCGAGATTTTTTTTCCTATCCCTTATACATTTTAAATATTCAAATGTTTATATCAATTGCATACAGACTTTCCCTTCAGTAATCATTCTTTTCTGTTAGGAGCGAGAAAAGCATGTGTGATCTTTTTCAAATCTTTATCATCCTCATTATATTTATCAGTCATCATCATTTTGAATATTTTTTTTAATAAGGTTGAGAATTATTATTTTAGCAACAAAAAACTATTTCAAGTTAGAAGTCCAAAAAGAATAAATAGTAAATAGCAATGTATAGGCCTGATTTTCCTTTTATGTTTGTTTCATTATAAACATTATCAAAACAATATCATAAGTACAGAAGAAATGGTCTTATTAGCGAAAAAAAAAACATTCAAATTTTCATTTTGCCACGACTGAAAGCAATTGAAATTAGGCTTTCTGTTTTCCTCTGTTTCCTTTATAAACTAGATCAATAAATCTAATGTTGACATTTAATTGAAAATTGATAACATGTATATTTAATAAAGCACTTTTATAATTTTTGTTTCTCTCTTTTAACTTTTTTCCAGTAAAAACATATCAGATCAAGAAACTACAAGTAAGTCCCTACTACAATTCTTAAGATATTATGTCCCCTTAACCCCTACTGGAAAATTTACTAAAAAAAAATTCATCTCCCTGATATTGGCCTCTCCTCTTTCTATCTTTAACCAACCAACGAAGTCTTTGAAATCTTAGCCTTTGTTTGTGATTATGTAAGAGCTATTTTAGTCTGTTTTTATGTTAACATATCGAATCACATCACTCTCTCTAGCCAATGGCGACATTCCTTACCCAAAGCATTACCAAACCCCGGCCCCAGTAGGAATCCTCACATCTCACCCCAACACCAACTGATACACTTGCAATTCAAGTCCTTATCCATTGTTATGTAAGGTCTATTCTGGTGTATTTCTATATTGGCAAACGTGTTCAAATCACACACGAAGCACCAAGTACTTCAACCATCATTTGTTACCCACTTCTGACTCTGGTCCCACCCACATCACCAAAGCATTTTACCAGTAATGCAAGTTATTAACACAAGATTATTTTTATTTATTCCTTTTTTTTCTCAACTATCATTTCTACAAAATAATATCTTCGTGTTTTATATATTTCATATTAGAATTGTTCATTGTTTTCAGGAGTAAGAGGTAGCCTACTGTCATTATTTCCATTTATTGACATTCTATGTTATATTTGTCATGCTTTTACATATACATTCTCTATTTCCAAGCCCATGAATGACTGAAAACAGGAATTATCCAGTTCATAGTGACAGTCCCACGCAAGGTGGAATGACAGAAGAGCAAACAAACCTTATGTCTAATTAACTAAATTTATATTATCTCTCTCTCTCTCTCTCTCTCTCTCTCTCTCTCTCTCTCTCTCTCTCTTCTCTCTCTCTCTCTCTCTCTCTCTCTCTCTCTCTCTCTCTCTCTCTCTCTCTCTCTCTCTCTTTTGGGGGCAGAATGTTTATTTGTCATGTTTTTTTGTTTATTGTATACCTTATAAATTATACATTATAGAATACTTCTTGTGTCAAAGGAAACAAATGGATATTTTCATTATAGTTCTGTACTGTATGAGGTCCATTATTACTGATGGGTAGTTTTATCTTTCGATGGTTATTTATTGTGGAATTATTGCGGAATAACAGTCGGACTTCAAAGAATGTAGGCCTACTGTAGTTTTTTTTTTTTTTTTTTTTTTCACACAAAATCATAGTGCTGTCATTATTTAGAGAAAATTATATAAAAAAAATTTCTGAAAAATTATTCTATAATCACTTAGTGAATGGAAAAAAATATTTTGGTTGTTTAGAGTGAAATACAATAGAAAAAAAGCCAACTTTTGACAAATTAATTCTGTGATCAACAGTAAAACAAATAAACATAGAAATGTGTTTCCGATGGTGACAAAACTTGTCTACTGTATAGCTTGAGAAGTGGATCCGCTGCCTCGTAGCGAAAGGGTTAATATAATAATGAGAGAGGCAGCAGACACATTGGCGACAGACGTAGTTCCCGTTCCGGCAAAATCCTGAGAATCGGGAGGCGGGGTATACGTTTCTTAAAGTTTTGGCCTTAATGAGCCAAATTAACAGTATCATTAAATAACAATAAATTCAAGCACATGTCTTGAATATGATAGAGTAAACATATGAATTTCTTACTAATTAGATGAGCTCTTCCTTCACTGAATGGATCTTGTGACTCCAGGTAGTTTCATTAGGTGTGGGATTTTTACTACACTACCTCCATATTAGAACCTCACTTCTCACTATCTCACATAGCTTAGGCTTTCACTGTTCATAACCTTATCTCTCCTAATAAGATACATTATATTAAAAACATCTTAACCACTGCAAAAGTAATACTGTAATCTTTTAAAAATCATACAGGGCTGGTAACCACTGCTCAAGTAAGCATTAATGGAAAACTAGCCACAAAAAGCTGCCATGCAAATCACACATAATTATGACCATGGAATACATTAAAGATATTAGTCCATCTGAGAATTGGAAATAACCCTTTCACACTATTAATTAATGGCCATCACAACAAGTGGGGTATTAAGACATACAACAAATGTGCAAACCCCAAAACCAATTAATATTGAAGACTCACTCAATACTAACAACTTGACCCTGTAGGAAGGTAGTGGTATCTGTGAACCTCATGCAGTGCACAGTGGACATTACTTATGTCTTTGCAGGATACTTTCAGCACTAACTGCGTTAGCTGTTTGTCCCTTTACAGTACTTTAACTCTGTTCTTGTTTCCCTATTTTCCATTATGCTGTAGAACCTCTTCAAGCGTTTTTACCTCATAGTGTAACTTGGGGCAAAATGGCCTCACTGCTTATATACCCCAAATCCTTATAATTGAAATTCCTTGAAAAAAAAAAAATCAAACATAATTTTAGACTACGGTATTCCAATAACAGAGTTTTAACAAAATTGCTATTCATAACAAAATAGTGATATTTTTTCTTTTTCATGAGAAAAAAAAATTACTCTGTCCTGTAACAGTTAGGGATTTAAAATAGTTATATTTCAAAATTCACCCGAAACTATGTAATGAATCAGCTTATTCAACTTCTTCATTTTTAAATATCCATCAATTTATGTGGCATGTCAATTGCCTTCATCTGGTCCCGTCCCTAGCTCTGTATAGTGTATATTGCCCAGAAACTTTTTCCTTTGTTGGCCTCTAGTCTTCTCCCCTATATATTTCCCATAGGGCACAAAAGTTTGATCTTTTCTCTTCTTATTACATGTCCCAGAAATTCCATCTTCCTCCTTATCACTTTTAGAAGTGATCCCCTGATTCACTCTTCTCAATACATCCTCATTTGTTACTCTCTCAGTCCATAGGGTCATTCTTCTGTAAAACAATTCAGCTGCATTTACTTAATTTTCAAAGTTTTTGTTTACATGTCCACATATTTACTTAAATTTTCAAGTTCTTGTTTATGTCCACATATCAGCCATAGGTGTGGACCATACATAGGGTTTCAGCACTAAATTTTTGTGTGAATCCTTATTCTGTTGTTTCTTAATAAGGCTTTCAGACTGTTGAATGCATATTTTGATATTAATATTAGTTTTTATATTTATTACTTCTTGCATCATGTGTTACCATACTATCTAATTATACAAAGGCATTTGTTTGTTTTACTGTTGCTCTGTCCATTATGATGTTGCAATTTGGAGGTTCCAGGTTTTTATGCTTATACCACTTCTGTTTATTTTTATGTTGCTTTTTAGTCCCATGTTCTCACTCTCACTTTTTACCGTGTCAAGAATCAGCTATTATCAGTCTCATCTGCAAATCTAATAACACATCCATACATACATACACTATACAGTATTATTAATATTTCAAAATTTTGAAATATAGGTAGATCTAAAAGGAAACAAGAGAAATTTGCATATAATTTATTGATAACATTTCCCAATATACTGTATAGGCAGCTCATTTATTTTAATACAAGACTGCTTATCTTTAGCCTTTCACAAACATCCCCAGTTTCTCCAAGAATTAAACAAGGCAGCAGCAATCACTCAGCATTATATTGCTTTCCAATCCAAATCTACAATGCTTTAACTATATTAGAGTAAATATACGTCCTTATTACAGCACATAAATTAGGTTAGAATATCACATTTTTAATCTGAACTTCATTACTAATTACAGAAATAATACATAATTCAAAGGGTTACTTTTCATTTATCTTAAGGGTGATGAAGATAAGGAAGTAAGTGATGAGAATGTCGATTCATAATGCCTAGTTGATTGATCATCATCTGCCTGATTGTTCTTTAACTCGCCCATAGTATGTACCAGCCTCGCCCAATCATCAGCTCGGGGGGCAGCAAGTTGCTGTAAGAGAAATGGATGAATATCAATCAAAACAATGAAAGAAATTGAATAGTTACCATGAAATAAAACATAAGAAAGAAATTCATGCAAAATTTAAATGTGTGAATATTTGACACGGAAAAAATGTGCATAAATTAAATCAAGGTATTCGTACGATTTAAATTGAATTGAACTAATCCCGAGATGTAATTCCCTTATTTAAACTGAACTGACTGAGGAATTAAATTCTATCATAAGCATAACGATCTCTATAACTTTGTAAAATTGATACAAATCCTAAACTTTCAAGAAAGTCAAAGGGAAAGTAGCAAAAAAATACTTGTCCCTAAATTAAGTAAGATAATACAAAAAAAAAAATAATTTCAAGGAGTAATCCTTAATTTTCACAAACCCCAATTTGATTCTATTAGTAATCTATTGCGATTGAAATGTCTTTTCCAAAACATACCTTTACCTTAACATGAGCCATTGAGCTTACCAATAGTCCATAAGGATTAAAAGGCTTTACTATAAAATTATGTATACAAAATAGGTATCGGCCACATTAATAAAATCTACTTTCAACTAGATACTGACAATATTATTAATGTACTATGAACATAACAATCCATTTATATTGGATGACTTTCTGTACTCTTGGCAAACTCTCACAATACCACAAACTGTAATGGTTGTTAATGTACAATATATATTTCTATGAACTACCCTACTGCTGCTACCTCCGCGGTCATGCCTTAGATGACCGCGGAGGTAGCAGCAGTAGGGGATTCAGCATTATGAAGCTTCATATGTCGTGGATAATGTGGGAGGGTGGGCTGTGGCACCCTAGCAGTACCAGCTGAACTCGGTTGAGTCCCTTGTTAGGCTGGAGGAACGTAGAGAGTAGAGGTCCCCTTTTTGTTTTTGTTTCATTTGTTGATGTCGGCTACCCCCCAAAATTGGGGGAAGTGCCTTGGTATATGTATGTATGTATGTACCCTGATGTCCATATTGCAGTTTCTCTGTCGCCACTGGTACAACTCACAAGTGTCCCTCTTCCAAATTGTCATAAGTTTTATTGGATTTTAAGTTGTCTTCCTCTGAATTTAATAATTTCTACACGAGGATAATACTGCAATTTTAATTACATTTGTAAGGTGTGCAGTTGGCTCATTATTCTTCACAAGGTAAGTATGTTTCTAGTTTGAGTGCTAATATAACTGGTGTTCAGTTCAGGAGGAAATCCAGAGAAGACTCGGCTAGCTATTTGTAGCGGGGATGATGATGAATATGACACGCCAACACTCTAATATACTTAACCAGCAAGTTTTGATAGCAATGCGCTTCAAAAGTTTAAATGACAGTATTCAGGTTCCTCTGCTCATCTCAAGATGGCTGGTGTGATTTCGCTTATAAGTGGTAATTCCAATATTACCTGTGCGGTTGCTAACCTAACCAGACTCTCTAAGTCTGATGTAGGGTAATAGTGTTACATTTACATTCGGTAAGGGTTCTGAATGTTCACCAAATATTTCAGAGTCGAGATACTCTTCTAGAACCACTTCTTTAATTAGTTTTAGAGCCTTCATCTAATAAATCCTTGCATTCCCACATTCTTATTCGCTCTTTTAGAAAACTAGATTGCAAGGCAGAAGGCGGAGTTGGTAGTCTGGATCCAAAAAACTCTCCACTTGTTAAAGTAAGCACTCTTAAGCAGACTTTTTATTTTCTATTTTTCTTTATTGGTGGATGGGTTTCATACCGTACGATTCTCTTAGTTCTTTAATGTTCTTGGTGATGTTTCAGACAAACCTGATCAGTTTCCTCATGCTTTCGGTGGTATTGTGCTTTGTTTGCTTATTAGCACAGCTACTTGCTCATCACAGATCAACTTTAGCGGGGGTATATGGTAAATGCCAATACCTTTTTATGAATTAAGTCTAACTAGAAAGAAATCTTAAAAATAGGATTATTTATATTCAGTGAAAGAAATATAGAAAAGAATGAATATTTTTTTCATCATTACTGTACTGTACGTGAGTACAAGGACAATTATTAATAAAGGAAGAAATGAGCATAACTAAAATACAGTACAGCACAAGTACACTAGAGGTGTCGTTGCAAAGGCTTTGCCACGACCCTGAAAGTTTTGAATCCGTACCTGAGCAATTGAGCAGAAGCTCCCATACCAGTTTTAAATGATATAAATGAATGGGTAGGAATCCTAGTTCCAAATTATCCACCTTTGTAAAAATATGAAGAAAACAAACACTTAGTACAGTAATACCTCACAACACAAAATTAATTAGTTCTGGAGTGGCTTTCGCAAAGTGATATTTTCATGATCGGAGTCACCCATTTTACATGTAAATCGCTTAATTCATTCCAAACCCTGCAAAAGGCCACATTAAATCTTATTATACTTAATTTACAGGTATTAAAGTTAGTTTAGGTATACTGAATAGTTTAAATGTATTTGGCTGTACAGTATTTCATTGTGGTTATACTGTAGCTTTATTATAAAATTGAATGTGGTGTTTTTGTGGGGTTTGGAACAGATTAGGCGATTTACATGTAAAATGTAACTCGACACAAAATTTTTACGAAACAAAACCCACTCCAGAACAAATTAATTTTGTGTTGTGAGGCATTACTATTTTTAAAGTCATCTTCATGAAGGATAACAAATCTTAATAACCTAAACTCGCAGTCTTAGCCACATAAAATTTTGAATGCTACTGATTTTCACTAGGTAAATACACTGACATTTGCATTCCAACCATGTCAAAAACCATACAGACAGCAATGGATCCTCTATGTGTATCCTTACAGGTATTATTATTATTATTACTATCCAAGCTACAACCCTAGTTGGAAAAGCAAGATACTATAAGCCCAGGGGCTCCAACAGGGAAAAATAGCCCAGTGAGGAAGGGAAATAAGGAAATAAATAAATGAAGCGAACAAATTAACAATAAATCATTCTAAAATAAGAAACAACGTCAAAACAGACATGTCATATAATAAACTATCAACAACATCAAAAACAAATGTCATAAATAAACTATAAAAAGACTATGTCCGCCTGGTCAACAAAAAAGCATTTGCTCCAACTTTGAACTTTTGAAGTTCTACTGATTCAACCACCCGATTAGGAAGATCATTCCACAACTTGGTCACAGCTGGAATAAATGCATTCACAGATGTATCTGCTTTACTTACTGCAAACATTTATATCCATGTGTGTCTTGAGTAGAGAGCAAAGCAATGCCCATTCCTACTACTGACACTTGGTACTATATAGGGGATTCAAATCAGGTCCTAAAGATTAGCACCTTGCACAGAATCGAGTGTTTGTGACTCTAGATGATTAACACAGACCCCAAATAATTTATCAGACCTTCCCTAGATCTGTACAATTGGCATTATAAAAAACAGGAATGGGTAAAAACAAGAAATATGTTATTTTCATTAGTAAAATAAATTTTTGAATATACTTACCCGATGATCATGTAGCTGTCAACTCCGTTGCCCGACAGAAATCTACGGTCGGGATACGCCAGCGATCGCTATCCAGGTGGAGGTGTACTTCAACAGCGCCATCTGTGGTCAGGTACTCAAGTACTTCTTGTCAACAAGAACTCAATTTTCTCCTCGGTCCACTGGTTCTCTATGGGGAGGAAGGGCGGGTTCTTTAATTCATGATCATCGGGTAAGTATATTCAAAAATTTATTTTACTAATGAAAATAACATTTTTCAATATTAATCTTACCCGATGATCATGTAGCTGATTCACACCCAGGGTGGTGGGTGGAGACCAGCATACATGTTAACAAAGAAGCTAAGTATCCCGTATTTCATTTTATTAGTTATTCAAAATAACATAAAATAAATAAGTACCTGGTAAGGAAGTCGACTTGAACCATTACTCTGCCTTTATTAAGTACGTCTTCCTTACTGAGCGTAGCGGTCCTCTTAGGATGCTGAACGACTCTTAGGTGCTGAAGTATAAAGGGCTGCAACCCATACTAAAGGACCTCATCACAACCTCTAACCTAGGCGCTTCTCAAGAAAGAATTGACCACCCGCCAAATCAACAAGGATGCGGAAGGCTTCTTAGCCCTCACCTACTACTGCACTCGCTGCTACGAATGGTCCCAGGGTGTAGCAGTTCTCGTAAAGAGACTGGACATCTTTGAGATAGAATGATGCGAACACTGACTTGCTTCTCCAATAGGTTGCATCCATAACACTCTGCAGAGAACGGTTCTGTTTGAAGGCCACTGAAGTAGCCACAGCTCTCACTTCATGTGTCCTTACCTTCAGCAAAGCAAGGTCTTCTTCCTTCAGATGAGAATGTGCTTCTCTAATCAGAAGCCTGATGTAGTAAGAAACTGCGTTCTTAGACATTGGTAGAGAAGGCTTCTTGATAGCACACCATAAGGCTTCTGATTGTCCTCGTACAGGTTTTGACCTTCTTAGATAGTACCTAAGAGCTCTAACTGGGCAAAGTACTCTCTCCAGTTCGTTCCCCACCAAGTTGGACAGGCTTGGGATCTCGAACGACTTAGGCCAAGGACGTGAAGGAAGCTCGTTTTTAGCCAAAAAACCGAGCTGCAAGGAACATGTAGCCGTTTCAGATGTGAAACCTATGTTCCTGCTGAAGGCGTGGATCTCACTTACTCTTTTAGCTGTTGCCAAGCACACGAGGAAAAGAGTTTTTAATGCGAGGTCCTTAAAAGAGGCTGATTGGAGAGGTTCAAATCTTGATGACATAAGGAACCTTAGGACCACGTCTAGATTCCAGCCTGGAGTGGACAACCGACGTACCTTTGAGGTCTCAAAAGACCTAAGGAGGTCCTGCAGATCTTTGTTGGTGGAAAGATCCAAGCCTCTGTGGCGGAAAACCGCTGCCAACATACTTCTGTAACCCTTGATCGTAGGAGCTGAAAGGGATCTAACGTTCCTTAGATGTAACAGGAAGTCAGCAATCTGGGTTACAGTGGTACTGGTTGAGGAAACTGCATTGGCCTTGCACCAGCTTCGGAAGACTTCCCACTTAGACTGATAGACTCTGAGAGTGGATGTCCTCCTTGCTCTGGCAATCGCTCTGGCTGCCTCCTTCGAAAAGCCTCTAGCTCTTGAGAGTCTTTCGATAGTCTGAAGGCAGTCAGACGAAGAGCGTGGAGGTTTGGGTGTACCTTCTTTACGTGAGGTTGATGTAGAAGGTCCACTCTTAGAAGAAGAGTCCTGGGAACGTCGACCAGCCATTGCAGTACCTCTGTGAACCATTCTCTCGCGGGCCAGAGGGGAGCAACAAACGTCAGCCGTGTCCCTTTGTGAGAGGCGAACTTCTGAAGTACCCTGTTGACAATCTTGAACGGCGGGAATGCATACAGGTCGAGATGGGACCAATCCAGCAGAAAAGCATCCACGTGAACTGCTGCTGGGTCTGGAATCGGAGAACAATACAACGGGAGCCTCTTGGTCATCGAGGTAGCGAACAGATCTATGGTTGGCTGACCCCACAGGGCCCAAAGTCTGCTGCAAACATTCTTGTGAAGGGTCCACTCTGTGGGGATGACCTGACCCTTCCGGCTGAGGCGATCTGCCATGACATTCATATCGCCCTGAATGAACCTCGTTACCAGCGTGAGCTTTCGATCTTTTGACCAGATGAGGAGGTCCCTTGCGATCTCGAACAACTTCCTCGAATGAGTCCCTCCCTGCTTGGAGATGTAAGCCAAGGCTGTGGTGTTGTCGGAGTTCACCTCCACCACCTTGTTTAGCTGGAGGGACTTGAAGTTTATCAAGGCCAGATGAACCGCCAACAACTCCTTGCAATTGATGTGAAGTGTCCTTTGCTCCTGATTCCATGTTCCCGAGCATTCCTGTCCGTCCAATGTCGCACCCCAGCCCGAGTCTGATGCGTCCGAGAAGAGACGGTGGTCGGGGGTCTGAAAAGCTAAAGGTAGACCTTCCTTGAGAAGAATGCTGTTCTTCCACCACGTTAGAGTAGACCTCATCTCTTCGGAAACAGGAACTGAGACCGTCTCTAGCGTCATGTCCTTTATCCAGTGAGCAGCTAGATGATACTGAAGGGGGCGGAGGTGGAGTCTCCCTAACTCGATGAACAGGGCCAGCGATGAAAGTGTCCCTGTTAGACTCATCCACTGCCTGACTGAGCATCGGTTCCTTCTCAGCATGCTCTGGATGCACTCTAGGGCTTGGTTGATCCTTGGGGCCGACGGAAAAGCCCGAAAAGCTCGACTCTGAATCTCCATACCCAGGTAAACAATGGTCTGGGATGGGACGAGCTGGGACTTCTCTAAATTGACCAGGAGGCCCAGTTCCTTGGTCAGATCCATAGTCCATCTGAGATTCTCCAGACAGCGACGACTTGTGGGAGCTCTTAAAAGCCAGTCGTCTAAATAGAGGGAGGCTCTGATGTCTGCCAAGTGAAGGAATTTCGCAATATTCCTCATCAGTCTCGTAAACACAAGAGGTGCCGTGCTTAGGCCAAAGCACAGGGCTTGGAACTGGTACACAACCTTTCCAAAGACGAATCTTAGGAAAGGTTGGGAGTCTGGATGGATGGGGACGTGAAAGTATGCGTCTTTCAGGTCTAACGAGACCATCCAGTCCTCCTGCCTGACCGCTGCTAGGACCGACTTCGTCGTCTCCATCGTGAACGTCTGCTTGGTGACATAAGCATTGAGAGCACTGACGTCCAGCACCGGTCTCCAACCTCCTGTCTTCTTGGCTACCAGGAAGAGACGGTTGTAAAAGCCCGGGGATTGATGATCCCGGACTATGACCACTGCTTCCTTTTGTAGCAAGAGCGACACCTCTTGTTGCAACGCTAGCCTCTTGTCCTTCTCCTTGTAGTTGGGAGAGAGGTTGATGGGAAATGTAGCTAGAGGGGGATTGTGGCAGAACGGAATTCTGTATCCCTCCCTTAGCCACTTCACAGACTGAGCGTCTGCACCTCTGCTCTCCCAAGCTTGCCAGAAGGTCTTGAGTCTGGCTCCTACTGCTGTCTGAAGAGGAAGGCAGTCAAAACTTGCCTTTTGCAGACTTGGAACCCTTCTTGGACTTGCCACGGTGACTGTCTGCACGGGTACCTCCTCTGCTGGAGGTTCTGCCACGAAAGGGCGGGATGAACCTAGAAGCAGGTGTATCAACTGCTGTAGGGCGGAAGGGTCTAGGCACGGAAGGTAAGGTTTTAGCCTTACGTGCAGAAGAAGCCATGAGGTCATGAGTATCCTTCTGGATAAGTGAGGCAGCCATCCCCTTAATCAACTCCTCCGGAAACAGACACTTGGAGAGAGGAGCAAACAGCAACTCTGACTTCTGGCAAGGAGTGATACCAGCAGATAAGAAGGAGCACAGATGTTCTCTCTTCTTGAGGACTCCTGATACATATGAAGCCGCAAGTTCACCAGACCCATCCCGAATTGCCTTGTCCATGCTAGACATGATCAGCATGGCCGAGTCCTTATCTGAAGGGGAAGTCTTCCTGCTTAAGGCTCCCAAACACCAATCGAGGAAGTTGAATATCTCGAAGGCACGAAAGACTCCCTTCAACATATGATCAAGATCGGAAAAGGACCAGCAGATCTTCGAACGTCTCATAGCCAACCTGCGGGGAGAGTCAACCAGACTTGAGAAGTCGGCCTGGGCAGAGGCAGGAACCCCCAAGCCAGGTTCCTCTCCCGTGGCATACCAGACGCTCGACTTAGAAGCCAGCTTGGGAGGAGGAAACACAAAAGAGGTCCTTCCCAGTTGCTTCTTGGAATGCAACCAGTCCCCCATAACCCTCAAAGCTCTCCTAGATGATCTGGCGAGAACAAGCTTGGTGAAGGCAGGCGCAGCAGACTGCATGCCCAGAGCAAACTCGGAGGGAGGAGAACGAGGGGTTGCAGACACAAAGTGTTCAGGATACAAATCCCTGAACAAAGCAAGGACTTTACGAAAGTCTAAGGAGGGTGGCGAAGACTTGTGTCCTTCAACATCAGAGTGAGGTTCATCCAGATGAGCAGCTTCATCATCCGATACATCATCATCCGAAAGTTGAGTTGTGAGTGGCAAAGGCAGAGCAGCAAGCTGAACGGCTGAATCCTGCAGAACGGGTGCATGCGTACCTGCGGATCCATCATCATGCCTCTGCTGGACAGTCTGCGAGCTGGCAACAACAAAAGCAGAAGGCTGGTGTGTGGGAGGGTCTGCGGTGGGCTGAGGAGCATGCGGTATGGTATGCAGAGCATGCTGTAAGGTATGCGGCTCGTGCTGCATGGTATGCGGAGCATGCTGTAAGGTCTGCAGAGCATGCTGCATGGGCTGAGGAGAATGCCGCATAGTGCTGGAACCCGGCAACTCCTGATGCGGCAGCTCACGCATGTTAGCAGATGGTGCAGCAAGAACATGCGTCTGGCAGGGAGGACTGCGCATCGGTGGAGGAGCTCTCACAGGTGGGGTGTGGGAGCAGGCAGCCGCAGTATCTGCTGAGCGCACAACCTCTGCGGGTTGTAGGTTAACAGGAGAGGTGTTAACCTTCTCGGCATGATACTCCTGCATAAATGCCGCAAGCTGAGACTGCATAGTCTGCAGCATGGACCACTTAGGGTCTACTGTGGTTGGAGCAACAACAGATGGAGCAGAGGCCTGTTGAGGGACCACTCTACCTCTCTTGGGAGGTGTGCAGTCATCAAATGACTGCGGCGAGTCCGAACTGACCCAGTGGCTACACCTGGGCCGTTGGACTAGCTCGGAAGGGACCTTACGTTTGAGCGGTCGTGAGACCTTGGTCCACCGTTTCCTCCTGGAAACCTCTTCCACAGACGAGGAATGTAAGGGCTCATTCGTCTGTAAGTGGATGGGACGATCCTTAGCAGATACGTCCGCAACCACTGAGGATACATCCGTGCGCCGATCAAGGCCTGCCGAACCCTTTGGTCCTTCGACATTGCTTCTCCCCTGGGCTTGGGAGCTTGCAAGAGGTCCCGGACTGGGAGGACGACTGGCACGCACAGATGTACCCTCATGCGCAACACTGACACTGACACTATGCACATCACTAGCACTAACACTTCCCACTGCACTCTTCGCTTTCAGCTCTCTGACATCTGCCAAGAGCTGATTGCGGTCACTAACCAACGACTCCACCTTCTCACCGAGAGCCTGAATGGCACGCAACATATCAGCCATTGCAGGCTGAGCACTCGTAGCAGGTTCGGGAGTCACCACCACAGGGGAAGGAAAAGGTTGAGGGGCATGGGGAGAGGAAAAATCCACAGAGCGAGAAGAACTCCTCCTATCTCTCTCCTTCTCTAACCTACGTGCATATCTGAGGAATTCATTAAAATCGAATTCCGAAAGCCCAGCATATTCCCCACATCGATCTTCCAATTGACAGGATTTACCCCTACAATTGGAACATACGGTGTGAGGATCTATAGAGGCCTTCGGAAGACGCCTAGTACAAGTCCTAACACTACACTGCCTGTATTTAGGAACTTGGGAATGGTCAGACATCTTGAATTTAGAGGTAGTCAAGGGGGAATTCCAAAATTAAGCAAAGATCGTTAACCAATGAATCAAATTAATTCCAAAAGCTTGCTAAGCTAAGGATAAAGCTTCCTGGAAAGCGAAGGCTAAACTTCAGAGCAAATACATCACCAAATCGTGAACAAAAGACTCCAAAATCAACAGCGTATCCATGTAGGTCTTGCCGGCGGCACGACAGAGGAAAAAAATTGAGTTCTTGTTGACAAGAAGTACTTGAGTACCTGACCACAGATGGCACTGTTGAAGTACACCCCCACCTGGATAGCGATCGCTGGCGTATCCCGACCGTAGATTTCTGTCGGGCAACGGAGTTGACAGCTACATGATCATCGGGTAAGATTAATATTGAAAAATACCAAGTTAAAAAGAAAAATTCCAAACAAACAAGACCATAAGCAATCAATTTCAGGAATTGAGCAAAGGTGGTGGGTGTTCCTTCTACCTGCTTAATTTTAGAAGAAAAAAAATTATCCTGTAAATGACAAAAAAATGTCTCTCTCCCACATTTATTGTGTTCCATACAATAAAAGAAATAAGCTTTAATACTCTGTACTGTAATTTTTCAGTCTTATTCCATTTTCAATGGCATCTATATATCCAGTATATAATCTGAAAATGTTACCTATAACTGAATTTAAGAAATCCTGCATTACCTATCATTCTAAAACACATTTTGTGGTCAAACTAATGTCTAACTTTGGGGTTGACAACCAAACAGGTATGTAAAGAATATACCTCCAGTGGCTAACAAAACTTTGAAAGCTTGAACACTTCAGTATAAGTGTAGCATAATCACACCTAGTTCTTTGAAATTGAAATTGCCATATTTAATCAAAATAACTATCAGATGTTTCAGGAAAATATTCACACAGCCTGAGGAATTTTGGAGAGAATACTAATCACTTGACTCTAAAGCTTTAAAGTATATCAAAGAGAATTGTGTGGGAGTTACACATGATCACACAAACATGAATATTTTTTCTGTAATTCTATTAAAATAATGCATCAAATGTGGCAAAATCTTTGCTGTCCTTGTTAAACACATTGTATTAGCTTTAGAGCCATAATAAGCTACAATTTCCATTGAAAAAAAAAATGTCCTCATCGTATCTTGATAAAGAATTTTCCTTTCCATGAAAAACCTACTCACCTAAAAATTAATTCAACATCAAACCCATATATCTTATTTTCAAATTCTATGAGTTTTCCAGTTGATAAATAAATTCCTTTATCCTAAATGCTAGAGGTTCTGATTGCAAAAAATGGAGTAATTTCGTGCTTTACATAAATATATATAATTAATACTTCTATATATTTTCTTCTATTTTATTGCTCAAAACAAAAAATACTCACCTCTCCAACATCATATATCCATATCTTGCCCAGGTCATCACCAACAGTAATCTGGGTTCCTGAATTTGTCCATGAAACCCTATTCAGTGCTGGGTTGCCCTCTACATAGGTGCTTGCTGTAGGGACCTGCAGAGATCAAAGATCTAAGTTCTTGTGCTTACATAGTTTTTTTTTTTTAACATTATTATTATCAATTGCTAAGCTACAACCCTAGTTGGAAAAGCAGAATGCTATATGCCCATGGGCTCCAACAGGGAAAATAGTCCAGTGAGGACAGAAAACAAGGAAAATTAAATATTTTAAGAACAGTAACATTAAAATAAAAATCTCCTATGTAAAGTATAAAAACTTTAACAAAACAAGAGGAAGAGAAATAAGATATAATAGAGTGCCTGAGTGTATCTTCAAGCAAGAGAACTCTAACCCAAGACTAGAGAACAATGGTTTAATCTTATATCATTTTCAAGTTTGCTTTGCACCTGTTCTGTAATATATATATACCTAATGACATCAAAATTGGATGTCAGTGAATGGAAAATTAGAATCAGTTACTCGTAAAAATATGAATACACAATAATCTAGAACTTTATTAGAGTAGGAATGAAATGCTCAATATCCTGTTATAAAATTTAGAAAAAAAATATTGACAATATTTCAAGAGCAAGAAAATTTCTTTCAGCTTAAATGGGCAACACTTAAAAAATAATTATCTACCATTCTTCTTTGCAATTTGTGAGTGCTTTACACAAGTGTAAAATTTCTGATAATTTTCAGAATTAAATACATCAATTATAAAATCCTTCCTACTATTATATTGATTTCCCTTCTTTATGGCATTTACATACAGGAGCTACTACACATGACATCCCTAACTGTTCAAAATGAGGCATTGCTATTGATTAAGACTCTCGATATCTAACATTTCAAACAACACACTAACTTTTCAAGTTACAGAACACTGGTATCAGAAAACTGAGAACAAATTAGCATTATAGTCCTTTCTCAAAAGTAACAATTACCATTACATTAATAGTTTAAAATTATTCACAATAATTGTTACACAAATCTAATATGAAAAACAATCTTGATAATAAGATTTCTTATTTCTATACTCACCAGATACTCATATTGCTTTGTCTCTGGACACTTGGAATATCAATGTTACTCCTTATACTAATGCTTCTAATAAAGCAATGACATTAACCAGTGTCTAACAACAATAAAATACCATGCATGTTAAATACCATCTTCAGTCTCAGTCGAAACACTTCCGTATCCTTTCGACATCACTAAACAGTGGGGATGAGGGTGGGCATATATCTTAATAATTCCCTCGGCAAAAAGGTAGCCTAGCCTTCTCTGGATTTTACATGGCTTCTTTTACACTTTGCTTATTCTGATCATGAAACATACTTCCCTGAGAGGAACAGTTAGGAATCCATACTCCCATCAGAATCTCTAAATTTGAAAACTCTCACTGACATGCGACACAAACAGAATGCAGATCATGATCACCCAAAAACCTTATGTAATTAATAAATTAAGACAAATGCACAGCACATTGTTGTTAGACACTGCTATGTCTCATTGCTTTACTCAAGGCATTAATATAAGCAAATTAAAGAAGATTGGAAAGTTCTTAATTTTAAGTAGCATCAGCATTCCCAGCTTCCAAAGACAAAAGAAATATGAACCCCAGGGGAGGGTTACAGAAATAATTATACATTAACTATGTAAAATGCAATGAAAGGGATAAATTTACTAGATATTATCTTTAAAGAATGGAAAGAAAACTTTGCTTATGGAAATAAGGAGAATATGCTTTTTATCAACTAAAATCTCATGAAAAATTTGTAGTACAATACATGATAACCCTTTCATTTTTCTCTTCTATAAGCCACCATTTAGTACAATACATTATTCCCTTTTGCTCCACCAAACATTAGTAGCCTTTTATCAATTGATTGGAACAATTAAAACTTTAATCATGTAATGTAAATATCCAATTTCCAATTACAGGTATAGGTGTCAGGTTTCAGTTCCTGTTTCATCTGAATAGATGCTCACCAGAACCTCAGTCGAGCAAGCCCAAACCCCCACTGTGGTGCCCAACCACAGCAACGCCTCCACAGTAAACAGCTTAAACTCTCAGTCCAAGGCTGGGATCGATCTGCTGCCAGGAGGCTAGCATGATGCAACCAAAAATCTATGTGATCAGCCTGGTAATTCATAACCATACAGATTATCAATAAGATGTAATCAATTGGCTGTTATACCCTAGATTGAAGTAAATTACTATAATGTGCAGAAGTTAGCATCCTAACTTATGAAATTCAGTTTTGTAAATTTTCCTATATCTAATTTTGTCCAGAATTTTCCAAAGTTATGCCTGAAGCAATATATCCACCTCTGTGATTCCAGAGGGGTCCCAAAACTCAGTCAGGCAAATCCCATTGAACACTTTTGGACAGAACAATATTTTTCTTTTTATTGCTAGCTGCAAATTTATTTTTCATGGTACTATATTATTGATTATGGAGTCTCTGATGCTGCAAAATGTCCAATACTTTAACGTAAAATTTACTAAACTTCAACACAACAAACTGATAAGCTCAAGTTAATCAATAAACTACTATAGATGACAATAAAGTACTTTCAACCATCATTATCTCAAAGTAGAAAAAAATCCTGTTCATGAATTACCCTTGAATCACATATAATTTAGCTTAAGAAAAAGTTACAATGACAACTACTGGGTTTACCTATAAAGAATACAAATTAGGAGACCTTTCAAGACATACTAGATGATTTATTGCATACCTCAGTATCCTGGTTCAAGTTCCACAAATCAATTCGACCTGTACCATCAACTGACGTGAATAATGCTGGATGTATGGGTGACCATGCAACATCATAAACATAATCTCCATTATCTTCAAACGAATACAAGGGCTTTGTCTCCTGTAATTAAGATAACAGTTTAAATATTCAGCAGTTACTCCATAAAATAAATTATTAAAATCAATTACTGTACAGAAAAAAATCTTGTTCATATATTTTGGATACTTCATGTTTGTGTAATTGTACTGTTGTTATTACATTTCTAAACACAATTGATTTCAGACAACAAAATATTTTGTTAATGCTTTAGATGTTTATAAGAATCAACAATCCAAATAGAAGCTTGTATGCTCTACCTTATCTAACATGTTCATTTTTCGATGCACCAATTTATTTACGCTATGCCCTAAGTAGCAGTAACTACTCATTTCACCTCAGAACTTCTTAAAAAGCAAAATGTGAAACTTTTTCTGTTCACAGTAGCAAATCCAACATTCAGGATTAAATGATTACCTACCACACTTTGAAGGTAACAAGAATTAACTTCAAAGCCTCATTTGAAGAAAGAGCTTTCTCATCTTACTATGTGAAATGTTCAATCCTGCTTTTCCCTCCAAGGCTTTTTGTAACTCACTCTTACTAAATTGATAAAAAAAAGGGGATTATAAGAATTGAACATGAATTCAAATTCAGTTAACTACAGAACTTCAAATCTAGATTTGCGCTCTGATTAGATCTTTTACATTCTAGTACTTCACTAATTATTTTTGATAAAACTTTCTTTAATGAATATAACTCTTTTATATGCTATAATTCTTTTATATGCAAGCTGTTCCTAAGTTCAGTTAAGGAGGCTGTATTAACACAAAATAAATAAACATACATTTAAAAAAAAAGTGGCCACTACTATTGGGTACTCTGGTGCTCTTTAAAAATTTATCATTTTCATTCTCACTAATATTATCATCATTAGGTAATCTTTTATTATTATTAACACTATCAAGAGGTAAACAACACCACGACATCATATCAAGACTCTAAGTTCAGAATTAATTTTCAACAATTATGGGAGTATATGAAGTATGCAAAAATATTTTTTGCCGCCAATCTTTAATATAATTTTCAAAATTAATTCCACTTAAAACTTATGTAAAACAAAAACGTAAAGACCATACTATTTCCAAAACAAAACGTAAATTTAAAATAATAAAAAAATACAGAATTAAATACAATTAAGGAAACTCAAACGAGTATCACATTTCAACTGAAGGATAAGCTTAAAACATTAAATGTCAAAATCCATAATACAATAAGAACCAATTCTTCTTACTGTACGTGTCAGAGTTTGCAAAATAAAAATCATTAATGAGAAGAAAATTACAAAGGTCTCAAATAGTATTTTAAGTATGATTACCCCAATTAAACAAAACAAATTATGAGGTGCTGAAAAAGAATAAAAAAAAGTGCTAAGAAACCAAGGTCACGTACACCGATTTATGTTACATACATGATTCAATGAATCTTCAGGAATGTATTACGTACATGACGACTTTAAAAAATTACAACAGTACTTACTTTCACGTTTTAATTGAAAATGGTTAAATAGCTTAAAAATATTACCAATTGAAGAAAATTCTACCTTTAACACCAATTACAAAACTATAAGTTACAAGGGACAGTATTACAAATGTACAAAAGTACAGGGAACCAATATAAATGGTAAAAAAAAAACTAAAAAAAAGCTTATGGACAATTATAAATTTAACCATTATAAAAATGGTCAGGGAAAAAGCAGTTACAACATTTAATGTTAGGGGTAAGCATGAAATACCTAACATGAAATAATAATAGCTATATCTATTGGGGGGGTCATGGGATAAATGGTCAAGAGTGCAGAAACTAGAAGAGATAACCTGGTAGTGATTCCATGTGTAAACAGCTCTTACAACAAGTAAAAAAATCTGATAAGAAACAGTCAAAACAATTTCAATATTTTCTCCCTTGCATCTGTTCTTGACCAAGTAGTGAGAAAGCATCAGAGTAAAAAAGGGATGAGCCCTTCATTCTTTGTATATGTTAGAACAATGATGATGTCTTCCTTCTTTAGCTGAACATTCATGTTATGGAGTTTTCCAATAAACTAAACTAATAAAAAAAAGTTCCAGATTGCCTTAAATGTGTCTGGAGAAAAAATCATGCTCATGACAGAATAAACATATAAAATAATAGAAAATCTACACTAAAGATATCCATAAAAAGCAACACAAAAGCTTATAAATATATACACATGTATATAAATATAAAAATATTCTTGTCAACTCCCTCTCTTGCACTCAATTTTGATTTCATAGTATCTTTCCTTCCATTTGCTTTAAAACATATCATTAAAAGGCTTTTTTAGGAATTTTTATTTGTGTGAGATATGCATTCCCTTTCCTCCAGTGAAAGAAACATGAATTTCAGTGCTCTTCATTGCAAAATATATGGAGGCTGACACAGTGTTAACAAGTGTAAAACCAAGGTAGAGAGTGATCTTTATGGTGGAGCTTCTGGTAACAAAGTTCATCATTGAACAGCATTTCAAATATAAACCATAACTTACCTTTATTGACCAATGCTATCATATCCAACATGATCATGGCAAGAAAAAAACGTATAATGAATTTACATACCTACGTGATAGCAATTTCATCAGACTTTAATGCTAAAATATGTTCGAGTTAAAATTGGGTTAAAATACTTAAATACTACAAAAATTGTTTAAATAAAACTACATGCTTATGTCCTATTATGTTAAAACAGGAAAACCTAGTACCCTGAAGTACATAATTTGTATAGTTAACATTATCACTGAGGTCTCTCATAATGTGATTAAATGCTTGGTCAACACAAGCAGTCCAGAAATGATTTTTGGTATTTTGAATATTTCATGCATGGATATACAATTTCCATGCAATGGTTATGAATTGAATTGAATAGCGTTTCTTTTCATACCTATGGTACCATGCTACACAACTTAGGGGATTTTTTTTTTTTTAAACCTTCTGTAATTGGTAAAATAGTCACAAATGATAGTCAATTAAGATTACCTTTTTGGAGTAAATCTTTTTTCCCTCATTAGCAAGACCCTAACAATTTAAAAGGATGACCATATTACAGAAATAGCTTTTGTAGCAGATTTCCTCTATCCATACTAGTCCATAAACTCACACTTGTCAGTGCAAGCCAGTACTTGTCTGTATTTGCAGATATTATATAAGTATACTAAGTGCTGTACTTGCACAAAATAGGACGTACTAATATGAACATACTAAGGGCAAAGCGAAATTCAGATTCTCAAGAGTTTTGCTTGATACAATTGTATAATTTTGCATTTAATTCTAATACACACTGAAATGAGAAATACTGTAATTCTTATGTACAGTATTTGGATTCTGAGTGTTAGTATCAATTAAGCTAACACTAAGTACTAACACGCTAGTTGGATTCTCTAATATCAAATGGATATAAATTTTAAATATCTAACAATATTACAAGTAACTCATAAGGACTTTTATGCCGAGTTACAACAAACAAAAAACCAATTATCTGAATAGCTCTGAAAAAACTCAGTAAGCAGATATAAAAATATTTATTTCAGAAATTCTACCATGTAGTAGTGGCAGTTGCTTTTATCTGATAAGACTTTTAGTATGAATAGATCATGTTACTTAATATGGCACAAATCTTGATCCAGCCTATCCCAAAAATTACAAGTCATCCCTATTCAGACCATATCCAAATTTTTAATTACCAGTCTATATTCATGCCTTATCCCACACCCTGTAAACATGACCCAACATTATCTTATGCCAATGATCTATCAAAACTCGTAGCTAAGACACATCATCATCAGCATCATCTCCTCCTACGCCTATTGACGCAAAGGTCCTCGGTTAGATTTCGCCAGTCGTCTCTATCTTGAGCTTTTAATTCAATACTTCTCCATTCATCATCTCCTACTTCACACTTCATAGTCCTCAGCCATGTAGGCTTTGGTCTTCCAACTCTTCTAGTCCCTTGTGGAGCACAGCTGAACATTTGGTGAACCAATCTCTCTTGGGGAGTGCAGAGAGCATGCCCAAACCATCTCCATCTACCCTTCACCGTGATCTCATCCACATATGGCACTAGAGTAATCTCTTATAGTTTCATTTCTAATCCTGTCCTGTCATTTAACTCTGAATATCCTTCTGAGGGCTTTGTTCTCAAATCTACTAAATCTATTGGAGATATATAGCCTGATTTTTATAAGGAATTTCAGGCGATTTGACTTCCAAATTTTACTTAACCTATACATTGTCTGATTTACTTTTTTCAATCTTTCACTAAACTCTAATTCTAAAGACCCTGTATTGGAGATCATAGTTTCTAAATACTTAAATGATTCAACCTCACTAATTCTTTCTCCTTCCAATGATATTTCACCTCTGTTCTCATCATCTCTGTCTTTCATTTATTTATCTTCAGCCCAACCTCATGTGATATTTCATGCATTCTGGTAAGTAAGCATTGCAAATCCTGTGGTGTTTTGCTAACAAGTACAGCATTATCAGCATACTCTAGGTCTGCTAAATTCCTATCACCAATCCAATCCAATCCTTCTCCACCATCTCTGGCTGCTCTACATATTATAAAATCCTTGAGGAGGATAAACAACATAGGTGACAAAACATTCCCTTGGAGTACTCCGCTGTTCACTGGAAATTCATTTGATAAGACTCCATTAACATTAACTTTGCATCTGCTATGCTCATGAACAAAATTAATCAAATTTACATATTTAAGAGGAATTCCATAATAATGCAGGGCTCTTCACAAAATTAGCAAGTGCACATTAACAAAGGCTTTTTCATAGTCCACAAATGCCATCAAAGGGAGATTCTTATATACTATGCATTGCTGTACAACATATCTCAAAACCTGCTTGTTCATCTCTCAGTTTTTCATCAACTGCTATTCTAAATATTTTAACAATCACATTGAGGCTTTTTCTGAGGAAGTCGAGAGGCTTAAAGCTGTCCTCAGAGGACAATTTGGATGATGTAGACATGAGTGGGCTAAAGCTTGAATTAAAATCTACGGATTCCAATTATACCAATCCTGCCAACTTTTTAAGCTCCATCTGTGAACAGTCAAATTCAATCGGTGTATTCTAAATTCAAGTTCAAGCTAGTTCAGGCTGAGTCACCAACTTTGTGGACACGTTGGTGTGAGGTAGTATAGTGTAGGGGATGAGCAAGACTCAAAGTTTGAGAAGTATCGATGATGTGTGATATGGAGGCTTTACATATAACACCTAATAAGTGAAATTTTTCCCAAATGTTTGGCCAACATTGTCCTATAAGATAAAATTTAAAAGTTCAACAAAAACAAAAATAATGCCAACGTTTCCCATTCCCATGTCAATAGAGCTCTTCAATTCAAAACCTGCATAATAACATCAAATACTACAAAGATAGCATTAAGCTTAGCATCAATAAAAACTAAACATTAAAACTGATGATACTAATTTTTGTTTAGCCCAAATGAAAGATAAATTTGATGATGGCTGCTTTTTCCTTTTCAATGAGGATTTAGCTTAGTACTGGCAGATGTCAATAAAATGTACATATAAACAATAGAGATCATAACTGTTGTGAATGCTTACCTTCACTGACCAAAGTTTAACAGTCCAATCAATGGAAGAAGTGAGGAAGAGGTGAGAGAAATCAATTGGACCTGGGGTAGAATGTGTGCTCACACCAGTTACTGGTCCTTGATGACCTTCATAAGCATCAACGATACCTGCCTTACTACCATGACGACATGCTGCAGAGCAAAACAATTTTATCATTACATAATTGTGAACACTGTTAACCAAAAAAATTAGCAAGCCTCTTTGAAATAAGTTCCATATAAACCAATGACTCATAACATCTTTATTTATGAATTTCCCCTATATTAACAATTTGTTTAACAGACAGGAGGATGACAGTAGTCCAAAGGTGTAAGCACCACGTGAAAAAGTATGCACCTTTTACCCATCTTCCAAATTTTTAATGTACTCTGTAAAAGTGTTACAAGATTAGTGGGGCTGGGAGAAAACACTACAAAATTGATGAGTTTGAATCAAGACAATCCTAATCAAATGAATTATTTCTATACTACCTTAAGGCTACCTTCTCAAAGCTATCTAAATGTTGATTTCTATCCTAAAAATCTCCACCGAGATATTATAATCATATGGTGGCATATGACAACATAGAAAGTTTGGGTGAGTCACATAGTAATGGTCCTTCCTGTATTTTTGCCAAATTGGTTATTACAGTTGATTGTAACCTCTTTCATGAATCCAAATTGCATTTTTTTATATAAAGGCTGTGATTAGGTCAGCTATCAACAACTACAGGATTCTGAGATAGACAATTGGGCTGGTGATTTGCATCCTTGTATTTCTCCGTCCCCGAGAGCAAGCACTCATGAGTAACCTCTTCATGCCATCATTAATAACATGGTTTCGTGTATGGTTTCTAAGGAACAAGGAATATCTGTTTTAAATACAGTAGTCATAATTTGGCTGGCAGTAGGATACCGCCTGGTATGGGTTTGGCCACTAGCACATCACAAATTTCCACTAGTTGTGTTAACACTGGAGCTAGTGCGTCCATGCCTAGTGCAGATTACCACTATACTCTGTTCAATAGGTAGTAGGTTGGCCAGGGCACCAGCCACCTGTTGAGATTCTACCGCTAGAGAGTTATGGGGTCCTTTGACTGGCCAGACAGTACTACACTGGATCCTTCACTCTGGTCACGGTTTACTTTCCCTGTGCCTACACATACACAGAATAGTCTGGCCTATTCTTTACAGATTCTCCTCTGACCTCATACACATGACAATATTTGAGATTGCCAAACAATTCCTCTTCACCCAAGGGGTTAACTATTGCAGCGTAACTGTTCAGTGGCTAATTTCCTCTTGGTGAGGGTAGAAGAGAATCTTTAGCTATGGTAAGCATCTCTTCTAGGAGAAGGACACTCCAAAATCAAACCAATGCCTTGGGTAGTGCCATAGTCTCTGTACCATGGTCTCCCATTGTCTTGGGTTAGAGTTCTCTTGCTTGAGGGTACACTTGGGCAACCTACCCTATCTAATTTCTCGTCGTCTTGTTTTGTTGAAGTTTTTATAATTTATGTAAGAAATATTTATTTCAATGTTACTGCTGTTCTTAAAATATTTTATTCCTCCTTGTTTCCTTTCTTCACTGGGCTATTTTCCGTTAGGGCCCCTAGCCTTATAGCATCCTGCTTTTCCAACTAGTGTTGTAGCTTAGCAAGTAATAATAATAATAATAATAATAATAAAAATAATAATAATACATACATACATACATATACCATGGCACTTCCCCAATTTTGGGGAGTAGCCAACATCAACAAAGAAACAAAAACAAAAAGGGGACCTCTACTCTCTACGTTCCTCCCAGCCTAACAAGGGACTCAACCGAGTTCAGCTGGTACTGCTAGGGTATCACAGCCCACCCTCCCACATTATCCACCACAGATGAAGCTTCATAATGCTGAATCCCCTACTGCTGCTACCTCCGCGGTCATCTAAGGCATCGGAGGCAGCAGCAGGGCCTACTGGAACTGCGTCACAATCGCTCGCCATTCATTCCTATTTCTAGCACGCTCTCTTGCCTCGCTCACATCTATCCTCCTATCACCCAGAGCTTCCTTCACTCCATCCATCAACCCAAACCTTGGCCTTCCTCTAGTACTTCTCCCATCAACTCTTGCATTCATCACCTTCTTTAGCAGACATCCATTTTCCATTCTCTCAACATGGCCAAACCACCTCAACACATTCATATCCACTCTAGCTGCTAACTCATTTCTTACACCCGTTCTCACTCTCACCACTTCGTTCCTAACCCTATCTACCCGAGATACACCAGCCATACTCCTTGGACACTTCATCTCAAACACATTCAATTTCTGTCTCTCCATCACTTTCATTCCCCACAACTTGGATCCATGCATCACAGTTGGTACAATCACTTTCTCATATAGAATTCTCTTTACAATCATGTCCAACCCTCTATTTTTTACTACTACCTTAACTGCCCCCAACACTTTGCTACCTTCATTCACTCTCTGACGTACATCTGCTTCCACTCCACCATTTGCTGCAACAACAGACTGCAAGTATTTAAACTGATCCACCTCCTCAAGTAACTCTCCATTCAACATGACATTCAACCTCACACCACCTTCCCTTCTCGTACATCTCATAACATTACTCTTACCCACATTAACTCTCAACTTCCTTCTCTCACACACCCTTCCATATTCTGTCACTAATCGGCCAAGCTTCTCTTCTGTGTCTGCAACCAGTACAGTATCATCCGCAAACAACTGATTTACCTCCCATTCATGGTCATTCTCGTCTACCAGTTTTTCAAGCGTGACCCTATCTAAAAAATTCTGATATTGAAATATAGACCTTTCTTCAATTAAATACTTTGACAACTTTATATAAAGTGTGCATAAACAACTAAGAAAAGTAACTTATTACTTCATAACTTCCATTCAACTATAATGCACTCTTTACTGGAATCCCAATTGAACATGAACCAGCAACTAAACTAAGCTACTCCACTCTTTCATGAATGGGGAGTTACATTTTTATCACTATACAGTATACTGTAATAATGAACATACCAGTGAAAACAGCGCCTTCCTCAGACCCTACAATGAAGTTGTTGACATCGCCATGAGGAAATGCAAGACATGTCACTGCAACAGCTCTTGACTGCTTATGCTGCAACTCCATTGATTCCTATATATGGACAAAGAAATTAAATTTGTAATATAAGTAAAAATTATGCACATATCTACAAAATGACTTTCATAAACAAACTAAAATACTTTGAGAAGACAAAGGAAAGGAAACCAAACCAAAAAATTTGCAAAGGCAGGAGAAAAAATCAATACAATACCAAATTAACTATAAAAGACAAGAGGATAAAAGTTCAATAAGGTTTATCCTACACAAAGTAGAAATGGGTAAACTCAACAAATCTGCAATGAATACAAATAGAACAGGACTTGCATCACGGTTGAGGATTTAGGTTTTCATTGAGCCCCACCTTGGTTTACAGCTAGTTACATCATCCCTGTCAATTTCTTCAATATTTACATGATCTCTGTATTTAATCATCATTATCTTTCAACATTAGGCCATGAACCATAAAAGCAGGCATTATGAAAGTAAGATGAGTAATCAATTCGTCATACTTCATATAGTTTGACATAAGCCTTAGTATCTACAGTCGTCCATTATCTTCCCAGCACATAAGACACACTAACAGGTGATGTAAAAACACAAATATATATTGGCCTCAAGAGCTCATTAAAAGCCTTATACCAAAACCAAGTTTCAAGTTTATGTCTAATTGCATTAATAGCAGCTTTGTCAATTTTACCCCTTTACACTTGCTACTGCATGAACTTTTATAAATAAATATTCAATATACAATTACATTACATATTATTCTTCCTCCCCTTTTAAATTTTCTTTAGTTTTTCTTTATCTCATCTTTAACTTCTCAATCTTTATACATTCTGTCCAGGCTATTCTATGCTTTCACTTTATTAACCTATATTGACCTTTATAAACATTTAAAACTATCACTAACATAATCATCACCATCATTCCCTTCTTAGGACACTCAAGGATCAATCGTGAATAAAAATAAAAATCATTCCATGACCATAATACCAGTACTGTATTACACTAAAATTGAAATATGGTAAAAAACTTTAAACAGTTAGGTTTTTCAAACATGAAATGCGTATTGAATGGAAATCTAATACATACCTGTGGTTGTGATAACATGTCGAGTGACCAGGAGCACATTTTTCCATCAGTGCTAACACTTATCAAATTATGAGCATTCTGGGTTCCAACAACTTTCATGCAATAGACAGGATGCTGGAAAAAAATGTGATATATATTACTTATCCAAAATTTTCTTTATACTAAAATAAATATAATATAATCTGTATAACCGATTAACAATATATGAAATAATCAAATTCAGTACTTGCTATGCAATGTCTTACTGTATGTGCCGCTGCTGAGAGTGGACTGCGCTGAACAGGCGTTCTCTTTTGACTTCTATTATCCCACAACACAATTTGGCCTGAATATGTGCCACCAATTATAAGGTTGGGATGAAACCTATAAAAAAAGATAACTTTTTAAAAACTTAATCATAAAAATAGGCAAAATATATCAAAATACATTCCTTTTATTCAGAATACATTTGAATTTCTTTTAAAATATCTAATGCAGATAGCCTGAGAGATGTGTTATTAAGAAAGGAAAAACTGAGAGGTTGAGAGTTGAAAAAATAATTGAGAGATGCAGAAAGAAAGCAAAAGGAATGGATGAAAATTATGAACAGTAATTACAAAACATTCCACTGTTCATATAAGATTTATATTACCAATTAAATCCTGAATGGGTTTAAAATTTTCCCTCATCACTCATCCTTTTTTATAATTCTTGGCTTGAACTGGCCACAAATTTCTAAATTAGACGATTGGATAGATTCTACGCCCCTTAGAATAAACTGCACTGAAGCTTTTAACATAAGTTAAATCTTGAAGGTATAAAATAAAACTATAATTTATTAGAACAGATTACTGTAATAGTTTTAAAAAAAATCTAAAAACCATGTAAGGAAAATCAACAATAATTAAGATAATGAAAATGGTCCCTAACTGGAAACTTTAATTGGTATTACACATATTCTTACTATAGCAAAAGACTGTAAAGTACATTCCTACTAAAAAAAAAAAATAAATAAATAAATAAATCTCTCAGTAAGAAGGACTGAGAAATTACATTTCAGGTTTAAATCTAAACGATGACCTAAAACAAATTTTAATCAATGGCTCTTTGGTCGGAATGAGACTTTTTGGTGCGTTGATTTCTGGCGCAGGTGATGCTCCAAAATATTTTCTATCTTTATTTCTCTTTGTCTCGGTCACAAATAAAAAATTTATCTGTTTCTTTTTTTAAAAAGTTTTAGATTGTTTGGCCAATTTAAAATATAAATTAGCTATTAGAGTGAAATACCATTCGCTGAAATTAAAACACAAACTTCAAACTACTTCACCAAAAAATTTTCCTAGTTCGTTCTCTAAGTTTGTCTCGGTTACAAATTCAGGATTTATCCATCTTTCGTTGTGACAGGTGTCGAATTTAGTTCTTAGAATTATCCGTATATAGCCCATTATAGCTCAACGAATTTCAAGTAAAAGTGGAAGAGAAAAATTTGTACATACCGGCTACATTTACGTATTTGACAGATGTAGTTCACGAGATCCTTCAATCAAATTTTGGCGATGTGAACGTTAAAATTTATGTAAAGGAAGAAGCCACACTAAAGATAGTGAAGTGATTAACGAAATAAACCCGCATGGCCACGGATCATCAGCTGCATCAATGGAAGCTGCTCACGTTAAATGTGCAATAAAACACAGAGCCACGGAAACTTTAGAAAATACATCAACAGTTATTAACCAATGCTTAACAGAAGAGGAGAGGATAAGGAGAATAGTGTCTGATTACGGTACAAGGCAACCTTTAGAATACCTCCGAGGTTTAGCACATAACTTTGAATTAAATTGGATTACTAAATTTTAGTTTATCTTTTTTTATGTATTTCGAAGAAAAAGGTATTATGCGTAAAGTTTTCTGAATAAAATAAATATATTTTTTATTTTCATGTTATTATCATCATGTTATTTATTTACTGTATATAAACATAAATAATTTCTTTGGTGTAAAAATAGCAGTGCCAAAAAGTCTGGCGCCAAAAAGTCCTGCGTCAGAGAGTCTGCACCAGAAAGTCCTAGACCGCTCCTTGGTAACAAAATTACTCTTTATGTGTGACTTCAGTATTAGTTTTAACATATTCATGATAAGACAGACAGGCAAAATAGAACTAATTTCCTTAACAAAAGAAATAAATATGTAATACAGTATTTGGAAAAAGAAAGAAAAATTGTTTTAGAGAAATGTACATTACTGTGAAATTTAACTACTTTAAATAAAGTAGTAGAAATATGAACATTATGGTAGGGTCTCGGAAATAAGTTTTCCTGAGGGTATTTATTCTGGCCAGAAATATTACTAAAGCTAAATTAAACTTTAATTGCATAATTCTTTCAGAACATGAAAATGCTTTGCTATAAATTTTGAAAGTTTTAAGTAATGTAAATAAATTAGATATATGCAGTATATTTATATCATATGAGCTAATGCTAGTGTTAATTAGCTTACCAGCATAGGAAAGCTTACTATACCTTATTTAGTAAAATGATCTACAAAAAACTTGATCAGTTCACAATATACTCCAAATATCAATCTTCAATACAGTGAACCCTCGCTACTTCGCGGTTCGACCATCGCGGATTCACCACTTCGCGGATTTTTTCCATAACCCATATATATACAGTAATATATATATATATATATATATATATATATATATATATATATATATATATATATATATATATATATATATGTATGCATGTATTTATGTATATATGTAGGTATGTATATGTGTATACATATAAATATATATATATATATATACACAAACACACACACACATATATATATATATCTAAAATAGGAAGATGTGATGTAGTTCTAAGGGAAAAGTATGGGAAATATGTCTGGGTAATAAGCAAAGCTCTACCTCCAGTTTGTTTCTACATTATGATCAGAGATAAATGTAAACAAAACATTGTTTGCCATTTTTTATCGTGCTTTTTAGCATGTTTAGGAAATGCATGATATAAAATCACCTTTAATATTTGTGCCTGTTTTAGTTTAGGGTACTGTAGTACATGCATTAAGTGTTCTGTACATTAAAGGGTAGTTTGTTAACAGTACTACGTACAAGGGAAGGTTTTAAAAGTCTGAATATACATGTTGAATAAATGGGTAAATATGGTGTCACTACTTCGCGGATTTTCACCTATCGCGGCCGCGACTGGAACCTATCTACCGCGATAAACGAGGGTTCACTGTAACAAATTTACTTGACATGTAGGGAAATAATGTTAATTTTTCATTTATCCATATTTGAACTAAAATACTGTATCATTGACCATCAAATACACTTGCATATAGTCTACTAAGAAACAGAATATGAAATACCATAGTTCTTTACCTGGCAAATGTAGCTGACATCACAGGAGACTGACAATGGAAGATATATTCAGGGGTATCTTTTTTAAACTTAGTGTTCCAAACCAGTGCTACACCATCTGGATCATGTGGGGAGTCCTCATTATTGTTGTAACTGTAACGAAAATATATAAGAATAGGAATTCTCTTAAAAAGAGCTAGAAGCAATTCACATCACTAATTTAAATAGATCATCAACTTGACATCCAAGCTTTCCATAGGGACCATATAAATAAGTGAAAATGCAACAAAAAGGTACCTGTCAAATAAAATGAAAGTCTATGTATAATATATATATATATATATATATATATATATATATATATATATATATATATATACATATATATAAAATGAAAGTCTATGTATAATATATATATATATATATATATATATATATATATATATATATACATATATATAAAATGAAAGTCTATGTATAATATATATATATATATATATATATATATATATATATATATATATATATATATATATATATATATATATATATATATAACTTACCTAGCTACTAAAAGCTCAGGATACTGAGGTGACCAGTCCATGCAAGTAATGCATCTATTGCGGGACCAACGCTCGTCATAAAACCACCGATTAAGGGAAAGCTTCACTCCTCCACTTTCACTTCTGTTGATTTACAAATTAAGCATATATAATAACAGGCATTATTCAAGTTAAAATTTCCCCATAGCTTTTTTGAAATATACTGTACACTTATCTTTATATAAATTTCTAAACGTTTTTAAAGCAATTGAAAGTCTGCTAAATCAATTCAAATTGCAACTTTGCATATAAAATTGCATCTATTAATTGAAGTTCTTATAAATTGCTTTCTATTCATTCTTTTATTTTCAAACAAAATGACTGATAACTACAATATTTGACTACTGTACAGCATTTGAATGACAACACTAATGAACAAACTGTAAAACATAAATCATTATAACGTCCTTTCTAGCAGCAACGTTTCTCAGTCATGGAACTTACATCCAAAGAAGATGTCCGCAAAGAATAGTTTAAATTCATACTATACACCTTACTTCAAACCAAAATACATACGCTTCTCCATCTTCTTCATGGTCATGGGAATAATCAACAAATATGTTGGCATCCTCACTAAGAGCACGTTCAACAATGCGTGTCGACCGATCAAAGAAGTTATGGAACTCTTCCGTCATCATAAGCATTTGCTTTTCTTCATCTGATAATTCTCGTGCTACCGGTAATAATACAAGTTACAAATTAGTAAACTAACAAACCTCTACACTTTATGCAATTTTGTACTTAGTAAGAAAAAGAAGCCAAAGATTTTACACCTATGGCTATTCACACCAGTATCACCATAAAATAACCATAGTTTTACACATGCTTAATAACTGTGCGAAATAGAATTAAAATTTATCTAAAAAATTCAGATCAGAGTACAATACTTGGATGGAAGTAATAAAAAGTGCTTAGAGAGTGTAAATGTATATCATGAGAACTTTTCAGTAACTTTTTGGATAGCAAATTAAAATCTTAGCCTGTGTAAAATTATGACTTTAGAAATTAGCAATATTACAAGGGATTATTTTTTTTAAATATGTTCATACTTATACATATAGACAGCAGTTTCACATGAGAAGAACACAGAAGACAGAGAAGTATGAAGAACTCAAGTGGCTCTACCAGTTTGCTGGCTAACTTCATGGGATAACAGAAGACTGATGACCAAAATGTATTAGGTTACATGGCATTCATTTGAGGTTCTCAAAATTTTTATTCTGTATATGGTGTGTATCAACACATGGTCATATATATAACTCAATTATATGAGCTTTTTGTCTTTACTTTACATAAGATACCCAAAATATAGAGAGTATGCAAAGAGAAATAACTAACATCAGAAATCTTAGCAACATTGCCATTTCCATGCGAGATGTTCTTATGCAGTCCACCGATTTTGTCTGTGGATTCTCCAACAGAAGATTTGACTATATGCAGCTAGCCTACTGATTTCATTATACAAAGGTCAGGTACTTGTGGGGAAAAAGAAGCCAGAGTACCTTTGTATCTCACAGGGGTACAGGTTTCAGCAAGCTGCTACAGAGATCTTCCTCCTTGCAAAAACATGCATCCTGATCCAAGAACAGACCCTGCAACGTAATAGGGGAGTGATAACAGACCATAACTATAGTCGACAGGGGGCTAAAGATCAAGGCAAAAACAGAAATACCTCATACTCTTCCCTCCATTGATCAAGGTGATGAGGAAGTGTTGACCCTATGCATGTGTGCACTGTTGGAGACCCTAGCCACCAGCCCTTGGCTGTTGTTCGTGTGTAAGCGTGCAGAGATGTCCTTCCCAACACGGGAGACAGCAGTACCCTATTCAGAGTAGGGAGCAGCAGTGTATTATCCAGGCAAGAAAGGTGGAGGAGAGTGCCAAGATCTTTCAATAAATGGCTAACAGGAGGTGTACATTGCCACCTCTGTCACACCTGGCTACTGGGTCAGCCAGAGAAATCCAAGCTCTTACAACACATGGCCGAAAGAAAGTGAACACGGGCCAGCACCTCTGACACCCCAGATGACACGGGACTGCAGCCCTGGTTGGGAAGCACCCAGGTGTTGTCCACACAATCACCCATAAAGGAGGGATTTCATCAAAGAGACCCCTATTCTTGTAACTATGACTGGCCTTCTTCAATGAAGTGTCAGAATCAGAATCAAAAGAGAGAGGAGGACATGGAGGAAGAGCTGGAAGAAGAGTGAAAATGCTTCTTCCTCCTACCATCCTTCTCTTCAGGCTCTGCAACCAGTTAAGTCGAGGTCTGAGTGACCATCAACGACGAAGCTCCCTCAAGGGGAAAAACCAGAAAGGTTGCTCTGACAGGAACCACAAAACTAGGGGACCCTATTACAGGGGAAACAGCAGGCACTCATTCTTAACATAGAAGAGTTGCTCCAACAGGAACCATAACACTAGGGAAAACTGTCACAAGGAAAATAACAGACACTCTTAACACAGACAGTGGCTGCCATCACAGGAACAAAGGAGGGAGGTATGGGTCATGGGACACAGGGGCAGAGGCGAACTTAAAATCTTGAATATCAACGATATCGTTTATTTTCTTATAGACTGTTGTGAGCTGAAAACTTCCAACAATATATATGGGAGAGATAGGAGGAAGCACTGAGAATTCCCTACTGAATATATAGGTCAGAAAGGAGCAAGCAAAAATAATCAGACTCCTTACTTTCTGATACAGCTATGCAGACTGAATAGGGTGTAGCTTTGGTCTCAGAGGCAGGAGTAGTGGATACCACAGGCTCCTTGGCGAAAGTGGAGCTATTGCACTGTCATAGCTATCCCTGAAAAATCCAAAGGGATATTCAAATCCTTCAAAATCAAACTTTGAGGAAACAAATAAATCAATTAAAATCTGTTCCAATAGATATTCAAGGCATCTCTTGTCACTGCCAAAGAATCCATATTTGGAGCTATGTATAGTGGAAGCTTGTGGTTCTCTCAGGTTACAAACAAGTTTATTTAGAGTTCCAGAACCAACTCTAGAATCTCTTGGAAAGAACTCTGATCCAAGGTCCAATATGTGTCCAAGACTGACTTTCTAGTGCCCACTACTACACAAACACCTGGATAGATAGAATGAGTAAAGAAAAAAATTCCTCTCCTGAAGGAACTTCATAATGGAAATGGTCACTGCCTTGAGAAATCTTGACCAGGATACCTTCCTCTAAAGGCAACACACTACTGTCTAGATGTCTATGAAAATCTTAATATGAGAGTTCCTTCTTGGACCGAACTCTTCAGTGTCAAGAAGACCACCATCAGTTCCAACCAATATTATTTGAAATGCTAAAAACTGAGAAGACCATTTCCCAAATGCTCAGGTCTCCTCTGAACTGCTTTCCCAAACCGACTGGGAAGTGTCTGTATGAAGAATCATGGAAATTTGGGGAGGGATCAATGGGCCTGACATGGAAAGGGCCTTTGCTGTGGTCCATGGCCTGAGAATTCTTTTGCAGCATCTTTTGTATAATTGGCTAGTATATGCAAGCCTTAAGCTATGCTATCCTAACATTTAATATTGGGTCAGTAATAAGGAAAGACCAAAATTCCCATTCAAATTATTGGGGATTACTGTAGATAGATACTCCAAAGCTAATCATATTAACTGGGGTGAAAGGTGTTATGCGCTGGCAACTGAATAGAACCAACATTTGTATGTTTGGCATGTGTATGAAAAAGGAAATTTTCTAGGCTATGAGTTGGAGGGCAAAAACCACCACATCAAACTATCAATAGCAAACTTGAAAATTACATTAATGTTACATCAACACTGTCATTAAGAATAGGGGATAATTAATCATAACTTGATTCCTGTTACTTAACAGGAGATGGAGACTTCTCACTTCACAGGAACCAAACACAGTCCATTATTCTGATCGTGACAATATGAAAAATAGAGGCAAGTTGCAAGGCAGTATCGTCTCCAGCATTATTGATTGTTCTCAATGATGTCATGTCATTGTTAGCCACATTTAAAGGTTTAAAGGCTACTCATGAATGGCAGAGACAAGGGACAGTGACAATGCCATAGCTATCAGGACAATGCCACAGAGACTGAGCATATATACATATGATCAGTGCCCAAGACCCTCTCCACCCAAGCTAGGACCAGGGAAGGGCAGTAATTGGCTGCTGCTGACTCAGCAGGTGTAACCCTACAGGCTCCCCTAAAGCCAATTCCTTAGCTCACAAGGATGGTGAGGTTACACAGACTACAAGAAACTCTCGAGTTTGAGTGGGACTCGAACCCCAGTCCGGCAGATCGCCAGGCAAAGACGTTTCCAATAGGCCACCAAAACCCAGCATCAGAATTACTGTACTGTGCCATGTTCAATAGCGCTTGAATACGTCTCCCTTATACACACTAAGTCTGTGCTTTGCATGTTAAAACACTGACCCTAGAGCAGGAGAGAAGATATTTCTTTGGTATTTAATGTAGTATTGGATTCCCTGTTCTAGCCTTTGACAATTAACTCCAAAAATGGATTGGTTGGTGATGCTGTCCATTGAAATAATTTTGGATTGTATGCCTTACCATCATCAATTTGAGGCAATCATCATTATCATACACAACTGACTAACAATGTGTGTAGCACTGAAACTGATAAGTGTAGGAGACATACTTGTTGGGATATGTTGCAGCCTAGCTGAGCACTGGGAGAGTACAGTACAGTACAAAATATCGCAAACACAGGAACAGATCGTGATAAAGAAAATACCATCAAGTACATCTTCCTATTGTAAAATCCTATAGCCAAACTTTAACTGTAAATCAAATAATTATAGGTTCCAAAATTACCTGTGGGCAATCTACACCTTCAGATGCTTATGAAGTTACCACTGAAATATGGTCACTAAAAGCAACACATTTGTAACTGGGTCAAGAATATGCACATTTAAAATTATGGTTTATATACTTATGAATGTATACATATGACAATTCAAGTGATCATAGGGAGATTTATAAAGCATATTTTCATGAAAAATAATTAATCAAAGTTATAAAATCAAGAAAACTTGAGTGATCATATGGAAGTTCATAAATAAAATTATACTGAAAAATAATAATGCAATTATGTATAAAGATGTCAAAATGGTATTTTTATTATAAAATTAATTTTTAAATATACTTACCTGGTAGTTACATATATAGCTTAAATCCAGCGTTTCGTCGCGCCCACGGCAGAAATTCAAATTTCGCGGCAATCGCCGCCATGACAGTAGGTGGTCCTACATGAGCGCCATCTCTCATAGGTTACCAGAACCATTCCCAACATTCCTCAGAAATTCCATGCCCCTGTTTTCAGAGGGGAGGAGGGAGGGCCCTTTTATATATGTAACTGCCAGGTAAGTATATTTAAAAATTAATTTTATGATAAAAATACCATTTTTAAATATGTAACTTCCCAGGTAGTTACATATACTGTATAGCTGATTGACACCATAGGTGGCAGGAAGAAAACCTCATCCCATCAGGAATTCGTATAATTATTAATAGCTACAATTAGTGGTGCCAATAATCTGGTTCTTACCTGATAAGGAAGATGGCTTCATAGTTATTCTGCCTCATTTTCCTGCATTCCTAAAGAGACTCAGTGATCCACCCAGGGGGCTGAAAAAGTCTCCATTGTCTCCATTAAAGCCCACCTTCTTGCTGATGGCTTGTAACTCTCCTATTCTTTTGGCTGTAGCCAATGCAATTAGGAATAGAGTCTTTTGGGTAAAATCCTTCCAAAGCTTGCCGCACACTGAGCCAGAACGGAAACGCCGCCGAAGCCATCGAAGCCTCAGAACAGAACAGAAACGACGTGCAGCGCGCACACTGAGCCAGAGGTCACAGAACTGAACCGACGCAAAATTTTGATAAACGAAGGAAGTTTTCCTCAATCATAACTGAGTTTTTATTTAATTGATGTTACAATGATTAGATATTCTGTATATCAATCTTTTATCGAATCCGTAAGCCAGATGTTTATATGTTTTCCAAAAAAAAAAACTAATAATAATAATAACGATAATAATAATTAATAATCACTCCAAAATTCTTTGTATTAAATCATATGTTCACATCATTGTTATTGAAGTACATTCGTCAAATTTCTAACATCAGCAAAAAAAAAAAAAATAATAATAATTATAAACAATAATAATAAATAATAATCACTCCTAAAATCTTTGTATTAAATCATATGTATACATCATTGTTATTAAAATACATTCGTCAAATTTCTGAGATCAGAAAAATATTCGTTGCTATCACACTAACCTCCGAATTCCTCAGCAACCCTCTCCAAAACAACCGCTGCAGTCGTTCTGCGCATGCGCAGCCTGTCAGACGCCACCGACGCATCAGAAAAATTATCTTTCAAAGAATACTGCATCGGTTCCGTTCTGTTCTGGCGTGTCGGTTCCGTTCTCTTCTGGCCCAGTGTGCGCAGTCAGGTAAGAATGCCTGCTTTCGATTTCTATCGGATGTTTCGGTTCTGTTCGGCCTTGTCAAGGGGTTCAAACCTACTTGAGGTAAAAAAGGCCAGGACTACATCCAGATTCCAAGAGGGGGTTGGATTGTCCTTTTTCTTAGCGGTCTCAAAAGTTCTAATGAGATCCGAGAGATCCTTGTTACCTGACCTGTCAATGTGTCTTTGACGAAAGACGGAGGCTAACATGCTGCGGTAACCCTTGATGGTAGGTACAGCCAGCTTCTCTTTTGTTCGCATATGCAACAGAAAGTCTGTTATTTGGGCTATAGAGGTACAGGTAGAGGAAAGTTTGTTAGTCCTGCACCATTCTCTAAACATGTCCCACTTAGATTGATAAACTCTAGGAGTGGATGTCCTTCTAGCTCTCGCGATAGCTCGTTCAGCTTTCCTTGAAAAGCCCTTTGCTCTTGCCAGCTTTTCGTTAGTAGAAAAACAGTCAGATTAAGAGCAGGTAGATTCTGATGGTACCTCTCTATGTGTGGCTGTTTGAGTAGATCGCTACGACATGGTAATGTTCTGGGGGTATCTACCAGCCACTCCCTCACCTCTGTAACCCAAGGTCTCATGCGCCAAAACGGAGATATCAGGGTAATGCGGGCGTTGTGCGATTCCTTAAACTTTTTCAAGACTCTGTCCAGGATCTTGAATGGTGGAAAAGCATACTGTACACGTTTAGGTCCCCCCAGTCCAAGAGAAAAAACGTCCACTGCAGCTGCTTCCTGGTCTGGGACTGGAGAGCAATACACTGGCAACCTCTTAGTCAACTGTGTAGCGAAGAGGTCTATCGAGGGTTGACCCCACAACATCCAAAGGCTGGTGTACACCTCGTGATGTAGGGTCCACTCTGTAATAAGAACTTATCTTCCTCTGCTGAGAAGGTCCGCCCTGAATTTCTTTTCCCCTTCTATGAAGCGAGTTATCAAGGTTATGTTCCTCCCTTTCGCCCACAGTAGTAGATCTCTCGCAGCTTCGTAAAGAGAGTCTGAACGAGTGCCTCCATGCTTCTTGATGTAGGCCAACGCAGTGGTGTTGTCTTCATTGACCTGAACTAAGTTTCCTTGGACTTCCTCCTGAAAGTGTATTAGTGCTAGGTGAATGGCCACTAGTGCTTTGATGTTTATGTGCCATTCCCTCTGAGACTCTTCCCACAGACTCGATAACTCGGCCTTCCACAGTGTTGCACCCCACCCCATGCCTGAGGCGTCGAAATACAACACTAGGTCGGGGTTCCTCTGATAAAGTTCGAGGTCCAGGAGTTTAATGGCATTATGCCACCAACTCAAGTGATTCCTGATCCCCAGAGGAATCGGCAACCACTTTCTAGACCTTGACCTCTCGTCCAAAATTTGCAAGATGGAATTGATGAGGCCGTAAATGAAGTCTCCCCAGGGATACGAACTGCTAGATCGATGAGAGGGTACCCAGTGGACTCATCCATTCTCCTACCGAGCAGGACCGTATGTCAGGAAGTGTCGCACCTTTTCTAGGGAATCTAGAATGTGTTTCGGGGCTGGAAAAGCCCGAGAAACCACTGACTGAATCCTCATCCCCAGGTAGATAATGTTTGCGAGGGAGTCAGTTGAGATTTTGCTAGGTTCACCACTAGACCTAGCCGTTTATAGCGTCAAGGACATTGTAATTGAAGACCCTCCAGACACTTTCTTGCGACCTGGCTCTGAGTAGCCAATCGTCCAGGTACATTGATATCTGTACTCCCTTCAAATGTAGCCAGCAAGCCACGTTGACAACCACTCGAGTGAAAACGTAGGGAACCGTGCTCAGGCCAAAACAGAGTGCTTTGAACTGATAAGTAGTTTCTTGGACCACGAATCTCAGAAAATTCCTGTAGTTCGGGTGTATCGGAATGAGGAAATACACGTCCTGCAGATCTAACGACACCATCCAGTCTCCCTGTCTGGTGCCTGCTAGGACTGATGCAGAAGACTCCAAGGAAAACTTGACTTGCTTATGAACTTCATCCTTCCTGTGCTCCCAAACAGGGCTGCACGTGAGAACGAACTGCAGCTGTTCTTTAAGATAACACCTCCGACTCCTTGCTGGGCATAGTAGGAGAAGGCCTGGGTCATCTGTTACAGAACGGAGACTCGAAATCCTGAAGAAGTCGAACCGAAGGTTTGGGACTCCAAGATCTTGAGTCTAGAAACCGACTCAGGGACGAACCCGAACGTTACCTCTCCCTATCTTCTTGAATGGGCGAAGTCGTACGAGAGACCATGAAGTACGCTGATACGCCTGGCCGAAGCCAGAGCAAGCCGGAGCACCGTCTTCTAAGTCAGGTGCCAGTCAGATGACTAGCGTAATGGTTCACAGGGAGAAGCCTTAAGATCCCTAAGAACCCGAGCCATGTACCATGGAGGAGGTCTCACTTCCGACTGGGTGCAGGTAAGTTCGTAGCTTCGTATGAGCGAAGAAAGATCCAGCGAGGAGGAATTGTCTAACCTTAGAGCCTGAACGCCAGGCTTGAGGCTGAGCGATAGGCTTTACCGCCGAAAGCAAAAGGCGCAATTCCTCCCGCAGATGGACAATAACTCCGCTAACACTGGAATAGTGGCATCGAGGGGAGAGATACCTCTCCCACGACACCAACCACAGAAGACTCTACCCCGCGCCTGGTGGACCCCCGCGGATGACTTCGCAGGTGTCAAGACATCCGCTCCGCGACCTGTCGCGGAATGCCTCTCTCAGTGAGGAGATGCTGGATGGACTCCAGGCATGGAGCCGAAGCGGAGCTACGGCTTGTGGTAGATGTAGTGGTGTGGTTGCTATAGCTCTTGTCGTGGGGAAAACTCTCTCGGGAGTTCCATCAAGGGATGCAGAAGATTCGGAAACCACTCTGCATGATGCCGTAGCGGAGCTATCAGAGTCATCGACAGGTTGACCGATAGTCTGGTCTTGTTGAGCCCCCCTTCCCCACAGACCCAACGGTGGCAAGGCGTAGACGTTGATGTTGTCCCACCGATGTGGGAAGACATCACGGCAGGGTGCCTTGGAGTCCAGGGCTGGGAAGGAGTACAGCGACAGCTTGAAATTCAAGGTCGTCGCGAACAGGACCACAAGGTCCGAGCTTGCTGGCTACTGGGGGTTCCAAAGACCACTCGGTACTCTCTATCTGCGATGCTCTGTTCCGACTGTCGGAGAGCACATTCCTTGTCCGGAATGAAGCGAGCCGATAGTGGTAATGAGTGGACTTCAGCTCATCTCAGTATCTCTACTGTAGGATGGGAAGACTGTTATGAAAAAGTACCTCCCCATTTGATGAAAAGCAACTACCGTGGTGTTGTCACTCACGGAGTGACTCGCCGGGGCCTGTTGGGACTGTTGACGGCCAGAATATGGCCTTCATCCCTAGCCAACTGAAGTGGAGGTACCCTTCTAGTTCTGGCCATAGGGTTGAGATCCTTTGGTTCAGAACGTGTCCCCCCCCCCTTCTTTGACGCGTCCGAGGACAGCATCAAATGCGGAGGAGGGACGAGAAGATCCACTCTCTAGCAAAGGCTTCGTAGGTCAACCACCACTGCAGGATCCCTCGTTCGGCAGGTCCCATAGGACCAGAATGTCTGGGGAATTGTAGTCTTGATTCCACCGGGACTTGAGGTTCGGGATGAACTTCCTGGTGAATGCCTGCGGAGCTGTGGAAAGATCGAAGCACCGCACCTTGAACTGGTATATCTGTTGCCTAGGCTGAATTCCAAGTACTTCCTGTAAAGACGGATGGATTGGGATCTGGAAGTACCTGTCTCTCGGATCCAGTATGCACGTGAAGTCTTGTGGTTTCCCTACAAGTCTGATCGAAACTGTTGTATCATACTGACCGAAGTTTGTACGACAAACTTGTTCAGGGCTAAGAGGACGATGGCGGGTCGCCAGCCTTCAGGCGCTTCTTACAGGAAAGAGTCGTTTGAAGAACCTTGGAGGGAGCCGCCGACAACCTTGGAGAGTATCCTTCTAGAGCATGGTCTTGCCCTCTGCCCGAGGGGCTAGCCCCTTTGCCGATCCCATGGCATAGGGGCTCAGCGACACCGGATTCGCTGACAGGGGAGGAAGAGATGCTACGAAACGGGACACGAAACCCCTGGCTGATCATGGAGATCGTTCAGGAATCGGCCCCGAGTTGCTGCCACTTGAAGGCGCAAATCCAGGCATCCCCCCCCCACTGGGGGATGCAGGTAGGGGTTGCCAATCCTAGCGTTTGCGGCCTAGGCCGCCCCCTCTAGGATTATTGTCTTCCCACGAGGGCTCCTCGCCCTTCGTCCCCGACAGGAGGGGGGAGGCTGCATAGACACCTTGTCTAGCTGCCCGTGCCGGTTCTGATATCCTAGGCTGAACGAGGCTGTAGAAGTTGAGGCGCTGGAGGCTTGTAGGGACTGGATATAAGCGCCTTGGAGGAGCGAATTGTGATACGATTCTCCCCACCTCTCAGTTGCTCGTTCCTTGTCCTTGGGCTGATATAAGCCCCTTCCAAGGATGGAAGAGAGTCTGGGTTGCCGATATCCACAGTAGGGACCTACGAGAGAAAACCTCTCGGTCACTGCATCTCAGTGCTTCAACATCGAGTTTGTCCCCAAGTTCGACACTTGGTCTCGGGAAACGAAAGGTGCACGTGTCCGAGAGGAGGAAAGTTCCATGACCTTCCCGGAGCTTCCTTGTATAAAACCTCGGGTCAAGACCGGATGGCCAGAGACTCAAGCTCGACGATCAGCCACAAGGTGGCCTGCCTGGCACCCTTCGCAGCTTCCTCCTGGTTCAAGATTCCCTAAGATGAAAATGTCACCTGCCCGGCGGAGAGTTTCTCGAGGGAAAAACCCCGGAAGGTCCGTTGCACGGATGGAGAGGAAGAGCTAAATCAGGCTACCCCATGATCTCGAAGTATTCCCGCTGTTGACGACTGACAGAGGCAGTGTCGGCAGCCACCGAGCGATCGCGTACAGGAGAGCCAACGCGTGGCCGCGTACGGCGATCTGAAGCGTGGGCACGTTGAAAACGCTAGCGGGCAGGCGAAGAATCGCGCGCGATCGCTAGGAGATCGCCGGGGCGTAGGAGATCGATGGAGCGCGGTTGCGTGGCCAGAAGATATCAGCGAGGGGCAGAACCAGATGGTGAGGTTGCGCATAATAGCGAACGCTCGTGGGCGAGTACAGAAGACTTCTCGTGGGCGCGCGGGCGCTCAGAGACTCGATCAAATCTAGAGCACAGAAGATCGTCGGCGAGGAGGTGAAGGAATCATGACTTTCGCCTCCACCCACATCTGGAAGCTCGTGGAGTACGCTGGTGCGCCTTGCGCACATCAGGAAAAGGGCGAGCAGATGTGCGCTGGCGAAAAGGCGAACAAGGGTGTTAAAAGAAGGAACAATCTCCTTGCCTGTGCCTAGATCCAAAGATCGTGGGCGCAAGGGCGAACGTTGGCACCCATTGCGCACATTAGAAAAGGGAGCGCAGATGTGTGCTGTCGTGCAGGTGATCATGGGCGTACAGGAGACCGTTGGTGCCCGAGGCGCGTAGCAGGAAAGGGCGATCAGAAGTGCGCTGGCGAGCTGAAGAGGGCTGGCACACAGAAGGTCTCCGAGGCGCAGGTGAGTGCTGGCGCGCAGGTGAGCGCTGGCGATCAGATCTACGGCGAGACTCAGCTACAGGAGATCGCAGGAGAGAAGTCTGGAACACAGCAGGAGAGCGCGAGCGCGCAGGAAAACGTGGGCGCGCAGGTAAAACCTGGCACTTAAGGGACTTACCCACAATGTGGAGTAAGCCCTTAGCCCCGAAGGGACCGGTGCTCGTAGGAAACGAGGTACGTAGGCGCCCACAGCTCATCTGCGTCCAGGAGAAGCTCTGGCAGGAGGAACCTCTGCGGGGAGGGTGAAGATGAAGATGACCACAGGCAGGAGCACCATCATCAGACCTCTGAAGAGGAGTCTCTGTAGTGAACTCCCCCAAGGGGGAGAAGCACTCGCAGGAGAGACCGTGGCATCAGCTGCCCCTGAAGGGGACTGAGCCCTCAGCAACAACAGCAGAAGGAGACCTCCAAAGAGGAGTCTCTGTGGTGAACTTCCCCCCCGAGGAAGAAACACTCGCAGGAGAGACCGTAGGGCTCAACAGCCCCCCGAAGGGAACTGAGCCTTCAGCAACAACAGCAGGAGGAGTCCTCCGAAGAGGAGTCTCTATCAGTGTCCTCTCTCACGAACGAGAGAGGTAAACTTCGTAGAAGAGACTCAAGATGGAGCCCAAAGGCCGAAGGGTCAGCCAGTGACCTAGGAGCCAACCTCCGGAGAGGCGCTCCTGCAGCTGCTAAGCCCCTTGAGCTTAACTGCAGGTGAGACCGCTCAGCACCAAGAGCATAGTCGCACAAAAACTATGGTCCGAGAAGTAACCGCTCAGCCCCTTGAGCAAGGTTACAAAAGCGGTCGCTCAGCACCAAGAGCAAAACCGCCGGAGGACCAGACACATATTATAATTATTAAAGGTAAGAGAAGTTTCCCCCGAAAGGGAAAGAAACTCAAACTTGGGCAGATAACCTCTCTCGGAAGGGAAGTTACCCACCCAAGGAGGCGAACCTCCTGAGAGTTCTAACATGAACTGAAGAGCTGTCGGGTGCCTCGGGAGAACTACCAGGAGAAGGAGACACGCCCCTGACGAAGTCCTATAGAGGAGGCAGCAACAGCCGACTCCCAGAGTCCCAACAAGACAGCTCTGCTTCGTTGTCACATTAGCAAACGGAAAACAGATTGTTAACTGTGAGAAATAAAGTAATTAGTTAACATTCATTCCCCGGGAAGACTCCGAAGAGGAAACCCGAGGGAAAAGAACACAAGAATTACATAACAGGCAAGAGCCCCAACCCCACCTACACTCACGGGAAGGGGGAAGGGCGAGAACTGTAACCAAAAACTGAATTATAACAGTTATAAATATGCAATTCATAAAGGAATGTTCACTAAAAGTAAGAACGAAACACCCCGAAGGGAAACGTTAAAAAAGCTGAAAAGTTAACAAATACAATTAGCTTTAATAATAAAAAAATAATAGAGATAAAAAGTACTGCGTAGCAACTCCACCCGAAAGGAGGAGCTATCGTAGAAAACGTAGTAAAAGGTGAACGACCTCCAGAGAGAGAGAGAGAGACCGTAGTTAAACTACACTCTCGCGTTCCTACGCTGAACCCCACCTTCCCCGTAGGAAAAGAGGAGTAGCGGAGAACAGAATAATAAGTCCAGCGATAACGACTCCCCACGGCGTCCGTGGAAGGAGGCGACCGAAGGACCAAGGAAGAGATCGCGGCCATGAAATTACATCGTAGTGGCCTGACTGCCGGCGGCCACATGGAGATATCATACACATACACACACAGCACGAACACTGAAAAGAAAACTTACTGATTTCTATACTCAAATGTATACATAAACATAAAAATAAGTTTACATATATACATGAGTAAAGAAAGTAATTAATTAAGTAAAGACAAAACAATAAATGGCTGCCATGCGAGGACGGGAACAGAGACATCCGTTCATCGTCCGAGCCAAAAGCGAAGTGAATCAGTTCACCAGTGTGTGAGGGGGGAGGGGTAGCTAGCTACCCCTCCCCTACCCCTGCTAACTAGCGCAGGGGTAGTTAACCCTCGTTAAAAATCTAATGGCTCGCCATTTCAGCTACGCCGAAAGTAATACCCTATGTAAATAGCGTGATTTGCATTTCGGTTACGGAACAACTAGCACTTTTAACTATTTCACATTAGATCATAATAGACCTGCCCGTTGCGAGAGATTATTCTCTTTCGCCAAGGGCTAGAAAGAAAATACAATAGGTTATATGATTAATATTAGTATTCTCAAATTCGAAATATTAAATAACGATACAAGTATTGTGAAACAATAACGATCATCAAGAGTACTGCGTAGCGTAAATTGACTGTACACTCATGAAATCTCTATATAAAATGAAAATTAACTAAAGGAAATATACTAATAGGACAAATGTATACTTGAAAATAATATTTTTCCCTACATTATAAAAATTAAAAGACAGTACTTATGCTTAGTAAGTTAATATCTTAAACATTTCTTGCAAGAAACAGAAAATAATTCACATATTTGCAAGTCATACTAAGTAGATTACATCACAGAATTGTGACGTCATCGCGATGGCGGACTGATTTCCTTCAAGGCATTCAGATCTCGCCCTGCTAAGAGTTTACGTCACATAATTGTGACGTCATAATGTTTTAATGTTTTCCCTTCCATTACTCTTTAAGAGTTGTTCGTTAGTTAATAAAGTAGTGGGAGAAAATTCCTTGATCGTATCCATTTCAATCTTACGAACATAGAAAAGAAAACAAATACACACATGCCCTCTGCTACATACTGTGTGGGAATCAAGAGCAGCTTAAAAGCCTGTCTACCCCTACACACAAAGTTTAACAACAGAGGAGCCATCTTGAAAATTAAGTTAAATTAAACTGTCCAAGTTGGACCAACAAAAAACTATCTTATTTCGTGTGAAAAGGAAAATCCAATATCTTCAATAGTTGCAAGGCAGCGAAAGCCATTAACAATAATCAGACAAAAGGTACTTCACCAAATTGTAGAATAAAGTAATATATCAGCGAAACAAATTTCCTAGGTGTTGACTCAATCAACGGCAGGGAATTTCTGAGGAATGTTGGGAATGGTTCTGGTAACCTATGAGACATGGTGCTCATGTAGGACCACCTACTGTCATGGCGGCGACTGCCGCGAAATTTGAATTTCTGCCGTGCACGCGATGAAACGCAGGATTTAAGCTATATATATGTAACTACCGGGGAAGTTACATATTTAAAAATCAAAGAATTAACGATCCACTAAATAGGCAAAATTCTTAAATCTTGAAAAATGCTAGGAAAATAATTGTCTGTTCTTACCTGGTTGAGGTTTCTCTTCCTCTATTTTCTTCTCGGCTTCTGTAGCCAAGGCTGGCTTGACATCTTGCACCTGTGGCATTCCAGTTGGAAGAATACCCGGAGGAAGGTGGCGGTTGTGGCCCCTTCCATACATAGGTGGCGTATCAAGCATAGTTAAAGAGTTGTCTTCCTCCTCGGCTTGCGGATCATCGTAGGTGAGAACTACATGGTAAATAAGACTGTCCCCACACCCTCTATCTTTTCTAATATCAAGTGAACTCAACAACCCATAATACTTTGATTATTTTCTAAGAAATAAAACTGTCAGGTGAAATTTTGTTTATCTACTGATTACTGGATACAAAAAGGAAACTTCTAACAACTGGGAAGCCATAAGGGCTTTTGTATATCAAATTTACCTCTATGAATAATTTTACCACTGGGAGATTCAAATATCAAATTAAAAAATATTCTACTGTTCCCCACCCAAATCTAACAAAACATTGCATGTAATCAACCATCTTATTAATGCTTAAAATTATATAATTTTGGGTGCTAACACATTTAGCTACAACATTTATATGTACTCTTTTGGGGCAATGAGATCATAAAACATAAAGAGAAAGAATGTAATATAGAATAGTATTCAAGACTACAATAAAAGCATGCTAAATAGCACCATTAGATGCTCTATCTACAAGGTGAAACTTTTTATAAAAGGTGGTTTCCATAAAATAAGACTGAGATTTGTGTTGTATCAAGGAATTAAGTGTTTTAATTTCTAAGGGTGCAGACTTAATCATAAGGGAAATTAACAAAAACTTACCATACACGGAGAAATTCAACAATTTAACCCACAACACAAAACCATCAGACAAAATGGATAAGCCACAATCTCTAAGATACCTCTACATCAAGGAGCAAACATTCGATCTTCTAACAAACCATCTACTCAAATCTCCCAAACCACAAAACTTGTCCAAAACAATTTTCAACAAACAATCAGATATTCTACGTTTCCAGCAATGAAGTCATGTCAGATATACAAAAAAAATAGCGCAGCTTTTACCCAAAAGTAGACCGATATACAATGTAATTGTTGGTATACTTTCAGATCAACTAAGTTCTTCATGTAGCTTTTACTACTGACATAGGTTGTAGATACATACCACAATTAAAGTCAACCTTAAAATCTTGCTATTTGTTAACAAAATGAAAATCTGAGTTATATAGGCATATCTTGCTAAAATAAACTCAAGACTCGGGCACATAATTCTTCAAATACAGGAATGGGTGATTCAGTAATTTGTTAGCATGGCTATAAAAATGACAATGGCAAGGAAAAACTGACAAAAATACACAACATTGTTTATCATGACCAACAAAATTAAAGATAATTGCACTACAGTTTAAGAAAATCTATTTCTTATTAGCAGTGGTACTGCAACTGCGGTTTGTATTTTCTGCAAACTATCAATATTCTTCAATCATCATCTTCCAAACTAACTTACGGCAGGTAATTTTATATCAGAGAGAGAATAAATAGCACCAAATCATTGGTGTAATATACTTTGCTTAAATCATTCTTGCATCTTTCTTAGATTAAACCAAGTTTTCTAAGCTACCTGAAATTTCTTTTTATTTCTTGTTACAAAGGGAGAAGTCATATTCTGAATTTTGAAAAGCCTCAAACTTGAGGAAGTGTAACCTATTTAAACAAAGACCTAAAAACAAATTAAGCACCAGTCAACAATACAAATATAATGCAACCTTTTGGTAACGAATAATCACCAAAAGGGTTCAGAGGTTTCTTTTAAGGCTTTATTGAGTTGCTACAAGGTTTTACAGCAATCACAAACCTTATTTGGTCACAAAGTTTACAGATGGTTGTTTCTAAGCTTATTACAAAATTTACATAATAATTTTTCATGTGATATGCAGTATAGTTTCTACTACATACTGTTTCTCTGTAAGAACTTACAGATACTTCATCCAAACAGCAAATTCATACATAATGCATTAGCACTTTATCTTTAAATATTTCTGATTACTGTACTTTGATTCTCTTCAAAATCTAAACAGCCACCCTTAAAATTATTTGCCCATTTTTCCATCTACATAGAAGTATGGAAAAAAATTCACTCCTCCACTTCTCAAATATGACTTGAAATCACACATTACACACCACCCACTGAATGGCATCCCAAAGGTGAATCTTCTACTTTAAAGCAGTAAAAGGCTGCTGCCACCTTTAGAGTATATCTGACATTCTTCACTGAATGTACCCTGCAAAGCATTATTTCAACTACTAAATCAAAACCCTACACTATTCCTGTGATTGCAAATCTTCTACTTTGAAAACATGACAAATTTTAAACACAATTTGCATCTTTCCTAGCTATAAAAGCCGGAGCCCTTTAAACTAAGGATAGGCATTCGTCGGTGCTGAAATGGCCATTAAATCATTTTTAAGGTAGTTAGTAAGGACAGGTGATGTGAGGGGGAAGCCACGCTTATCCGCTTGTCACAGAATATGGTACAGAATAGTCATGGTGAGAGATTTACTTTAAAGGACTCAGTTTGTATAGCTAGGAAAGATCAAAATAAATTTTGAGATTTGTTATTTGTTCCTAAGCAAATAACAAACCTTCAGTCCTTTAAAATTGCGAGACTTGTTCATTGGTGGGAGGAAGTCCCCTAGAAACAAACTGTAAGGTTCTTTTCTTCCCTAGACATGTAATCCTTTTGGTCCTGTACAGAAGAAAGGCAACTCCAACAATCTCCTGGCAGCTAATCATAGGAATGTAAAAACTGTAAGAGCTTCAGCCAATACAGCTCAAAATGAAACTAGCACTAGGACCCAAAAACTTATCTACCTAACAGGGAGATGGTGTTGGCAGTGTCAAACCAAGCACAAAAAGAGAAATATTTAGTAAGAAACTGATCCATCCTCCCCTTTGACAGGAGGATAGAGGAGCTGCTTCTTGGTAGATGTAGTCTGCAAGAAAGTTGCTCCCCAGTGCAACTCACCAGCATCAGACATTCAACTCGTGTGTAACAATTGTGGCTGCTGTATCCCCTCAACATAAGAACAAGAAGTTTTAAGATTAAGTCATTCTAACTCTCTTCTAGAATTATGCCAAACATGCTATCTTAGATGGGATGTATAAGTCCTGGAAGAAGGGAGCACTACCAACAGGGTAGGCCCCTCAGGGCCTAGGGAATAGGAGTCCAAGGGTATTTTGGCATCATTTGTAAGGTACAGAAGCAAAGGTATCTGACACCCTCAGACCCATTACTCCAAGTATGCCAACATGTAAACTGATGGGATTAAACTTATAGGCTCTTTTGAGAAGCAAAGGTATGCAATGACAAAGTCGCATCTGCATGCAAACAGCCTCACCCAGTCAAAAGGAACGGTATATACTGACCAAAGTCAAATCTGCAAGAAAACAGCCTAACCAAGCCAAAAGGAATGGTATGCACTGACAAAGGTTGCATCAGCAAGCAAACACTCACCAAGCCAAAAGGAACAGTTTGCCCTCTTCCTTCTAGTTAATGCTCGGGCTAATGAAAAGGCTGCGACACTTGCATGCAAAATGTTGAGTCCCAATCAGGTAGCACTGAAGGCCCTGGCATGACATTAAGTAACTTTACGTCAACTTTCCCATATGAGACCTACTGATATTGGGTTTTCATCACACAGTCTGCGAGACAACAAAGGCAACAGAGCCCACATTCCTCTTAAGTTTGACATTATGGAGAGCCAGAAACTCTCAAAACCCCATGCCAATGCAAATAAGAGACAGTCTTGAGGGAAGGGCCCCTATGATATAAGCAAAGACACCAGTGCCCTGAGGACAAGGACCATCCCACCCTATGATCTAAATCCAAGGATAGACAAGACTACTCAAAGCCCTTTGAGCAAAGCCAATCCCCAGGAAGGAGGGATCAACACAATACCAAGGAGTGCCCTGAGAATAAGGACTATCCCACCCTAAGAGGTATGTCCAAGGGTAGGAAAGACTGCTCGAAGCTCACTTCAAGCATGGATCATTCCCCAGTGGAGGAGGATCCTAACTACGGAGGCATTTCTACAGCAGATGCAGACAATGAAGTTTATGACTTGTGAAAAGTAATCTGGCTGGAGTGACACATTATCACCTTTGCTTGGCCTATAGAATCAGTACTGGGTCCTGGTCAAGACTGTTCACCTGCATCCAATAAAAGAGGACAGTCATATCATACTCAAAATTGTTTGACTAACCCCGAAGGTAGCGATTCCAGAATGAGTCAATACTAAAGGCCAAGGTACTCCTCCCTTGTTAAGATGTGAATAACAAAGGTAGGTGCAATGCTTGCCCTCACTTGGTCTACAAATCCACTGATTGAACCCAAAGGAACGGTCAGCGGGTGAGATCTGTCCCTTCCTCCTAAAGGAAGAGAATGCACTCTAAAATTACCAAAGAACTTGGCTAGAGGTCTTCTGCACAACTACTACTGCTGCTGCTTCTTCCTTCTAAAAAGAACTGTCTGACGAAGATAATGGGAGGGGGGAAGGAGTTGATAGGAAAAAGAAAATGAGAGGGCAAGCTTGCTCTTCTACATTTGCCAACACAGTTCTTCCTTGCTACAATGAGTGGTTCAGTGGTTTCTACTGATCAGGTACAAGTTGGCTATCTTTCAGAGTGATAATAAAAGCACAGGCATAAAAAAATATTCCCATTCAAACATAATTCCCAGGTATTCAAACCTTGATTGGGCTTGAGATTAAAACCTCCTATACACAATCCTTAGATTGTAATATGAGCAAGGAGTAGTCTTGATCTTGTCCTGAGAAGACACTTAAAATGCTATTCCAAGCAAGACACGAATAAACACCAGGACTGACAATTTTGTAAACACTTAAGGAGCAAAAGAGACTAGTGGAATGACTGAAGGCCTGCATGGACTGCAAGTGGCCCAGGTCACCAAATTCTTTAAGTCTTCCTCTCTGGAAGCTAGGTATGGAGCAAAACTTACAAATGAACAGCCTGGCAGCAGTAGCAGGTACCTATTCGACACAGAGGATATGGACACGTGCTCCATCCCTGCACGGCCTGATGAGTAATGTTAGACCTAGATGAGTATGAACACATGCTCCAACCCTGAGACAAATACCTGTTCAAAGGAGAGGAGTATGGACACATGCTTTGTCCCTACACGACCTGACAAGTACCTGTTTGACGAAGAGGAATATGGACACATGCTCTGTCCTTGCAATGACTCATGAAGAGCCATCAGGAGAGGACTGGAGAAGGTCATACAACACTTCCAGTACAAAATATAGGATCGTTCTAATTTCACATGTCCAAAAATGGAACCTGGAAAGTAGGTATAGAATGTATTTAGATGGAAGAGGGAGGGAATATGAAAGGCAAGGCATCCCTCTACTAACAGCAGGGGACATACAATGCTTCATCTTCCCCCAACTTTTTCCTCTTAACACTCCTACTGAAGTGAACCTAGGAGGGGCAAAAATGAGTGGAGCAGGGTCCAACTGTTTTTGGAGGAAAAAGCTGCAGGTGGTCTTAGCCAACCGGCATGGACACAGTATCCCTCAACCTACCTTGAAGACTAGAGCCTTTTAAGGATACTGCATGGTAGAAGGAGCACTGATACACAGTATCCCCTTCCACAATTATCTCAACACCACCTACAAGAGATGAAGAAGAGTAGTCCAGCATCTATCTGATCCTTAGAGCTGGTATATCTTGACGGTACTTTAAGGTTAGAGAATACGTACTCCTCAACCTGTTATGAGAATAGTCCCCAAGGTCAGAGAGCAAAAGTAGTACAGTGTACCCTCCCTCTGATGAGTGTGATCAGCCTGGCTCAGAGCTCTGAAGTCCAGATCAGGGACTATACACTGACCAACATGGTACAACCCAGAGTGCTAACATGCAAAACTGGTACAGAAAAGAGGTACAGTATCTCCTCTTTTGAAAGTACCAAAGCACTGCATAAAAAAAGGGCACTATTTATCCTTCCCTCTGTTGATTGTGGTGAAGATAGAACAATGGTTCCATGATCATTGGTTAGTGGCTGCGGCTACCCACAATGATGCCCTGAGAGGTGCCATCTTCTTAATTCGTGGAGTGCACCCAAACACTTACAAGTTTTGGGCACCGGGAAAAGTGCACATATCTGCACAGAGCCATGCATCTCTGCCCAACTCGACTACCAGTGTAATCAAACCAGCCACCTGGGTCAGAGGCACGGGTTCATTTGGATTTATGGATTTGTGCTATGGGATGGTGCTATGGTAAGGAGGCAATCAGCACCAAAGTGTATCTCAGGTTTTCTATGACATAAAAGTTCAACAGCAAAATAGAAATATGGAAGCCAGGACAGAGTTAAAGTAAAAAAATAACTAGCTACTGAGGTAGTCAAGACAACCACCCAGTTCTTAGTACAGTGCCATGTATCTAAGATCAGCGCAGGTGTTGGGCTGGCCAAGGTAGCACAGTGGGTAGCAGCCTGGCAATGGCCCATGCAAATACAGGGCCAAGCACATACAAGGTTGTGCATCTAAAGCCAGCCTGGTCTTTACGACTGGCCTTCTGGGACTTTTTCAACTTCTTCTGAGAAGAATCGTCAGAATCAAAGAGAAGGATGATGATAGATTTAAATAACATAGCATCCTTACCCTAAATCGCCTTGCAGTCAAGTGTTCTGTCCAGAAGGACCGATCTCCTAATATTGGTATAAACCTTGCTGACCTACCAAAAAGGTAGCAATCGGTGAAAAAACTCCATGACTACTTGAAGCTGAACAGCAATAGCCGTAACAGCAAGGTCATGTCCGCTAACCCTTCCTACCAGGTACCAGTCAGCATGACAACTCCAACAGGTCAGCTCTGTAATTCCCTCTCATGGAGAAAAACTACCACGAAGCAAGACAATTTTTACTCAGAGTTTATCACCTTTTCAATCAAAAGAGTAAGAATAACACTACAAGAAGAGAGGGCTGCTGACTGTCACCCCTTCACAAAGATAAAGTACACAACACATGGGATTTTTAAAGTTGTATCCTAATAGTAACATTATTTGCTACAACTTATGCTTACAGTACAGTGCGTTTCTGAATATAAGCAAGAGTGCTTACAAAATCTAAACAAAAACCAACACTTATCAAACCATTTGAGAGAAAAGATACAACAGTCGAGAAAGGAATGTGGCGACACATTTGTGCCAATCACAGCCAAAGAAAAAAAATGGCTATTCAGTGACAGGCTGGTAGGCAGGCCTTCATCCCTCACATCACCTGTCATTAACCAACTACAGTGTTAACAATTTAGTGGCCACTCTATTACCGCTGAAGACATATCTCGATTCTAAATGATAAAAGGTGTGCTTACACAGAAACATGTTAACACTTTATGATCAACAATAATTATTTTTAAAAATTCTCAGGAAATATAAACCATAAAAACCATAACACAATGCACAACATGAATAAAAATGCTCCTCGTAAACTAAATATTATCAATACCATCCTTACTGAATCCAAAATATACTTTCATTCCTACATTCCAATACATACCCATAATTGCATGGCCACATACTTCTACTTCTACCAACTAATTTTGATACTCTTACAATCTGACAACGTACCACACACATCTACGAAACATAAAACTTGCTAATTGAAGTAACTACAGTACTGTACTTACTAACATGCACATAATGTATACTAAGTGAGCAAACATAAAATCTGACATGGCCATTAAAAAAAATGTCAAAGTGGCACAGCAGTTAAGTACATTTAAATAAACATGATTTGGGGAAGTCAATGGATGTAAAGGTCATTTAAATATGAAGACTATAACTGGTGTATATTATATTCCAAATGCCAAACCTTGTAATTCAGATAACACAAATTCAAATAATAGCCCTTTCCATATGACGCACTGAAACTCTTGCATTATGCATGTCTGAGTGTAAATCGAGACAAAGCTTAACTTCCCTCCTAAGACATCATAGCAAACCAAAAATTTCAAAGTACAGTACTGTACAGTATATTACGCCTGACAATTCCCATATTATGCAACTTAGATTTGAAACCACAGCATGTCAGGAGTTTTCCATCTATTGATACAGAAATACGAGGTAAATCTAGGTCAAATAAAATACTTCCTGCATTAAATTGACTACAGTACAATACTTTCATAGCCTGCCAGATTCCACTGACCACAGTAATGTGGATTGCGTAATTTTTTTTAAACACAGAACCACTCGACAAAACTCAGTCTAGCTCTTCTTGCACCTACTTCCCAATGTGTTAAATACGAGTCATATCTAGGTATACATATGCTGTCTACTAATATCTTCTAAGTCTAACTAAAAATCAGATTTTAGTAGTTCCAAATACCAATAGAACGAAGGTCAAATTAAAGATCGTGATAACCATCAATTTGATGATAAATTCATGTTCTAATCCTACTTTGAAAGACAAAGCATTCCTGGCGAAACTTTCTCAATATACATAAATTTTGCATTTTACAAAATTAACACACTCCACGTACAGCTTTTCCAAACAGATAATTTTTCTTAAAATTAAACATTCCTTTTTTAGTAGTGTTTGCCTGCCTCTCCATTAACCCCTACCCGATGGGTGGGACTCTAAACGTCATGTGAGTTACATGATTTTATAGGGAGGCCAAAAATAGTAGCCTTGGGTGAGGGGATAGGCTGCAAGCAACCTAGTACAGTAGTTGAATTATTCGTATCTAGTCCATTTATGCTATAGTCTTCATGTCAATGTCTGGCACTCAAAACAACCTCAAACTACCAAAATAATGACAAAAGAGGTATTCAACTGAATGCATATAATAGTAGATATAAATATTTTTGGTGGAAAAACTTTCCTTTAAAGGCTTAAGCTATCATAAATTAAAGTAATACTTAAAAAATATTAACTATTGTATGGGAAAATAAGGTTTAAACCAAAAGACAAAATTTAAAGCATCTTCTGCTGCAAATAAATTATAAAAATAAGATCTTTATAAATTTACTTGGCAATGAGATTTTTATCTATTCACTCAACACAAGACTTTCAGCCAGTGAAACTTGAGATTTATCACTTTGCATTTAAACAATCAAAATTTTACCATGCTTAATTTACCTTCTCTTGTAAAACAATGAGGATTTTCCCTTTTAATCTATAAATGAATGAATTTGCTATAAAACATACCTCAAAATCTATTAAAGTTATCTCCCCGTACAATATAACAATACATTTGAAATATATGGGCAATAATAACAACAAACGAATAGGTAACAAGACAATTCAGAATAAAACAAACATACGTATATGATATAACCTTTGAAGAGACTTTGCATATCAAACTTTGAAAGATTTTTATGTTATGGAACAAAATATTACTAAAATTGAATTTTAGTAAACCTTATGAGTAAAAGCCATGTTACTATTTCACCCTGACCTAACCTAAATGCCAACAGTTTCATTACAACATGAATTCTCTACCTTGCTTAGTTACTATAATTGCACATAGGCACAGCTTACTTTTCCTTTACTGAAATTCCACTAATTCTATTTGGCTGATTCTCAGATCATCAGTTGAAAAGTTAATGACTATCGAGATTCAGAATTTCTTTTATCTTTGTTCATCTTCGTCAAGATATATCGAAGTACAAATATTTTTTTTTCAAGTGATATTTCAGACAGCTTTTTTGCCTCAACACAACTTTTTACTCATAAAATTTTCCTTCTAACTGAAACTAAGTGCTTTTGTTTAAATGCTGAATTAAAATTCTGGTAAAAGTATTTCATTTGTTAATGCGACAGTTCTGCTATTATGCTAATAACTGCCATTTGAATGTCATTCAAAACCCCGCCCCTCCATCACCTTAAAGTGAGTACAGTAATATGGAAACCTTTTAGGATACCGTACATACAAAAACTTCAATTACAATATTGTACAAGATAAGATATCTCGTGACCTGGCAACTAATAACACTTTTCTTGGGTTGAAGCAGATGGAATTTGTTAGCCCTTCCAACCACACCCCTCCATGAACAAATTTTTCGCTCATGCGCCACCTTTTTTGTGGATATTTTACTCAAATCCTCTTAGCACACATAGTTTTAAATATTTATTTTGCTGAATAAATTTCCTTTTCATTGCAATATAATTCTAAATAAATTAGCAGTAGTTTTCTGTAATACCTAGGCATCCTTCAATCTAATTCCCTCTTTCTCTAAAAAGAGGTGACTTCCACTAAAGCATAACAAAGAGCACCATTGTTCCAAAAAGGAGCAGAATTTTCAGCACATCCCTTCAACAAGATAAAGAGAGAAAATTTGCTTTATATTTATGTTGTACTTGATTAACAATATTAGCAACACTATGTTGACCATTTTCTCTTGGAGGACAACTCCTCAACATCTCTCAGAGTACCAGAGAGGGATTGAAAAGAGTGAACATACGAGTCTCACTAAAATAAGAATGTTTTTGAAATTCTAGGAAATGAGAAAAATCAGCAAAACATGTAGACAGGCTGTCTTGGATGCTGCCCACACCAGCCAATCGTCCCGGTATGCCACTACCTGAATTCCTTCTAAGCGTAGTTGTTGGACGATTGTATCCGCAAGTTTCGTGAATATCCTTGGGGCTATGTTTAGCCCAAAGGGCATGGCTGTGAGTAACATTTCACAATAGCAATGTGTGGTCATACATATAACTATAGCCAATTTTAAATAAAAATACAAACAGACTGGGGTAGAAGTAAGTTAGTTAAGCAATCCACCCATCTCAGGGGTGAGAGAGGTGGGATCTTCCAAATCTCAAAGTCATATACAGTATAATAAAATTCAAAAGTATTTAATTGCATAACTAATAAAAGAAACATGGAGAGAAGGAAGAGTAAGAACTTTTTACTTGGAAGGAAAATAGAAAATGAGAAGAAAACCTTCAACTCTATGTCTTCCCAATAGATAAGATTCCAAGCTCCTTCCCTTATCCTACAAAGAGGCAGAAAGCATTTTGTTTTCCTGCATATTTCCTCACAGGACCTCAGGGATTTTTTCAACTTTTACTTCCTGTACAAAAAAAAAAAAATATGTTTGAGAACAAGAATTTGAAGAAGACAAACTTTCCAAGGGCAGTCCCATAACTCATGCAACTTCTTTTGATGACACTTCATATCAGTATCTAGACAAAACCCTCATTTGCATACAGGACTATCAGTAACATGTAAACTGTACAATATTAAGATCTTGGCCAACATAACATAATACAGTAAAATCTAGTTCTCAAGTAAGAAGCCATTTAAGCATTGTAAAGAATAAAACTTACTTCACAACACCTCAATCGTAGCTACTGAATATAAACATGTAGACCAAAAAAACTCTCTGATTTATAAAATAAATTCAGATAAAGAAATGATAACAGGTGTAGCTCAGCAGGAAGAAAGAAAATACAACTATGAGAGATGATAAAAGATGTTTGAAGAAAGGCTTTGAGGCTTTGATGTAATCAAAGTGAAAAAACCGAAAGCATATACTGCACAAGAGACTGACTTTTCTTGCTGGATAAGGGAGATCTTTTTTAATGTAGTTATTGATCTTTACTCCAAAAAAAATTTATAAAATTTCACATTGTTTATTTGTTATTTCTCCACTTCCTTTCAGCAATGGGCTGCTTTCCATGTTAGAGCCCTTGGACTTATAGCATTCTACTTTGCAACTAGTTCAACTAGTAATAATCAAAATTTCTGTTCTTATATATTTTAATTTTTTTCTAATAACAAAATAAAGCCAAGACTTATATTCAGGAACATTACAGCTTATTATTACTCTTAACTATACAGTATTTAAATATAAACACTGAACTATTGTAAGTTAAAGTTTCTGTATATACAACACTGCAAGTTTATTAAGAGGTAATTTAACCAAAACATAAGATAAATAAATCTTGATAGACTGATACAGTTTGCAGTCAATATTTCTGCACAAGATGTACAGTACAAGACCATTTACCAAAGAAGTAAACTTTTTGGAATATTTGCAGATAATTACCGTACTAACTTCCAATTCTTATGCAGATGGATTGCTTAAATCATAAATTCATATGCTATTCCTAGACTTCCATACTGCTCAACAGATTGATATAACTTCCCCAAGATTTCTCATGTAACTGGAGTAAACTACATTGGTATAGTCACTGTGAACTGCACATTCCTATAAAGTAAATAGGTTTACTTTTCTCTGTAGTCTACCAAGAGAGGTTATACATTGACACCAGTACTAATACAGGTACTGTATAAAATAAAACAATGCTTAAAGTTTCAGAGTTTGGGAGTTTGGTGTGAGAAGCCATTGGTCACAATATTAGAAGAAAATCTATAGACTAAACGTATACTGTGCTGTTAAGTCTTCTCTTCAGTCTACTTGGACATGATTGTAGGGTCAGAGATTCAGAATAGTAAACACTCCTTTGTAATATAACCTTCAAAGCAGGAATGAACTACAAAATAAAGACAAAAGCCAACAAAGTGTGTAAGACAAGTCAATTTTCTAAACATCATCTGACAACGAATCCAAAAATCAAATGCCAAATTGGGACATTCCAATGAGACCCATTTCAAGTTGCCAAGTACAATACACTGTAGTATAAGTCCAAATGAGAAAAGAAAATTTTTTCGCACATCCGACAAAAAAAGTAATCTTAATTTGAAACCAAACCATCCCAGTTGATTACTTATAATGCAATCTTCATATACTAAAAAGAATATTCTTCATATACAAAACAATTATATAACAGTACAGCCTTACCCATTATTACACAATCTTTAATATTAACTAGAAAAATCAAAACAACTCTTCTAAAAATTCTATGCCCGCTAGGTAAACCTATAAATGCTAATATTTACTCTGCACAAGAATAGGCACAAAGCAATAGTGTGGAAGATTTGTGACAACGTTTATGCTTTGCAGACAACACAGGAGAACGATAAAAGCCTTGTATGTATGTTCTCACAGCTGAGAAAAGAGGTATTAGGAGCATTCATTTTGTGTTTCCATGGAATCTAGAAATCACCTCGCCACAGATATGGCAACGTATGACTAATGGAAGGCAATGAAAAACTATTTTAACTCTACTCTTGAGCTAAACTTTTTTTTGAGGGTTTATTCCCATGAAAAAACTAAAATTACTTGAAATTACTGTATATCCACCAATACTACTACCATACGTCAATAAATGGGGGATACGGAAAAAAAAAACCTAATAAATCTATACGATAAACAATAACAAAAATTCTGTAGGTATATCAAACCGCTATCGACTGAATTACAAATTCAGATTATTAAACCCAATTGTATTCTCGCCTGATAAATTTGCACTAGAACCTACTGGAATAATCTCAATCATAAAACGAACACAATGGATAATGATGCTCTCATAACAATTAAAACCAGATAAAATAACGTCCTAAGCCACACTTAACAGAAGTCACCATCCTGCTCAAGAAAAACAAGAAAATTATATACTACTAAAAAGGTCTCCAAAATTTGGATACAAATCAAACTGGAAAATCATGCCCTTTATAAACCTCCTTTACGAAACTGTAACAATATCACCAGTTATCAGCATTGCCTCCTAACTCACTAATGCACTCTGTGAAGCCAGTGAACATGAAGATATATGATGGACTTCTTACTATTTTTCTAATACTAAAATCATATATACAGACCTTATGAACATACTGACCAATCTATCCACAAACAAATCCAAGACATTTTAAAAGCCTAACTTATATTCTTTACACAGATATCAAACTACCAATTCTAAGACAGTTACCCAAGAAAAATTAACAGATCACTCACATCAAATACAATCAAACTGAAGAAAAAGAAGAGGAACAAAATCTTTTAAAACAAACTAAGCTATAACAAAGTAAGATTAATCATTTATTTCCTTATATCCAAGCCTTTATTATACCAGAAGATTACAATTACACACAAAGCTAACCATGGTTCCTTTATAGATTTACCAAACACATGGAAGAATTTTTTTTCTCTATCTTATACTGTACTACATATGAAAAACTAGATTGAAACTCGCAATATAAATGAACTCCTTTCGATAATCGCTAAGGAAGATAAATTTCAATTTACTTCCAATATTCATTCTGAACATGACACCAGGACGATAATTCTTTCTATAGCTATGAGTTTTTTTTATTATTAGCAATGAAATACTTGAAATACAAAATCATCTGAGATCAGTCTTGTAAATAATTTCCATTCTAGTGGTGCATTTGTATTCATCTTTGCCCATTGAACATAATTTATGTTTTAAATCTCCAACTAGTTTTGCCCTACACAATTCTGTTGTGTGGATGTATCAATAAGCAATTTTTCATTGCTAAACATCACTGACTGATATATTTATAAAACTTAAAACTTGACCAGTTCTGAAATAACAACATGAAATTGTTAGGATCATATAACCCCCTTCTTTTCTAGCGCTAAGCAGAACAAGACTTGGCAATTTTAGCTTTCCTTTAGCATTACTTAGGCAATTCAAGATACTGCACCGCTAATTACGCATTTGAAAATATACTGTACTAAACAGTAATCCAAGTTATCAACTCACCGTATCTTGCGCAACCACTGTATCTTGATTCAGCTGGTTCTGTGAAAATGGTCTTTTCAGAGAGTGTAGTCAATTATAAGTGGCTAAAAGCACAGTTTGTTAAGTGAACTATTCAAATCCCACTTGCCCCTTGAAGGAAATACAGCACAAGATGATCCACATTCCAAAGAACATAAGTCATACCATGAAATACTGTATGGCATTACACGAATGGGAGTCAACAAGTTTGCTTGCATGGAATATTTTTCATATTCATCTCAAAGACTTTGTGTCTAACCTAGTTGTTATACTGTACTGGCATTTTTAGTTCATCAAATATATATCATAGTTTATTTGTTTATTTAATTAATGTTTCATTAATTCCAAAATCCTTTTCATGTTTTTTTAAGCATTAGAGCTTCATTTTCAATTGCCTTTTCAGGCTTTTCGCTATGATACCTTGACTGGTTATCAAAATATTGTACAATTATATAAAAAAAAGTTCCTTTAAAATTATTCAACATTATAATCATATATAGGCCAACTAAAAAAGCAATTTATCCTGTTGATGAAAACTTACAATAAACTGACAGGGTTCACTACTGTAAACTATAGATAAACTACAATCACCATTGTCCATACTCAAAAGTTTTGACATCAAGAACAGACATAAACCTTAAAATGACATAATTCCAAACTACTTCACAAGCAACTCACCCAGACAGCCTACTATGAATAACATTCAATACCTAGCATTGTCATAATTGGTTTTAACTTTGTGCAAATTACAGTATTCAATTCTAGGCTTTATTTTGTCAAACAACTTCCTTCAGAATTTACACAAAAGTATGATAGTCATCTTTTACCAATGTATTTATCAAACCTTCCCCATTACCAGTTTCCTTATGATTTGCACCTCATTTGAAACAATGATTTGCATTTAATTAAATTTTGAAAATTCACAATACAAAATGTCAAGCATTGAGCACTAATAGCCCAATACTTTAGTAATCAAGTTGTATGGTTCATTAACAAATAAACATCCGCCCAAGAAGCAACTCAAATAGCTCTTATCCCTAAAGAATATAAACAAAGACCAATCCCATACCAGTAAACAAGTAAAATAAGAATCCTATTAGAATATGGATGCTAAACTACCTTTCCAATCAAATCAAAGAATACACAAAAAACCAGTACAATAAAATATTTTCTTTTCTACTACAGTACCTAGTGGATCAGTAGTTTCCAGAATGACTGATAAAACTATGAAAAAAAAAATGCAAGGAACAGTACTTCATTCCAATGACCATTCACTTTCTTAAATGACAGCTTCAAACTTGACCATTAGACTTTCTACTCCCTCATGTCACACATGATGAAATTATTCAAGATATATAACTAAAAAAAAAATCACATTATTCTAAACTACTTTATATAACACCCAACCCAATCTTATCAAAGAAATTATTTATGCTCCGAATGCTTGTCCTTCTTGAAAAAAAAAAAATACATTAAAGATTAGAGCATTTATCCCTTTCTCATATATCAACTTTTGAATATTTAACAATGGAGTAAAACTTGTACTGTACAGTTTAAGAATTTAAATCACTATTTCCACAAATTGTTTACATAATGTGGTTTCAATTTCTATACAGTATTCCCTAATAAAGCAATGCTTCGGACTAAATGAGTAAAAAGCCTAGGTAACGAAAAAAGGGCTTCCAAACTTCTGAAAGCAAATAAGCATCGTTAAGAAAATAAATCTACGGTGAGCAATGTACTAATACACTTGTGATTCTTTTCTTTTCATTTTAAAGTGTCTTGATTAATGACAACCGTTATTAATAATCTATTTGAACATGAAGAGATGAAGAGAAGTTTCAATCAACATGAGCTGAAACATTAGTGTGGTTATGCCATACTATTCAAATATACAGAGGATGATATAGTTATCAAAAATTAATCATATAAATTTTCAAAATTTGTTTAGTTATGTGTCAATACTGTATACAAAGAAAGCTCTTTTCAATGGACCGCCCACAAAGTCCTTTCCAAAAGGTACATAAATTAATATTGTATATTAATAAAAATTAGTGAAGAAACTTAGTTTGTTTCCAAGCCCTAGGATTGACATTTAACGTAGAACTGAAACATGAAATACTTAGTATAACTCAGCCTAAATTAACGAGAGAGAATATAGTCAGGTTTATTGTAATTCAATGTCAGTCAGGTCAACTGTGAAGAAGCAAGATTCCGTCAAGTTTTGCAAGAAGCAACAGTAGTAGCTAACAAATGGAAGCATTCGTGTGAAATTAATTAAATTGGTGACACTTTCATAATGTTATAAGAAATACAGAAGTTTGGCAATATCTACTCATTCCTTACTATTTGGCAATTTTAAATTAAAATGCAAAATAAAATAAGACTATAATTATAAATTCAAATAATCACTTGAAAATAAAACAAAAATATCAGAAGGAATGAGTATCCAAAGCATGTGCAAAAAAATCCAAGAACTAGGAAAAACAAAATAGATATGGGACGGGTAAATGTATGATGCTAGTTATAACCAAAGCAGAAAGAAAAGACATATCATTAATAGTAGACAAAAGCAAAGGCATGGCAACTCTTCAGCTTGGTAAAAGCAGCCAGGAGCACGGGACCTACCTGTGAATTCATCATCCCATTCTAGCGCTGGGTTTAGATTATATTCGTCTGGGTATAGGAGAAGGGGGGGGAAGAAAAAAGACCAAGTCAGTCTACCTCCGTGGTGGGCTGATATAGCCAACATCCACACAGCCACATCAGTTTACAATCAACTTTCATTAGTTAACAATTCTTTGAATAATCTCTTTTAGTGTTAATAGTACTTTCTAACATAGAAAAACAGCAGTAAATAGAATATCAAGTGTTAATTTATTCTACAAATACCTCTAGACTCTTAAATCAATACAAACACATTGCAGTGAGTTTGAGGAACATTTTTTTTTCTTTTGAATACGCTAATTTGTAGCACAACTAAAACGTGCAGAAGACGACAGCATTTCTCCTTAAAGGATAAGCCTACAATGGACAACGTCTGATTACCAATTTCATTATGATGATGTTAGCGATATGATTCTCTCTCTCTTTCATGCCTCATGCACTAACAAGATAAAAAGTGATGACACTCAAAGAGGCTGTAATAATGACATACACAAGCGACAGCAGTCGTTAGGATACAGAACCTTGTGGGCTGGAACAGTCTACTTGTTGGGAACCAACAAGCAGCAGTTAATTCCAAATACCTCTTAATATTGGGGAAATTATCTACAAAAACTAAAAATCAAGATATTTAATTTCATGACAGGCAGTCATTAACCCAATTAGTATATTACAGTACTAGCAATGCACTGACGCATCCATTAGAGATATATATATATATGTGAAATATATATATACTGATGTTATATAAGTATAAATGAAAATAAGTAAAACTACAGCTGTGACAAACCAACTTGTAATGAACGTTGATGATTTGACACAAGCATCTGTGTTCATTCCTTGACAGCCAAAGCTACATATGTTGATGGCTTCACCACCTTTCTACCTCAACATAGGTTATCAAGCAACTAAGCAATACATTAAAAGGATTAACAGTCAAGAGAATTGACAAACCATACTTTTACTTACGCATATTGTGGTATTTAGATCGAATTTGAGCTAAGATTCCATCTCCTAGAATTGGAAAAAGAAAAAAAAAATCAAATTTAGACCAAAACCTACACAAACGATTGTTACGAACGAATCCAAACCAAAAAATTGAGAAAAAGCTCACTCATAAGAACTGATATTGCTACTATAGTGACAACAAACCACAACTATCCCGGAATACTAGGAGGTTCGACTGACATCAAACGTGTTCAGGAAAGAAGCAAAAGGTTCTGTATCCATCATCATGAATCCCATACTAAATTTTGTCGCTACTTCGTCTTTTATATCTGTCAGAAGACATTAAAACACGAGGGTGCAGACCCAAATTCTGAAATCCTCTATGGTAAACATTCTGAATGAAGGATTTACTTTGGAATAAATTTTGGGTTTTATGATTTTACCTATGCTATTCTGACTGCACTTCATACAAAGGACAAAAATCTTATTCAAACTTATTTGACTAAATTTTCAAATCCACTATGATGAACTGCACCTGAAAATCAAATACATAAAGAGTACAGAATATTTGCTATAACCAATACTGGTAGTCTGTAAACCTTGACTTTAAAGATTCAAAATTTGGGTCTTCATCATAATCATCATCATCATCATCATTACTGGGCAGAGAGGCTGTAGTTAGTGCACTAGCCCAATATGATTTACTCCTGCCATTAACATACAGATCTCTTAAGATTTGAAAAAAAAATTCCATGCACATCACTTTTAACAATAAGGAAAACATCTACAAATGGTATCGACTTGTTATCCATAAACAGCCATGCAAATGATAAGGCACTGCAATACCATAAAAAAAAGGAAATGTTGATAACTATTCAGGCATAGGGCTGAGATGTACAGGCAAATATATGAAAAATCACTGGAAAAATCTTAGGCAACAAAAATGTCACACATTAACCATATAAGGCAGGAAATGCTCTCAGATGTTACGGTTGTTTTCTAAACTCTTGTACCTCGAGGTAGCTACGTATAATGCATGAGGCAAAACAAAGATAGAAAAAACTAATCAACAGCTTTTAGTGTTTTTTAAAAATAAAATAGGGTTAACATAGCTATGATATATAAATAAAAATACATATATATACTGTATATATATATATATATATAAAATGCACAGGCAATTTCAGCTACACAGTGAGTTTACACTGACATGGCTATGGAGATGTAAGACTAAAATCTACTTGTCTCAACTACTGGGTGATAAATGAAATCTGCCATCAAAAGTGTCCTCTTCAAAGTGCTATTAATTATTCTGTTCTGATTAAGGGAACAGATAAAGCAAACAATTGAAGAAGTACTCTAATGCTAGCCGCCTTTCATTTAAGCATTCACTAATGAGGGAAGGGCGTCCAAGCTCGTCTTGTCTGACATTGACAAACGGGCTCTTGCGAAGGGCAACATGGTTTGCATATCTTTAAACAGCAGCAAAGCAATATGCTTTAAACTTTAAATAGTTCCATAATCAATAATACCAATAACAGCAAGAGCCCTGCTAAATATTTCCATGGTCTTTCATTATCATAGTGCTGTGATAACCTTATTATCATGTCCCGGACTCTTATAACTTCACTGATGAAATCTTGTCTGCTTTCTACTTAAACACAACTATTGAAACAGTGTATGTATGCATGTATGTATATACTGTATATACATTGTGTATATATATATATATATATATATATATATATATATATATATATATATATATATATATATATATATATATATATATATATATATATATATATATAATATATATATATATATATATATATATATATATATATATATATATATATATATATATATATATATATATATATATATATATATATATATATATATATATATATATATATGTATATACATATACACAGTATATCTGTTCAGTATGACTCGTACATTTACAAAAGTGATGTTAACAAGTTTGAACTCATGAAACCTGTACTTTGGTTAATGCTTTTGTACTTCATATACTGCTCATACTAATTACAAGAGTACTTAATCAAAACATTTAACTATCATTAATGTGTGATGATAAACGACTATTACAAGTCAGTACCATACTTATTCACCACACCTTGGAATGAATAGTGGTGGACTATTTCAATTATTGAAACTTTTTTTGTTATTTAACTAAATACATTTTACACAGGGCATTTCTTGGTGACTTTGGGGATCACATGAAACCTCAAACCTTTTTACCAAATCTAATTGCTAACCACAAATATTTTATTAACAAGATTAAACTACAGTATGTGATAATTGAGGTAATAATTTTTCTCAAACAATTTCAAGGTTTATTTCAACAGAAAATGATCAAACATCAAAGTGCTCTCATCTATTTAACCTACTTTAGGTATTAATTTCTTGTATATTGGTTAAAATGACCAAGAGCTTGATTTAGTATACACCCAAAACCACTATTCAGTAAAAAAAATTAAATACTGTATTCAACTCCAAGGTCATTCAAACAAACACCTTCACTATATGTTCAGGGTCATTTGAAGTTTTGGGATATCATTAACATGAGATGCATGCAGGCTTCTCTAGTGATGTGAGTCTCTGATAATCTTCCTCATTATCCTCATCATCAATTCTCTTGACTTCACAATGTCAATAGTATTCTACCTAGTGTTGGTGATACATACTTTTTAATAAAGTACTTCGTCTTTCTGTAATTGTTTGATATGTTAATACACCGTAACTTGAAATTATACAATAATATGTTTTTCATGTTTTTATATTCAATGTAAATTAATTTTGAGTTAGAAACCCATCAAGTACAGGTCTATTCATTTTGTCATTGATATGATATAACACCCATCTATATGTTCTATTTGAGAACAGATAAAAAAGTTTAGACAGAACATAAATTGTATTTCACCAAGAGTACCTTTTATTTTTTAAAACTTTGAATAACCCCTAACAATTTCAAAGTTAATCTAACAAGTGTGTGTATACAAAAAAAAAGATGAGAAACAAAGCACTGTGGACAAAAAAAAAAATTCTCAAAAGCTTCCACAAACAAAGACTTTTAATAACTTAATTGAAGCTGTGTGTGAAGATAGTGCAATGGTAGTATACTGAAAAGAAAAAAGGGACAGCAATTTAGGCATTTCTTGTGATATAATTGAATACTTGCATACATGTGAATGAAGGGTTAGAGCATTATAAAGCTATTTTCCTTTGGTTCTGGAAGGTTGGAGACAAATTATCACCCACAAAGCAGTAGATCAATTCAACTGTCAACCTAACGATAGTACAGAATTCTTGTCACAGCCAAGTCACATTCTGCACACTGGTCTATTCGGGTGGTACTAAGCAGCATCTCCTATAGAAGCAAATCGGGTCTCACAAGAAAAAACTTTACACTCGATAACAAAAGAGCTGCCATACTGATGATAACATCACAATAAAAACAAGAGGATAGGATTTATCAAATATAATATTCTTGATGGTCAATCTCATTGTTATGCTTTAAAATAATGAAAATTATTCAATAATTGTCTGAAAGCAACAGGAGACAAGATTTCATCATCACAGCCTGAGTCAGTTGGTCAATATGCCTCTATTATCATCTCTCAAATACAGTAATATAACTCTAATGCTGTTCATACAATATTTCCCCATACTTATAGAAACCAATTTTTTTACTTAAGATAGATTCTAAATCCATGGAAAGTAAGCTTTTGTTATCAAACACAGCCTCATAATATGAAAGGCCAAGGTATCATAAAGCAGTCCAAAAAAATAGTGTCATGAAATAAAGAGAAAAGTGGTCCTTCAACAAAATCTTTTGTCTCAGTATAATCCCTTATGGAGTCAAGTTCCTTAGGATTGATTGTCTTCAGAAGTCATAGGTCCCGCACATACATACACAAATTCGCTAATAAATTCAAGGTAAAAAAGCAAGCAAACACACAAAAACAGGAATACTGTACTGTAATTTTACCATTCCATCTCTTATGTACAGTCCGGACAAAACATCTAGTTTATAAACTGCTGATCACTGGAGTATTTTGATATTTTTAAAGCCAATTGTAGGGTCCAAACAAGCAATAATGCATTAGCACTAGCCCAATCTTCATATTACAATGACCAATACAAGCTTAGCATTCAGGAAAATTGATTCATTACAAATAATAAAAAGATGAACTTCATAGAGCTACTAGAGTTGGAACCATCTAGTCCTTACAATACGCAAGAAGCCATATATAATATCAATGCAACTAAAACAACAGCAAACAACAACAGGCTGAAATCTAAAACTAAAAAATGAGAATAAACAAACCTTTCAAAGCTAAGAATGAAAATTAGGATATAAGCACAGACAATGAGAGGAGTAGAAATAGGGAGAGGATGAGCAGGAGGAAGAAGTGAAGATGGTAATTTAAATGATTTCTTTGCCTTGTTGTTGCCTCATTTTTGGGTGGGGGGGACAGAATTCCACATAGAAATCAAACACTTACCGTAATAGTCGAAGGCATGGGCTGGGGTGAGGGAAAAGATGGGGTACAAGTAAGTTATTTTCTTCCATATATAAAAATTTCATGAAACCTCTATCATTTTTGTAAAAAAAGAATTTCATCTAAAAATAATACACACCTAAGAAAAACAGCAAATCTAATTGTATGTACAAAGCCTAAATCAATTTTCTTGGAAAATCTTCCTATTGATGTATAGTGTGTATTTCAAATCTTGTAACATAATTAAAATAAGGACTCGTCGAACCAGGCACATTGCATCCTTTGCACATTTCACCAAAAAGACAAACATAAAATTCCACTCTTCCAGGTAAGATTTTTCTTGCCGAGTAAGGGAAGAATCTTATGCTTTGCTTGGCAACCACATTATGCAACGAATACAATACTGGTTAGGATATCCTTAATATAGTCTAATTAAAAGCTATCATGCATTACAGTTTCACCATATCTACAATATTTTCAATTTATTACATCTAAATGTTAGTTAAGGTTAGCTGTTAAAAAAAAAATAATAAGTAAAAAACAACTGCAACCATGAAATGCATTTCTTGCCCACTGTTAAGTGTGTCTCCATACTAAAAGTTTATTTCCACATTCAATCACATACCTGAAATCCTATACATAAAACACCTTGAAATTTTCATCTTCATAATTCATAAACTCCTTTACTTTCTAGCATTAGTTTTGCTTAATGATAATAATACTGTACTGAAATACTTGTTGCATTACTTTGCCTACAAATGGATGAAATACAATGGATCTAAATGTGTAGTGAAAAACAATGATACAGTATTCATGTATGTGAACAGTAAAATTGAGATCATATTTTGGTAGCCTTGCTTTTAAAACATGAGAAACTTGTATGAACTGTTACAACTTTCATAGCCAAACAACAAAAATGTATTTTATACAAATATGATCTCAAATTGTGCGAGTGAAAGCATCTTAAGAGACTAAAGACTTGAATAGATAAGAAATTGGGGTTAATACATTCTGATAAACTGTCTTTGCCTTTTCCATAATTTTATCAAAAGACCTGTTATGTGAGGGGTAAATCATTTGGTGGCTAGAGCTATTTATGTGATTACAAGAATATCAAGGATTATTGAATACCACTTTATAAATGAACAAGGTGCAAGGTTAATAATAATAGTTAAAAAAGGTAGCCACCTGTAAAGCTAGTTAAACAATTAGCTTGGCTAGCAGATTAGGTGCCATTTTTCCATTTACTGTACAATGGATGACCCGATTATTTAAAAATTGGAAAAAATCAATTAAAGAGCAATACTGTGAATTCAACTTTGACATTTGAACTGACAGGATCTACTTGAAAAGGAAAAATGTCAATGTACACAGAATATTTTTCATAAAAGGGGACTTGATAACACCTCTTACCCAAGAATTAACTGCAATTCATCTTTGCCTAAAAACTTGAATTAAAATGAGCTCCACTGCCTTTTATTAATATAAAAAAGGTTACAAATTTACAAAACATTCTCTCAGACTCAAAGACCATGATCCCCTTTAGTACACCAGCCATGTGTGAAGGTCATGGCTACTAGTAAGGACACATCATCAGTTGCTCACCCAGCGGATTAAGGTTTTCAGGGATTCAAAACAAAACCTTCAAAGCAATGATACCCACAAATTATGATCATAATAAGAAACATTACCTCTTGTTATATATTTTCTAGCAGAGTATTGTATTCTAATATGGAGGGGGTATTTAAAGTAACATGATAAAGCAGCCTGTGCTTCCATTACAATACAGTACTTTATAATAATAGGCAAAATAATAAGAAAAGTTCTAAAGACTCTTATCAGGGTTAATGAACTAAAGTGATGGAAAGAATGAGAATGTCTCAATTACTATAATAGAAAATAATTAAAGGTGACTAAAAGCCTGGACAGTAAAGAAAAATATCTCAAGAAACCATCAAATCGAAAATACCAGTTCCCGTGACTGACAAACACTTCAAAATCCCATGCCATAAAAAGTTTCTCATATCCTCATTAGCTTCCTTTATCTAAGATAAGAGAAATGGTAATTGCTCTTTGGGACCAGGATAAAAATATAATTCATCTTTATCCTATTTACATACATATAGACTGGCCATCATTGGTAAACCTATACAGTAAAGGAAACTTTTCAAGTTTAATTTGATGAAATTCTAAAAAAAAGAAAAAAAAATGAGAAAATATTGAGGTGCATAAAAAAGAAAAAAAAATCTAGAGGAATACCAAAAGTTTGGCTATATCAACCAAAGTTGCTTCTTTTCTCGGCAAATTTAGCATCATTACATTACAAGTTTCCTTATGTTTATTCATATGCATAGAGAGTCCAACTGTACCCTCTTCCCTTGTGAAGCTTTTGACTTACTTCAATGTCTTATTACGTCAGCAGTAATGTCTTAACTTGGGTTTTACTAAAATCCAGAACTTACAAATTTCTTTCACATTTTGTGTCATACTCTATACTTCAGAAACAATTCTGTAATCAGCTATGGGTATGAGTCTATTAAAGTTGTCTTCTTTGAATTATAAAAAAAGTATCATGATAATGTAAAAGAAAATTATACATATGCTAAAATGTATATGTCTCTTGAGTAAAAAGAAAAAAAAAATTTTTCTTGAATTTGAGATTTTCCCAACTACTGTATACCGTACAAACCTGAGTCCTTTAATAGGAGTATGTTTTCATCATAGCTGAAACTCGATTAGTATTTATAATGGCATTGGTAATTACTGGTGGGTGGCAGGGAAGCCCACCCCCACCCCCAGCACACTGAGTAATCACTTAGACTTTAAACCTACGACATGCAGAGTAGCTGAGGCAGTAAGTGTAACTTGAGGGATTCGGGTTTGTACGGTTAGAAAAATACAAATTACTTTTGAAATTTGTGATTTGTTCCTACACCGATACAAACCTCCGTCCTTAATAAAAGAGTTATCCTTAGGAAGGAGAAGGTCCCTATAACTAACTGGCCGGTTTACTTTCCCAGGAATGTCAAAACACTTCGGACTGTGTAGGACTGAAAGTGGTGACTCCCGACAGCCTCCTAACAACCTGAACATGGAGATGTCACATATATTAGGCTAGGTCCCTGTCAGAGATTGATAGTCGGTTATGGAAGAACCAAAATCCGTAAAGGTTAATGTGTCTAAATGTACTGTAGGGTCAGTATGAGAAATGGGTTGCATACATTTCATTCGTCCACTCCATTGTTTGGGAGGATGGAGGAGATACTTCAAATACAGAACGTGCCTGTCAAGGAAAGTTACCCTGTCATGAGGCTCACCTGTATCTAGCGTCCGATCCAGCATATAAGGGAGCGACTGTTTCACCCCCCTAAGGAAAAAAGGAAGAAAAAAAAACATTCTACCTCTCCTTCAATTGCTGCAAATGTCGTCTTGAAACAAGATGCTACTTGTCCTGTGAGGTTGCAAGGTCTGCAACACAACTTCTCCAGTAACTACAACAGACTATGTAAAAGGTTATCCAAGTATAGTGGGCAACAAAAGATGTCTGTTATACCAGACTCTACCTTCAAGACTAGTGCCCCTGACTGGTACTTCCAGAATTTCATTGACATAGTACAGCTGAAGTTGCAAGTTAAAAAAACACTGTTCTTGGATACCTTCATCTATACCCATTTAAAGCGGTAAAGTCGCTTTGGTGCTCCGAAAGGGAACCTGATATGTATCTATTAAAAAAAAAAAAAGAAATAAATAAAAGTGTTTCCACAGCTTCATAGGCCAGAGGAGTATCATTCTGCAAACCCCCCTAGCATGAGATTGAGTATTGCCGGGCTAGAAATTAGCTCCTGGACACAAACTCCAGACACAGAAGAGGAAGGTCTTCCTTCGTTGAGAAGGAGTCATGACATACAACATGCCCTGCAACGTGCTCATCGTAATGCATTGGCTTACGCTCGAGAGTAATCTAGGCGTCAAATCTTATCTAATGCCCAGTCAAGGGTACAGGAGGGTTCACTTGAGAAATCCAAGAACTCGAGCAACATTCATAGGGGGTTCAAGTTTCTAGGGGAAGATCATTCTATGCTCCTCCTGAGCTCAGGCTGATCTTTAGGAGAAAATTACAGCCGAGGTCTTGCGGAGGTAACTGGACATTTTTCACAGTGCTCAGAGAATAAAAAAGCTTTTTTTGTAGATGCTGGATAACCACCATCTGTGAAGAGACAGGAATGTCACCAAGTAGTGATGTCTCTGCACATGTGGTTGGCATAGCTGGTTGGCTAGATGGGGAGCTCTTAGTTATTTTGGACAGCAACATCAAGAGGTCTGGGTACCACTATGCTTGTGGCCATTTGAGTGCCACTAATGCCATTCTTAGGATTGGCAGGCTCCAAACCCTTCTGATCAGGCAGAATGGTAGAAAAGCATAAGCACTGAGGCCGTCCCACGGATATTGGAAGGCATCCTCAAAAGCCGCTGCCTGATTTGGTGCTGGTGAGGCATAGATGGCGAGTCTTATGCTAAGGCTCATTACAAATCAGTCTATTACTGGGGAACTCCACAAGGTCACAAGACTTTTCGCAACTCGAGGAAAAAGAGACTACTTAGCACCTACCATCTGTCCTTAGCAGCTAAGTACATCAGTGATGACATTCTTCCTTCTGAGAAAGAACTTGTCCAACAGGTCTACTATATTCCCTGGTACCCACAAGTGGTTAGTTTTCCTAACTTGCAGAGATGGTGAAAGGAGGTTTCTCTTTGTTTATGCAGGCCACCACAAAAGTGTTGTTGCTCATCAATGCTACTGAGTAGCTTAACAGTTGTCTTATTGAAATAAATGAAAGCTTTGAAGAGCTGCTTTTAGCTTAGAAGAATGCTAATGCAGGGTCTTTTCCTGCTGGGACGAAAGTCCTGCCGCAACCTATGCATACCAGCCTTCCCTTAATGGGTTTGAGAATAGAAGCACTTCCAGTAGTGGGAGTTCTAGGGGTGTTCTTTTTAGGAGATTATCATCTCCTGACCACCAGCACAAGCCCTCCCATGCTTCCCGCATGACTAAGTCTACCTGATGTTGGTCATCAATGGCTGCTAACCAATGCCTCTTTAGGCAACCCTCAAAGGATCTCTGGTGTAACTCTCTTGTAGTATGAGTTTTCCCAGGGAAGGGACAAGTGGTCCAGAAGTTGTTGCCTCTGTCGGGCTGGGAGTTGTGGCTTGTGAAGGAAGGGACACACTGCTTACCAGACTCAGTCTTCAGAATGAAACATCTTCCCCAATACCGTATCCTTCCTCCTGCTTGGATAAACACTCCTCTAATTGGCCTCAAAAAATCTTGACTTCTCTAGATTCAACATGGTCCCAAGATTGTGGCAAAATCAGCCAGTTGTCCAGATATCAATGACGACGAATACCTGTGGACTAGCCCAAGCCAACACGAAAGTGAGCTTTTAGATGAATACTAGAGGGACAGCCAACAATCCGGTTCAAAGGACTTCAAACTGGTAGACCTCCCCTCCGGGAATGAAGAAAAAAAACTTCCTTGAGGACTAATGTACTAGTATTTGGAAGTACATGTTCTCTAAGTTTGCAGAGAGCATACAATCTTCCTTCCTGATGTTGGCTTCTACAGTGTTTGCCACCTCGTTTTTGAAGAGAATTTAAAGCACAAACTCATTCAAGAGCTAAAAGGTCTCCAGCCTCCTATCGAATGTTCCACCAGGTAAAAGGAGCTTTAGAAGTCTGGAGACCTATCCTGGACTAGTTGAAGTGCGCCTTCTTTTCATCTTTTCCAGCTCTGCTTGGAAGATGAAGCCTTTCTCCGAGGACCAATCATATGTAGATGACATTGTTGTCATCAGAGTGAAGGGAGGACAAGAGCAAAAGAACAGGAAGCGGTAAACATACCGATGGACGCTAACTGTAAAGGCCTCTGCTCTGATGCATTGCCACCTTACCCATTAACTCGACAGGAATCCACCCCTTGTGGCAGTGGAAGGGGAGGATTATCTTTCCTAACGTACCCACTGGTTTCTATCCTACCTCTTCCTCTTCTAGGGTGACTAACCCAAGGACAAATGGGGGATACCTAGGTCTCTTAAAGGAGGAAGGTGCTGGAGCAGACAACCTATCCCCAAGTGTTGGGGCGTTTTCATGGCTGACATCAGTATGGTTCATGCTCGGTTTTAGAGTTTGCCTTGGATTACCATATTTCATAAAAGGAGGTTGCAAGGTGGAAAATGGAGGCCTGATAGATGTTCCTCCACTTTCCCACTGTGAATTCAACTTCCTCCAGAGGATAGACTACCTGACTGGTTGGTTGGAGCATTCCTTAATACTAGGGCTTCTCTTTGAATTTGTCTGGCAAATTTTGCCTCCAAGACCTCACTTCTTTTTAGCCCTGTCAAACCACTATTTTGGGGACTGGTGAGCTAAGAAGGAGGCTGCTTTTGCTTCCAATAACACAAGGTTAGTGCATCTCTTCTTCACCTCAGGATGTAAGAGATCATGAGACCAAGGGGTTGCATTGAAGAGCATTCTCTGGCCTGCAAAAGCGCCTCGTGAGGATATTCCGAGATGCACTTTTACCCCTTATTAAAGTATGACGCATGTGCGCTGCAATAAGCTTCCCAACTGTTCTGGAAGTGGCTATCTGAACCAAAGAATCATCTCTACTAAAGGGGAAAACCCTTATCCAGTGAGTGCCTTAGATCCTTCTGTCGCCCTCGAACTGGAGAGCATATTTGTTCGCGGGGTGTGCATGAAAGGAGGCGCCTGCTATCTGCAGTGCATGCTCTGTCTGGGAAGCTTGTATGCTAGGTCCATTGAGTGAGTGCCATAAGTAAAGCACTCTGAAACTGGAAACAGTTCATACCGACTGCATGAAAGAGAATGCACCCTAAAATGGGTGTGCCCAGAGAAGCGCTTGACCATAGGAGAGTAACCTTGGTCTCAGGCCTGAGTGCTCAGAGGTGAACGTGAGCACTAGAAGAGCGAGATCTAACTGGCGAGGGAGATTCTGCAGGACATCGTGCACTTGAAAAGTTCAAAATGTCTCCTAGCAGGTGGGTCAATTCCTGGCAAGGGTTCCTTACATGAAGAGTTCATAAACTCATTAGGATGCGAGTGCACGCACGAACTACTCGGGGAGAGTAAACACACAGAACTTTCAAGTTTTGCCAAGAAAGTTCTAACTAAAGGGCATGCATATATAATTACACTCAGTCCTTTATAAGGACGAGAGTTCAGAGCTGAATGCTTGCACATTGGAAGAGCTTCACCTTATATAAGAGCACACCCAAGGCAAATCTTGTTTCATATTTGATGAGTGCTCTTGAAGGACTGTAATCTTCGAGGAGACTGTATGTGATAGCTAACCGTTGAAGACGAGTGCTTAGTAACAAGCGGATGTACCCGAGCACTAAAAAATGAAAGCGACCACTGAAAATTGAAAGTGAGAGCTTTCTAGCAGGTGGATGTGTGTGAGAGCTAAAAGGAGTGTGCAAGTATTCTTTTCCAGGCGAGAATACTTAAGCATTATTAGGTGAGCGAGCGTGTGCGCAAATAGACGAGTGTGCCTGAGCACTACCAGGAACGAATTCATATGCGCTCTTAGAGGCTAGTGCGTAAGTGCGCCGAGAAGTATGCATGTATGAGCGTTAAGAAGTGAACGCATATGATCACGAACAAAGAGAACTGCTCGAGCGAGATCGAGCAATCACTTGATTATACCCTCTTGATTATACCCTCTTAGGGGAGAGGGCGTGCAAAATATCTAGATCTGATGAGTGCAAAGCTCAATGGAGAGCACACGCCTCTCATAGAACATGCAATAATAGCAGCATAAGAATCCGTTGGCTAGAGCAAATGCTTTGAAGCATGTGGGGACGTAATAGCAAGATCAAAAGTTCCTGTAGGAAAGCACACTCGCAGGAAGGAAGTCAGGCTTTGACGAATAGAGACCAGTCCTTACTAGAGGGGGGGGAGCGCGAATGTGCGTTCAAAAGCAGGACTTCATTATACAGTACATAAGCTCTAAAGAGCGTGTATGACTGAGAATAAGTGAGATGCCACTCCAGTACGAGCAGCCGACAAGTTAGTTGGCACTTCCATAGGAGTGGCCAATCATGAATTGAAGAAGTGGTGCACAATCACGAGCAGATGCAGTGGCGTGCCATCATAAGCAGGCGAGGTGGGAGTACCGATCGCGACAAAGTGAGGTGGTGCACCAGTACAAGAGGGAGACGATGAGCAGAAAAGGCAGTGCTTCATTAATTGCAAACGATCGGGAACAGGTGAAATGGGGTTCCTGCAAGAACAAGCAGGTAAGGTGGTGTTCCCTAAGGAGTGCCCATTGCAAACAGTTAAGATGGTTCTCTAACAAAATAAGGTGGGGCAAATGGGATTCATAAAAACACAACTCTATTGATCAGTCTAAAAGGACTTTTAACCTGCAGTGTGCTCTCAAGTCCAATGAAAGTCAGGATACACTTGCTTAAGAGACAAATGTGCGACAAAGGTGAAGGAATAAGTTGAAGTTCTTCTATGCCCAGTGTAATGATGATATATTCCTCAGTTACGATGTGCATAGTCATCACTAGTACATACTAGCAAAGGATTAAGAAGCAGGAATACTTTTAAATAGGAATAAAAGGATATATATCACCAGGGGCAGATACAGTTAATCAGCTAAAATTATTGGGAAACTGAAAAACCCCAAACATTTCTTGTGAATAAATTAGAAATTAAAACAGTCAGTTGAGGGAGCCAGAAGTCGTCTGTAGTATCCAGGGGGTGAAAACAAATTGGTTACTCTGTGTGCTAGGGGTAGGGACCTTTCCAACCACTCTCAGTATCTATAGACACCTCGTTATAAGCCTTTACAGCAGAGTTCCAGCTATACTGTAAACATACTCCTATTAAAGGAGGGTTTGTATCTTTGTAGGAACAAATTTAATTCCATCATAATATTCCCCAAACATTTTCGGCTAGCATTTCATTATACATATTTAAATACTGGGTTGCTAAATTCAGTGATATTTGATGAGTAGAAGTACAGTATGTGTATCACTGTTGCCATACCATTCATATCTACTACTTATTCCAAATAATTTTCCTTAGACAGACGATTGCAAAACATTTAACGATAATCCTAAACCTACCGAGCTGTTTCTTTCCTATTTAATTGACACGCTGATTAGTCCACCCTTATTCCTTTGTATTTCACACATTACAGTACTTGACAATAAATAAAGCTTTTCTGTTATACCCCATCCTCTATGGCCCCGATCCACGATGTCTCTTTTGCGGGGAGAATGTTTCTTCTAACAGGAAGCTTTGGTAATTTCTCACACATCCATACACTTTTCTCACCTATGATATGGTTATAAATACTGTATTGCGATACAAAGTTACATTACGTAGCCTTTATATCATCCTCAGCAAAGTAAGTATCCATTCAGGCAAACTATCTATCATAAGAACCATCACTAGATAGGGTAAGAAAACCCCTAGAAACTATTGCATTTATGCAAAAGTATAATTATCAAACTTCACTAATCAACAGAATGATTTTATTTTTTTACAATTGACAATAGAATACTGTACTACCGTATATGATTTTTTTTATCAAAAACACAGAGAGGCACACAAAAAAAGTATTGAGCCTTTCTTAACACAGACTTGAAAATACTTAAATAATCAAAGAATGACAAAAACAACCCATAAATGACAAAAGACTGACCAATATGACAGCTAATTGACCAACGACTGACCAGAAAATCTTGTTAATTCTAGTAAAAGAAGAAAGACACTTAAGAAAAAATAATTCTAACAAAATCAAACAGTTAGATCTGCTGCCACAGTACTATCATTATCTTCCTTTTTTAATCATGATTACTATTATTATCATTATCAATTGGTAGTCTAACCAGACAGCTAACTTGACATGCTTAGCTCCTAAAAGGACGAAACGAATAACCTGAAGATTCCACAATAAAATGTGACAGGAATGAGTAAAGGACATCACTCTTTGTCCCCTTGGATAAGTTCCTAAGAATGAACTACCGGTAAGTTTTATCTTATTATTAAGAACAATACTAACAGCAGACTTTTTAAGGGTAATAATTCTTAAAAATCAGTTCTTTTGTATAAACAAATAAAATAACTCTTAAGAATACGAATTTTACCTCTTTAAAACCAATTTGAGTACAAAGTATACTGAAAATCACCTTAAATTTTACAGTTGAAATTTTAACTCTTCTCCTGCCAAGTGCCTGTAGATGGCTATGTTTAACTTATGAACAGAAAAAGTCTTACAAATATTTTAATAACTAAAATGTACCATCATGCCAGCATTCCATTCTCAATACTAATTACAGCATAATAGTTGCATATATTGTCTTAGGAAGACATGGCAATTCCAATTTCAACATGCAAAAATTCAATCATATAATAATAATTTGGTAAAAATTTCAGTACAAGAATTAAGATTAAATTTGCTGTACTCCAGAGCTTAAGAGTGAATTAAATTTTGTCATCTACATAGCACTTATAGCCATATACTGTACCTACTTAATGAGCTCCACTTTGCTTATATCTAACTCTAATAAAAAGCCAACCAAAATAATAAAAGCACTTGTGAATTGTGAGCAAGAAGCTGAAAACGTGGCCAAAGCATCTGAACCTTGTAGAAGTTTAATCAACAGTACCTGCGTAATTTACTGTAAAAATGGTACCATTTTGTCAGAGAATGTCCAAGTCATGAGTCATCGAATATACAGTATTGCAAATTACCTCCTATACAGCAAACATAAAAAGGAAAATAATCAACAAGGAGTTTCCAATATGTTATGGTCTTTACCTAAATCTTAATTAAGCTGACAAATAGGTGTCTGCGAGTCTTACAATAAGTTTTCCAAGTCTTCACCAACAATATTTTCTTATAACCAAACAATAGTATATGAAAATATGGTCTCCCAAGACGATGTAGCCCTCAAGTAAAATTTAACAAATTATGTCAGTCAAACTCTAATAACATTTATCACACCACTTAACAACTATCAAGTCGCAGGTGTGACAGAGACCTAATAATTAATTTTCCATCTTTCTACTATATATACTAAAAAGCACAAAGATAAACCTAACACAGTAATCTACAACAGTTTTCTTGAGGACTATAAGCTAGTTTGGCAATTTAGAAAATTTAAATTTTCTGAGTATTTCCAGACTAACAACAACACGTACAGAGATATGAAATTCTGCTTCACAGAAAATACGGGACTTTTCAATATAATTACAGTACTCCGATGATCTTTTTTCAACAAAATATCTAATTTTCCTTAAATGTTTTAGATGAAAAAAAAGGAAAATAATTTCATTTAAAACCTTTCAAGTGTTGTGAGGAAATTACATCAACTGACAATGAACAAAACCTACCAGATAACAAAACCATATTTACCACCAGACACTTATTTCAACAAGAAACTTTTGCAGTAAAACATACATACACATATGAACTCCCGATTAATATCCTCTATTTTGTTTCCAATCCACAACTGTATTCCTTGGGCAACAAAGTGCCTAAACCAAAAACTTTCTACTACAGCACAATAAAAATAACTGGTCTGTACCTCATAGCTACTTTGTTATTTGTTTCAATATAAGTTGTCCTCTTCTGATGTGTTTTTAAATAGAACAAATATTTAAATACAGTTCAGTATTCCAAAGTTATTCAAATTTGTTTACACGTGTTTATGATCAGTTTCAAATTTTATAAATCAGCAAATTTTACGGTACTGTACAGGGGTACGTAATATTTGAAACCAAGGCCATGTTCTTTTCTGTAGGTATTACAGTATAGTACTTATAGACAATGTAACCAAATCAAACAAGGAGACCTAACGGCAGTTCTAAATTTGCTTTCATAATCTATTCTGAGGCAGATCTATAAAAACTGGAAAAAAGCAAAAAACATACTGAGGTATATTAGAGCATGAATGAATGTTCTCTATTTCATAAGAGATTAAGTAAAAGTAGAAAATCAATAATGCTCCCAACATAACAGAAAAGCTCAATACTGTACTGATTTCATGTGTATTTCACAATTCATCTAGCTTTCAGTCACCAAATTGACCTTGCTCTAGAAAATTATCAAATACAACAAACCAAAGTTCCCTTTAAATAAAACTAGAGAAACAATAGTGCTATGGATAACAACTAGATTAGATGATGTTTTTAAATACTGTAAACCTAGAAAGAGTACTAACCATGATATGCAACTTTCAAAAAAAAAAAATAATAAATTTTAACCTTCATTGATGTAAGCTTGAAATGTATGATCAATATAGAAATTATCTACTCTATTAAATGTCAAACTTCAGCTTTAACTTGATATAATTTTTGACTTTCATACAAAAACTAATATTGCTATACTAATTTACATAAATAAAAACAGTAACTTGGATGTCTCTTGGTTTACTAAATAAAAAATACACCTAGGAATATATCAACATTACCACTATATCTTTTATCCTTTTTACTTGTGGGCATACATTACATTAGTTAAAAGAGAGTAAGGTTTAAATATAATATTTTTCATATAAACCCACTATTCATACTAAAAACCTTGGCGCCTCTGTAGTTCATTAGGACTGACCAGATGTAAAATTTCAAAAGTTATGACTTGAAATCCACACTTTAAAAGGGAAAGAAACACAAGGGCACCATCTAACCTGAGATTCCCAACCTAGCCTAACCTCACCTCGTTGTCATATCTTTGCCACCCCTTCCTTAAGACTGTCAGAGCATTAGCTTACCCTAAGTCTCAAACCTGGCTTCACTCCTGGCAAGGGAGCACTAACTCATATTTCATAAAATTACCTAAATATTATCGTATCTCAGACCAAAACAAATAACTCGCGCATAAATAAAATTGATTCGACAAATACAGTAATAAGAAGTTTCCGTCTGTACGTACAAACTACACTCACCCCAAAACCTCAATTACACTTTGAATGTCTCAGGAAGATTTTATTCTTTTATCTTGTACTAAATAAATAATGCAGTCTTGCTCCAAGAAACTGTTTGCGCATGAACAAAACCTAACCCCACACCTCCGAAGAGAAATGGAACGCAGGAAGAGGAGATGAACCTGTTGCATATGACTGATGGGCAATATAGAGACAGAAGGGAAATCAATTTGATTAAGGTTAATCAAATCCAAAACCATTGATAGCCTATCTATTACCAACAAGTACCGTATTGCAAGAAAGTAACAAATTTCATAAGAGGAGAGCATTTTCTGAACATGAAATACAATTTAGCACACTTTAATCCCTACATGCCTAACAAATTCTCAACTCGTGCAAGTTTCTTTGAAAATCAGTTATTTACCATTTACAGAATAACTGCTTATCAATTAACAGTTACCATCTACAGTTATCATTTGCAAATCACATTTGTCAACTGAAAAAAATGAGTGGAGATATGTCTTAAGTGCTGAAACACTGCATTGTCAAAACCTACAATACATATAACAATGCAACCGATGACCCATATTATTTGTTTCCTAATTCAATTTTGTCAATTTTACAAAAGAAGTACTGGTAACTCAAAAGGAAAAAATTAGTTCTGAAAATTACAATCAGTGATACTGCTTTCTATGTATATTTCCTCATCCATGATTTGAATGAATATCAACTATTCATGATTCCTTGAATAGGATTAGATTGGTTGTACAGATTTTGGGCTTTATGTTACAGTGCTGGAGCTGGGGAGGCCATTCAGCACTACAAACTTCCTTGGGAAGGGTCTAATCTCTACTGGTGTTAAAACGGTGTTTTGGCTTATTGATGACATAAAGATCCACTGTCAATATATTTTTCCTAATATTACAGAGGTTTTGGTATCTTGAAAGTTGAACAATTTTACTTTTTAATAGTTTGTAAATAAAAACAACAAATTATAAAATCGGAACAATACAAACTTATCTAAAACTATCTAAATTTTCAGGAGCAGATATTAAATGACCCCATAATACACACCAATGCTATCTGACATTGATATTCTTTGCACAGCATTATCTCAAATAGTGTGCATCTCTGACGTCAAATGGCCCTTTAGTACAAATATTGGAACGTGCGGCCAACAGTACAATATCTGTCCCTATAAATTTCATTTATAGAGCTCATTACAAGTTTTTATTTGGCAAAGATGAATACACAGTTCTCAGGTAGTAAACAAGGCACTGCATACTGGAGTAATTTCACTCCTACTCCCTGACAAAGTAACATTTCCTGAAAATTAATTCTATCAATATTGAAATAAAGTTGTGAAGTGAATTCAATCAAATATAGGGATAAGTGCAAGTTAATAAACAATGGAACAATTGAATAGAGAGAGAAAGAAAAAGAGAAAGAAAGTAGAGAGAGAGAGAGAGAGAGAGAGAGAGAGAGAGAGAGAGAGAGAGAGAGAGAGAGAGAGAGAGAGAGAGAGAGAGAGAGAGAGAGAGAGAGAGCTAAGAGGGGAATCAACCAACCTTTGCGGGGCCTCCACCAGTCCTCATAGTAACCTTTTGTGGTGGTGGTAGTGATGATGAGGGGGAAGGGGAGGAATAACACATTAGTGGATGAGGCTTTAAACACCTTCACATTGAGAATCTACATACAACTCAAAAGTACTGTAACGCATAGCCTGTACTGTATATCAAAATATAAAAGGGCATGTTCAAGAAATCCTTTTGTCCCCTGCAGAGATTTTTTCAGTAGCAGAAAGAGCATGAGCCACTGAATATGTGCACAGTCCATTTCTATCACCTGAGAGATACTAAATCATCTAAATCTTAAAACTAACAGCATAGGTAAACTTCATTTCAGTATGGGATTCATTAATGCTAGAATAAAGACACCAGATAAAATCTTTACCATAATTCATAGTTACCCCCTGAAAGTCTTGAAAGCATTCATATGAAAGTAAAATACTCCTAGAAAAAAATGAAAGTATTTCAGTACCCTTTGCATTGCATTCCTGAGAAAAATTAAAATCATCAAAGTGAATACCTAAGAAATATACGGTATCATAAAATTACAGAAATTTCTCTACTTATGATTCTAAATCCAAAAATAATGCAATTTTGCCCCTCTTCACCTTGGGCAATTATGAAAGAAAACAGATCTCTAAGCGCATCTTTAAATATTGAAACATAATATTGGTCAGCTGCTAAAAAGATGACTTTACTCTGACCAAGATTATGTCATCATGAATAATTTTAGTAAACAGATATGATTAAATTGCAAATCATTCACATAAAACTAGCAACCACCTTGATCGTAAATATTGGCTGGATTAGGAGTCTGACCCTTCTGAAAGGGATGTTGGCCACAATGATAAACTGACAAATTATAGATGTCGTTATAACAAACTTCATATGATTATTAATACATTTTTCAGGCTACTTTAAAACTACCAAGGCAAATTAGATTATTAAACTAAAAATTAAACAAAATTCTTCACATTTAACTCAGGAATGCACAAAACCTTTAAACAAGAAATGAGAAAACATGCATAAGAAAAACATGAATGATTGATAACATTATTACATTACCTTCAAATCTATTTTTAACCACTATTCATTTAATTTTGGGCTACCTAAATGCTATCCTCAAATGTAAAATATTCTAAAGGTTAATCATTTTGAATATATAAATAAGCACTGAAAATAAAATAAAGTTCGAATTTGTATATCTTTCAAATATGTATTTATGTACACACACACAGTGGATATCTAAAGCTTTAACCAGTACCTTTTACACGCTGGGAATATGGAGTACAACACAAGCTATATTCTATGGGAGTGGACAGGGATAAAATACTCTAAGAGATACAGTTGAAGCTTACCTTACCCGCAAGGGACCAAAGCACTTAAAAGTATAATAAAGGCATCAGACTATTATAGCCTTCTCTGTTGTGTGATTGGAAGATGTCTTACTCAGCACATTTATGTAGCCTATATACCCCCCTAACAGGCTTATTTTCAACAGGTTAGTAATTTATAGCAGCGTACCATCTCAAATGAAAGAGGTGTAAGTATTTTACGAAGACTTTTAAAACTTCATGATCAAACTTTCCTTTATTAGCACTAACTATATTATTGTGGTAATATAGTACAAAACATGTGAATGTGCCGGTAATGTTTGCAATTTCTAACCATCACACAACTGGAAACAGATATCCTCTTCTTACTTTTAAATGGTTCCAACTACGAGGGAAATTATACTACTGTAATTACAACGAAATACATCTAACATAAAAGATAGAATGTAGATAACATTCAAGCAAAACTAAAATAACCGATATACATGTATAAATAAAGTACTACTGTCCTAATTAAAAATAATAGCAACAGATATTTTAAGCATGTGGGATTGGCTCAATAATCTTGGATCTACGTGAAATCTGTATTTTTAAGGTGAGAAAAATGTTTATTAAGCAAAAAGGTAAAATAATAAATTCTGTAATAATCTGTAACTTGAGAAACTACATAGGCACAAAGTTTATTTCTATACTCACCTTATGTTTATAATGATTCTCTTGAAGCTTGGTTCAATACAGATGTTTAACCCTTTTACCCCAAATGGACGTACTGGTATGTTTCACAAAACTCATCCCTTTACCCCTATGGATGTACCAGTACGTCCTTGCAAAAAACTGCTATTTACATTCTTTTGCTTATTTTTGATAACTTTATGAGAAACTTTAGGCATTTTCCAAAAGAATGAGACCAACCTGACCTGTCTATGATGAAAATTAAGGCTGTTAGAGCAATTTAAAAAAAACATATTGCAAAATGTGCTTGAAAAAAAAAATGCCTCGGGGTGAAGGGTTGGAAAGTTCCAAATGGCTTGGGGGTAAAAGGGTTAACGTACAGATGGAAAGTTCCAAATGGCTTGGGGGTAAAAGGGTTAACGTACAGATAAAAATTTCCAGATTTCTTTCCTTTCAATAGGCTTAGGCCTTAAGTTCTGAGACAATCTGGCAGTAAATGGCAATAACCTCGGCTTGGGTATATCACTGATCCTTTGTCTTTCCAGTCTTGAAGTCGAAAATACATGTTGTTTAACTTTAGGCAAGTGTAGAAATAAATGTTATACTTAAAATTCCATTTATTTCTACAAAAGTCCCCTGACATTCATAACGCTGGCACACACTCTCGTGGATGCGAGTCCATGAAGGAAAAAAGGTAATGTAAAGAACTAAAATAAATTTCTCTAGCACCTGGGACTCGCCTTTTAATCTATTACAATGGTAACCAAATTATAGCCAAAGCAAAGAACTTCCAGACTGTGTTCCCAAATACAACGCAACTATCAAAACTACTATATACACTAATATATTAGCTAGTGTATTTAAAAAAGAAAATGATATAAAAAAAATTTCTCCTTATGTCTGCAGTCTTGTCTAAATAACACTTAACAGCTCTCACAGGTCACAAATATCTATTCTCTGACAATCACCAACTTCCTAATAATTTATTATAAGATGAAATATAAGAAAAAAAAATGGAGGCACACCCTATGTCTTAAAATATATTCAAAATAATACCCTAAGCATATAAATCCAATCCCAGAAGTTTGACTATGGTATTCAGCATGGATCTATAACTCCTAATAGTATTTGCAAAAACTTAGCATTTTATTGCTCAAATTAGCTCTAGTCACTGACAAATTCCTTGATTTGCACCAGTCTACATAAATATTCAACTGCCTTTGCTACAAATTATTACAGATTTCCTTTTGAGACCTTAGATACACAATCTTGAGGACTTTGAAAAAAAATCACTTTGACTCAAGAGGGTCCAGTGGACAGTCTCCATGAGGTTAGATGTAACGCATATGAGTTTGGGTACACAGACCTCAAAACCAGTCATTTAAAAAAGTTGGTCTTTGATGGTAACCACCTTGGATATTCCAACACCAGAGGCCACAAATCAGTAAACCACTCTCTTCGTGGCCAAAGTGGACCCACTAGTCATCCTGTTCGATGACAATCTGAATTGTTTATTACAGCTAGAATCATGGAGAATTTATAAAAAGTGTACAGATCCTGAGTTGACTTGTCATGTAGCAGAGCATTTGCCTTCCATGCTGAATTATATATCTGGAACTGGTGAACAAAATCCCTCCATCCATCTCCTTGTTGAGCAGTGTCGCAAACATTTAAACATTCACTCTTTCCCAACAATGCCAAATCTCTAGACACACTAACGGATGCAAAGACCATTCTTTTAGTTTTTTCCTGCTCAACTGATCTACCTAGATATTCAATTTTCCTGAAATAAACTCGAGTAAAAGGATCATTGTTCTCAAGTTCATCCAAGTAAATAAGATTTCAGCTACCCAACATATGGATTCCAACCAGTTACCCAATTATAGAATCCTCTTAGTTGGAAACAAAATAAACTTCTCCAAATTGATCAGGAATCCTGACCTTTCCAGTAATCTGAGAAACCAAGCTTGTTGAAACGGAATTGTCCAGGTACAAAAGAACCCCGATTTCAAGAAATCACATCCAATTTGAGATAGGAGCCATCATCCTGGAGAGAACTTGAAGAGTTTTTCCAAGACCAAAACACAGGTACTTGATTTAATATACAGTACATTTAAACTAGTAATCACAAAATCTAAGTCAAGAAGTTCCTTGTCCTGTAAAGGAGCTATAGGTTTCCTACCCAACATGTTGAACAAGAACTACCTGCCATGGATACAGGTATCCAAGGGACCTGTGGGTATACTCCCATAAGTAATAGGCAGACAAGGTTGCCTGTTGTTCCCAGACTCTTGTCTTCACGAACTGCAACCCTCACAGGTTCTTCCTGAGAACTGGAATAGATCAGATATGTCTTAATTTGTGCACTCATATCCGGGATGCTCTTTTTTGTCTCTCCACCTGCAAGAAAAACCTATCTGATTGATCCACAAAACCAGAAGAAACAGTATCCAAAAATCTCTTCTCTTATTCCTTCAATTGAAGAAGGAAAGTCATCCTGGTCCCTGCTAGTCACTTCTTGCAGGAAAGAGATGGAGGAGGATTTGAAGTCATGAATAGCTGGGTTCTACATCCTAGGCCCAAACTCCTGAGCCAAGGTGAAGATCTATCCTTCAGCATGATGTAATACAGGCAAAGTTATGCTGTTTCCTATTTGTTTCATCAAGTCTAGGCTAGTGAAGGACACACTCGAGGCTCAAAGCATATCTGTAAGTCCGTCCCACAGGTTAGAGTAGGATCTCTTGAGAAACCTGCGATCTTGCAAGTCCGTCCGACGGGTTCAAGTAGGATCTCTTGTGAAACCTGTGATCTTGCAAAAACGTTCCATGCGGCTTGAGCTCTTAAGCGCTCCTCGTGAGTCTTGACTAGTATCGCGAAGAACCCAGATACAAGATATAGTTAAAAAAACTTTGATCAAGCGCTGAGCGGTATCCTTCACTGAAAAGATTGAAGGGTCCTAAAGAAGGAAGGCATAACTGATTTGGATACCATTCAATGCCTGGCTGCTTGGAAGCAATCAGGTTCATGTAGAGCCTTGATGCTGTCAAGAGACTGATTAAACAGTAAAATAGGAAAATGGGTGGAAAGGAGTATCTAGAATTCCTGAAGATGTTGGAAGGCGTCCTCAAACGATGCCGATGGGCTGGAGCTAGGGACAGAATACTGAAGTTTCTTGTTTGACTGAATCGCATGCCAGTTAAGTAATGGTGAAAACCTGAAGGAAGAAGCCTTTCTGCTCCACAATGATGTAGATTTCACAATTGACCTTTCAACTAGACCTGTCGACTGAGTGTTTTCTCCAACAGTCCTGAATGGATGAACTTTGCAAAAACTTCTACCATGTTGTTGACTTCCCAAGAGTGCAAACATTTGAAAAAGGTTTGTGTAATGACCCCCTTTGATAGGTAAAGTCATGAAAGGAATGTCCTTACCAAAGGTACTGAGTACAATATCAAACTTCTTTGGAAAGTTTGCAAAGTAGCAACACTGTATGCATTACTAGTACTCTGAAATTCAAGTGGGTTTCCTCCATGGATCATAACCCCGAGATATAAAGGATACTCAGGTGGGGGCTCCATTCCTCACCAGATACATCTGTAGGCAGCAGGTTTGTTGAAGACAGGGAGTTCCCAAAATGAAACTTGCCGTACAGCTACCGGGGTAGATCATCCTACATTCCAGCTCCAACAAAGCCAGAAGGTAATAACACTGGTTGCTAATTAAAAATGGTTCAGGAACTACAGAGCATAGTGCCATGCACCACATAGCAGCGTTATGCGAGTGCCTGTACTTGGTTGCCGATGACCCTTGCTGATTTAGGTACTTGTAAGAGCATTGAGATTAAGACTTGAAAAGTCTCCTGTTCTAATCCATAATAGTTGAACAAGTTGGAAAACCTTAGTGTCTAGTAAAATCTCAGTGTTGGAATACCTCATGTCCTAGACAAGTCTTTGAGTGTAGGAAGACCTAGGTCAAGGTACAGTCTAGTTGTGTCAGTAGATCTCGAGCTTTGAAAGATTCAGCGTGTTGAAAAATCACAGGGCTGGGCGTGCCTGAAAGGAACGACAATAGGCAACAGGTGTATTACTATAATACCCTGTTAACTCTAAAGTAAGGATCTCCCAAAGAATGAGCAAAAGTTCCAAATCTTCAACACTGTGACCAATCCCATGAGAAGGGCATGCGTGAGGATTCCTCCTTTGGGGGGAGAGAGTACAATTGAAATGCCCCATTAAGACAAAACACGAAGGGAATACCACAACGATAACTGGGCACTCATGAAGGGAAGAGATATTTTAGTCATTACAAGCAAGGACAACAATCATAGGTTCATCTTTCGCCAGTACTGTAGATTGGAAGAACTAGAATGAAGCAGATGCCAGAAGTTCTGCAGCAGGATAATCGCCGATTCAAAGGCACAAGAGATCCAATCGTGATGTCTGATTGCATGAAGTTCGATAAATACTGTAAGTAGAAGATTGATCTCATGGTGACATAGTGGCTGGAGACAGGTGAAGATGTGAAAGGCCAAGATCCTGGAGATTGTGTGCATGGTAATCATCCCCATAGTGATCGTGTCATGAGATCTATCAACTGGGACGAGATGGTCTGCTAAGGTCATTACATTCGTGTCACTCGATCATGTGCTCCACCACATTCCTTATGCTGGGTTGTCACCTCTCGAAGTCTCCAAATGGGAAGGGGATGTATTCCTAAATGTTCTTCTAAGAGTTGGCGTCAGTGAAGCATCTGGGGGATGTCCCGGGATAGGAGATGGAAAAGAAAGACTGCTAACGTCCAAACCAGTACCGCATACCAAACCTTATTTTTGGGGAAGGAAATGTTCCCAAAACAAAAACTCTTGCACCACACATATGGAACAAAAACGTACTAGAATAATTTTCCCGAGTGGATACATTCTCGGTACATATCAATAGTTCTCTTACTGTTCCTCGAAACCTGAATCACCCAAGCATCCTGGTGATTACTACTATCTCTTCGGGATAGTAGGCGTCACATCTAAAGGCTCAGCAACAGGCGAGGAATAACATTCAGCAAAAGGTGAGGTGACAGAAGAAGGCAAGAGGGAACTTTTTGGTTCCATCAGTTGGTTTTTCAGGATAGTGAGAAAGGTCAGCGCCCTCGTCCCTACCAACAGCTTGAGTAATAAGTACCAGAAAGAGCAGGAAGTGCAAAGTCTCTTTCAGTAGTGAATGATAACTCAAATGCAATGTAGAGTCCTAATGATTGTAAGTACATTAAGAGCAGTCATGTGAAGTCACCTGCTTCGACTCAAACACTAGGACGAGTGAGAAGGTTCCACACCATAGTCCGGTTTCAGAATGTGGGTTATCTTATGGTATAAAACAACCTCTAAGCATAGTAAGATCTGGATAAGTTAGAGTAGAAGGCTGAGAAGCAGCAGGTGACAAAGCACCTGTGACTAGAACGTTACAATCACTGTAGAGTAAGTGCTACTTTTAGTCTAAGAGGAAAGCTCAGGCCAATCTAGGAATGGACAGATGGAGTCCCAGTGCATGGTGTCTTATTGTGTGGAGGCCAATAGTGAGGATCCTAGGCATATATGGAGGATTGGTTAGCAGGAGACCAGTGAGGAAGAGGTTTATAAGATGGTCTGCCAACTTCGTCATGCTCCTTGTCCACGTCATCACGTCAATGTTCATCAATCGTGGACACAATGTGTGGATTCCAAGTGCGTGTAGGGTTGGTCAGTAGGAGATTGACTGTCTGCCAATGTCATCACGTTCATGTTTGTCATTGTAGTGACTGAGAGCATGGATCTCTGGTATGGACCAGGATAACGATACTGTTCCAGTCTGTATGCTTGCAGACCTTGCACGTAAGGCAATACATTTAGTCCGTGCAAGGGTTTCCCTATAGAGGGACCTTGAGTTATTTGAAAGTGCGAGGTTTGTAGCGAAGTTATCAACTCTGTCATTGGCTGTGAACTATCAGAACCCTTACCTACTGGTGCACTAAAACGCTTGGTACCTCTAGGATTTGAAATATGGCAGGTTTGGTTAAAATCACTGACTTGCACATAGACTCATTGGTCTTCTTAGATTTAGCATAAAAAAAAGGTAAAGAACTTATGAAGCTCATTACTATCAATCGACAAAAGCTTGTTAACAACTATATTGGCCTTAGGATGATGACGATCATCATCATCATCATCCCCACTGTAATCAAGTAGTCTAGTCTTCTCAGCTACAATCTGATCCTGCCTCTTCATAAAAGGAACAGTAAGCAATCTACACTTTTCACAATAATTACCTAAATCACAGTATTGCCCGGGCCCGAGAGACAACGTGATTAAGGATCATGATCACTCGGCAACAACTCTCTGAACAACTTACAGGAATTACCCTCAAATCCAGAAGAAGACAACACTTTTCATTGCTAATAACCCAAATAACACAAAAAATACAATCTGGAGAGGGTAAAAACACCATTACATAACACAAGGGTGACAAAAGAACTGAAAAGACAAAAGGACCAGTGGAATACCCAAGGCAAGGTCATTGCCATTACTGACAGATTTTCTCAATACAGTACTTTACTAGAGGCCTAAGCCTATTGAAAGAAAAGGAAACAGGAAATTTTTATAGTCTTATGGTAAATGTCGGTATTAAACAAAGCTTTAGGAGAAAAGCATTATGAACATTATGGGAGTTTTATTAAAATAATTATAAAGTTTTCCTTCAAACAAAACAAAAATTTTAGAAAATATAAAAATATGTAAAATCAAACTTAAATTATGTAATTACACTATTACATACAGTACTTGCAATAAAGACTTTGATCCCTATAAAATCTTAAAATATTCAAGTTTGAAGGATGAAAATATTAAATAATTATTTGCAATAGATTCCAATAGACAGTAGTACTGTACCCACGCACAAGAGTATAACTTATACTGTATAAAGAGAAATCTGTAACTACAATACTGTACAACATATTGTACTTTCATCAGAGCTGAAAAGTGATAGGAGATATCCAAGTCTAAAATAATTATGGTACAGTATCTGTAAAAGTTTACTTCATCCATTTAACAATAAAACAGCCCGATCCAAATGTATTAATGAGAAAAATGAACACGACAGTGTAAACTATAGTAAGCTACTTCAACCTATAAATTTGCATCAGCTTTCTCATTGGAGACAAATTAGCAGTGAGATTACAAATTGAATCGATCTTTACTTCAAACATTGTGAACAAAATAGAAATAAAATAATATTAATGAAATGGCCACAAAAGTATAACAGGATGATGACAGCCAATTGAAAAGTAATCAAAATTTGAGCATGGCAAAGAATTTCTTTACTCATGGCAGCACAGCTTTGCCACCTAAAAGAAAGAAGACATTCCAAACTGTGTCTTCGACTCCAAACCTCCAGTTTTCAGCTCTTCTTACAGCTAAAAATAAAATATTAATGCAGGTCATGCTCTACCTTTCTTTTTTTGGGAGTACAGTACATCAAATCGGGACATCTAAAGATAAATCTATATAAGGATAACGTAAATATAATAAAACACTTGACTCAACAGGAGGCAAATATCTTTTGAATGGCATACAGTATACAAAATTATAAATCAACGCAATATAACTAATAACATACAGGTAAGTGAAATAGGAAAAGCAAATAAGTGAGCAAGATCATGCATTTCATGGTGACAATTATCGCAAAACCACAATTACAATGTATATATACCATGCATGGAAAAACAAGGAGTACCGACTAAATACATGCTTTACATGAGGTCAGTTTTTGGATGAATGGATAAAAGGAAAACATATCATGCAGCAATGATGAGCCATGCAATGAAATGTAAAAGTACAGAAACTCCTTCAACATAGCCCTTGTGTGCATGCACAATTCATGTAAAATTTTTGGAGAGTACTAATGAGCATTTCCAAATCAACTCGATATGTGTTCCACTACAATGCTGAAAATCAAGATAACCTTATGAACAATATACTATTTAGCATTTAAAAACTAATCCAGCCACGAGCAGTTATGTGAATGGCATGCATTTTGTTTAGTTGCACAAAACCTAAGCCCTTTTATCTTAAAATGCACCTCCAAAGCTAATGCAAGAATTATAGTAATCATACTGAAGTTTACTAATATCTTTAAATAGTCGAGTAATCCTAAAGTATAGGGCTCATCTTATAACCATTATCTGAAATTGGAACATGCACTACCTTCACAGTAAAATACGAATAGGCTATTATGCATTAAATATTCAGGTCTTGAGCCCACAATGGTAATATTTGCAAAGAAGTGAATTAAAAAATATTATGATTTTGCGTAAATAAAGCTTTCTTAGTTAAAACTGTATCAAATGTAAAAACAGGCAACAGTATAAACCCTCTAGCGAATATTTGCAATTATCCATGTGGCTTTAAAATGTAATCTAAACTAACAGCTACCTTGCACCACCTTTTTCCAAGCACCACAACCAGTTTTAAAAATCTTTTGAAAGAATATACTTATACAATCATCTTAAAACTGTCATTATGTCCTATAACCTTCAGAGACCACAAAATTCATTAAACATCCCAATAAATTGTTAAATAAAGATAAGACTAATGTTAATACCTAATATTATGTTATTATTTTACTCGAACCTCAGTACAAATATTAATCCAAAAACACTAAAGCTGCTAAATTATAGGTATCACACAAGATGACAAATAAGACCCCAAAAATTGCTCTAAACTTGATCACACAAAATGTAATATAACACTGTCTTCACAGATGAGTTAGGTTAAGAGAACTTGACCCTAGTCTAATTTCAAAATATGTTATCTAATAGAAAAAACTAATTACTATCGCTTTTATCATTATTGAGGGTAGTTTAATTCTTTAAAAGGAGCTACTGTATTATTAAATCTATAATGTAGCTGGACTTTCTAAGATAAATATTTCTATCTCGCAATCAACTCTTCTCAATTAAGAATAAATTTTCTTTTCATTTGCTGTCCTGTGTCTTACCATCTACAGTACTTGACATGACTACAACATGTCATAACTTTTGCATGGAAAATCCTTTTAAAGAAACTCAACTAAGGTGATAATAATTATAGTGTACTAACAGTGACCATTATTGCAGTGTGGCTCACTGGGCATTGCAATTTTTAAAAAAACTTATTACTAAAAGGGCCTCTTCGTAAAATGCAGTACCATAACAAAACATTTTTTTTCCTTTCTACTTCTCTCTCAACCATTATACTTTACAGGGAGAGGAAACCAAACAACACATTATCATATTCATACTACTACGTACAATAGTCTAGTAGTCTATATGAACTGCTCATTATCATTTTATCAATGTCATTCCCGAGCACTTGTTAACCTTAATCTCTAAGCCTAATCTTTGTGCTCATCACTTTGGTTTGGTTTCACGGTTTAGGGCATTTGTTTACTCCAAAATTATGCAGTCTTGCAGCTCTCCTCTTTTTGTACAGTAATTAAGAGGTTCTTTAAATTGGTGGAAAGCAAAATATGGCAGGATATGTAGAGCAAGGGGGAGGTAGCTTTGTTTCCTCACTAAACGACCTGGAACTGACATCGTCAACATAGTCAACCTAACAGAAGTTCATGATGCCAGCGTACATAAACAGAAGTTTGTGATGCCAGCGTACAGTTGATATATCGTATATTCAAACTATATAATAAATCAAAAATGGAGTAATTACTTGAAAGTGTCACTATTTGTGAATTATATGGACACTTTTGAGTAATTACTCCATTTTCAATTTAGTATATACAGTACTGTACTCTATTTTGAATATATATCAAATATACGCTGGCATCGCGAACTTCCGTTATGTATGCTGGCATCACAAACTTCTGTTAGGTTGACTATGTTAGTTCAAGGTCATTTAGTGAGGAAACCAAACTATTTTTTTTTATAACTCCTCCCTCAACATATCTTGACATTTTTTGCTTTCCCCCATTTAAAAAACTTCCTAAGTATTGTACAAGAAGAGGATTCAGGAGTAAATGGTGAGTGTGCTCTTGTAAACAAATACCCATGGTAGTCACATGACTAAATAGGTATGACTCGGATGTCATTTTAGTTGTGTACGTCTGTAATGCCTGAAATGTCACTATCAGTATAAATTGTGCATAACATGAAAAGTGTCACCAAACCAAGAAAACCTTAAGATTACTTGTGGTAACATGGTAGAATACATCCTTGGAGATGGTTCTATCCATGTAATTTGAAAATGTAATAGCAAGATTCTATCTGTACGTAATTTAGTTCCTTCTAGTTTGATTATGTGACCACGAAATTTGCACGAGAAAATTTTCAAGGTTAAAGCACAATTCTAAACAAGATTTTCTGCTCTCTTATACTATACATTCTAAATATACTGTAAAATCATCATCAGAAAGATAAAAGCATTTCAAAATAACGTATGGTAATACAGTTTTATCACGATTGCATTTTCATTAACAATGAGAAATAAAGTACTGTACTTTCAGGGTTGAATAAAGGCTAAAACAAGAAAAAAAACAAGAAAATTGAACAGTCCTACATTTGTCGCCCGTAACGCAAATATGCATTCAAGTAATTCAATCACAAGTTAAATCGTTCTCAATTTCTAAAGAGGTTTTTCTTCCAAATTTACGACAGAACTTCTGAAATGGAAAAATACTTGTGAATGTAGAGCTGCTATCTATCAAACAATACCAACAACTGAAGAATTAAAACATGAAAAAGTCACAGCATAGCTGGAAAACTCAATTTCATTAAAACAGCAGACATAGACATGACAACTTTCAGCATTTCAGTCATATACACATTTACAAAAACAAACATAACTACAACTTCTGCTTAAAGATCTTCAACCTGCCAGTTTTAAAAAACATTTCCTGACTAATTTTCTCGTAAATTTCTCACATAAACATAAACTATTCCTAGTCATCTTACAAAGATCACACCTAGCAACCAACGATATTTTTCATATAAAATAGAAAAAGACAAAATTAATCACCAAAAAAGAGAGAACACCAAAATCTGAACCACTAACTAATGTTAAGCTTCACTAAAATGATAATGAACCACGAGCCATTTGGAACAATTCTAAATATCAAAATAATTACAAAAATAAAAGTAAATCTCAAACCTTCAACCTTTTCTTCCTTTTTTCCAGCAGCCCTCCCCAAATCAAATTGCCAATGCTTGATTAAGATTTTAAATAAAATTGACCATTTTAGACAAACTTTATGTTGTGCTAACTTCAAAACAATCACTTTACTAGAGCCTCAATATAAGGCCAAAGGTTTCTGTTCAACATGTTTCTAAAAAATATGTATTACATAAAAAGGAATTTTAATTTACACAGTACTTGTTTTTTCTAATCTTTTAGTTAATGCTTGTCATTCAAAACACCAGATCTCGTAATACAGAAGAAATATTCATATTTTCCAATAAACACACAACACACAAATCCTAGAGTAATTTTCATGACAAGAGGTGTACAGTACAAGAATAATTTTGAAAACTTGACTAAAAACTTATAATGATCTTCCCTCTATTTATTCCACAGTTTGATAATAATGTGTAACGTATTCAAATTTACCAAACCTAGTTTCAAAGGTTAAAGTAAACGAAATTCGTCCATAACAATCAGTTCAAATCATAAACAAAAACAACTTTAGTTCAATCCCAGCATATTACACAGCCTTATGAATGCAATGCATACACAAACTTTCCAAACTTTCCACAGTTCCTCATGGCAGTTCATGCCCTCAGCCTCCATCAACCCTTTACTGTAGTAACAAACCTTATATTATTTTGTCCAGACCACCGGCAAGGTAGTGTACTGAGGTGTCTGGTGGGCAAGGGGGTAATTCTGGTTATATTTTCAAAGCCCAAAGGGGTCAACAGAAATGGGTCAAGTGGAGTTTGAACTAAACATGGTTATAGATGAGGATGACGAGTCTGTAACATCCACACCGTGCTACTCCCACATTTTAAATCTACCAGTAGATAGAATTTCAAGGGTCTAGAATGCAGAAAAAGAATATAACTCCAACAGGATTATGATATTCCCTAAAAGTAGTTTGATATGGAACAATATAAAACCTGCCTGAAAAAAATCATAAAAGTTGCAACAGCCATAATTTTGTGACCTAAACCTACAAATACGATGAATGGTCTCCCGAAACGTGAGAAGATTCAACTTGTATCTCGGCTTCTGTCAAGATCAACTCGGTAAGGACACCCTTGCATAAAATGTTTGTTATCCCACAGCAGATGCAGATCTGCTAGACCATAGAAAAAAGGGTCTTTCTTCTACTACTTCATTCTTTGTAAGTTCTAGGGAAGAACCAGGGAACTTCAGGCCTATAACCCTGACTTGAATAGTTCTTGAATCTGTCAAAGCAGATGGCAAAATAACAAACTTGGAATCAAACTATTTAATCACAAAAAACCAGCATGGGCTTATAAGAGACCATGCTTAACCAACCTGTTATTCTTCCATGACAGTTTCAGTACAATTATAAAATTACTAGAGAAACTCAAAGGATTTCCATAATAAAAAGTACCAAATAAAAAATTGGCAAAACTAAAATGCCTACGTATCATAAGTGAGAAACTGGGTACAAAACTTTCTAAGTTACAGAGAACAGCGAATTATCATCAATGACAAAATGTCACAGTAGTTTGCCTCGATTCAGTACCTGGCCCTATACAAATAGGTACCTGTGCTGTTAAGATACAGGAATAAATCACTTGCAAAAAGACTTTGGAATAATCAGGAAAATAGGCGATACCATCACAGGCACACAGCCTATAAGAACAAGAATGTCAATTAATGTATAACCTACATGGCAGGAAGATACAGAATTATCATAAAGAGAAAGATCAATGAGTCATTATGATAGTGACTATCAACCTTCTAAACAAAATACAGAAGTTGAAAAGAAACCACAAAAAACATTAAGATACATTGAACATTAATTTACTACAAGAACTGAGGAAGTAAAGCAAACCATAGTAAACTGTCCATGTGCAATCCCAGAGGAAGGATACAGAAAGTTTAAAAGCAACACATGTAAGTGAATCAAACTGCAATACCATCAATCAGACACATCTGATACCAAGTTAAAACATCTCAATTTAGACTCTAGAAGAGCTGTTCAAATTCTGTTAACAGATGTATTCAAGATAAATATATAAATAACAGATTACTGTATGTGCAATCTATTCACCTACAGTAGTAACCAATCTAAATGCAACAGATGGATAAGGAAAACAAAATAGTTCAACATCCATCACAATGGGAACTTATTCAAATATAATGTAGCCTCACTATGAAATTGACTGAACCTATGAACAGTACCACTACTAGTGACCTCAAGAACAGCTTAGACAAAATAACTAATATATTTGTGTTTTTTACTATGACTTTTCCGAAGCAGAAAATTATTTTTACATAATCTACACTAAGTGCCATTTTGTGTTACTGTATGTAGTTGTATAGAAAAAAAAAGCCCTACTCCCTTTTTAACCTTTATAAAGTTATACTACTGATAGAGAACCCTTTTTGCTCACATACTTGTAACAACAACACATATATCTACCATGGTTAGATACGGATTGCGATTTAAACGTACCATTAGTTCATATTATACAAAGAACTCGTATCCTTGTAAATGGTATACTAAGAATGAACAAAAAACAAAAAAAGATTGAAAAAGTACCTTCTTATTGACAAACTGCTCAACTGACAGAATTCAAACTATTGTTCAATACCATAAAACATCTAGGAAATGAAGTTCTGTATTCTTCCAAGATTTAATCAACAACATTAATAGTACCAAACTCAAATAAAACCGGTCTTCAAAGTACCAGTGCACAGTGCGTCAAATCAAAGAGACACTTTCAACACATAATGACACAATGAAGTGGACACGTCTTTGTGGTGCTCAAGCAAGATCACGAGTCAAAATACCAAAACTACACAACAGTGTAGGCAATAACGAACAACGTATAATCTCCAATTTTAAAATACTGACTACATCTTACCTTTTGAGGACCTCAAACCTAAGATGCATTTGTAAAACCATTCAGATTAAAGTTTTTTTAATTTATTGTTTAATTAGTCAACATCCTTTCAATGCTCAGGTAAGACAAAAACACTAGACTTCCAACTTGCAAATGAATTAAATATTTAGGAATTCCAATCAATTTTGTCACTGAATAAATAGTTTCAAAAGTAATTAAGCCATCAAAAGAGCGTACATAAGATTATAACCATCATCACAGCATCATCACTGCTAGAGTATAGGTGTATTGTCATTCATAAAACGACTACTGGGTTACAATTAAAATTACTCAGGAGGTGACTAAGCCAAATAACTGCACTAAACTACAGGGTTATCTAAGTTAAAGATAGAAAATCATGCTAAATGAAAAATATCAATACACTGGATATGGTTAATAAGGAGAGATTGTTAGTAAGTTAATACCATTACAGACCTGATTCCAATACATTACAAGGTGTGAGCCATCCACCTCCATAACTGACCCAGACAAGAGGAAATGTCTAACTGCTGTTTTAATAAATTACCAGGATAAAATGCTCAGGATAACATGTACACTAAATATTCCAGTATACTGCTCAGCCAACATTTAAGTCAAGGGTTGAAATTCAATTGATTCTTCTCTCATAAATGATATTTAAATATTACCCCAGCACTTAGACATTACTCCAGTGAACTTCCATACTCCACTGTTCAGAACAAAAGGTCAGTTACATGAACAGAGGCATACCGTAATCATGCAGCTAAACTAAAGAATTGCTTCTTGAGAGTTTCACCCCAACCCTAGATTCCCATAGTCTTGCCATGCAAACTTTACAAATATTTTCAGTATTTCATGGCCAACATATACAGCACCTATAATCTTTAAAAGATTTCATAGAATCCTAACATCTATTCAAAATACTGTACTACCCTTTGAACCACTGAATAATATATACATAAAAAGGCCATCTGAATATCTATAATACTATACAAGACCTAATTGTAAATCTCTCTACATTCTGTGTTTAACATTAAAAGTTAATCTCCATCATTCTCAAACTATTGAACCTAACTTTGTATAAAGTAGCAACAACTATTTTCAAATCATTTTCACACAAAAAAAAAATTACACTGAAAAACTATTTGTAGTTTTTATGACATGAAAAATAAAGTTGATAATAGATCAATAGGTATTTGTTACAAAAGTAATATGAATCATATCAAGGTTTTCTATTCAATACTAAAATAAATAAACAAAAGTTTACCCAATTTGTGATGAAATATGCATTTCTCATGAACCTAAACATTAAAGTGAACATTAAAATATCCTTTTTATAAGAAGGATTTCGTAAACCTAAAGAAAAATAGACTTGGATATGATTTATAAATATTAATGAAAATGTACTAAAAGTATTATTAATTTCCATATAAGTACTGTACTGTATTAGTGTATCATTTGAATACATAATTTACATTAATGCAAATAAAAATTGCTACCAGCTACCAAAACATCTTAGGTAGAATATAAAGTTCAGCCTTCTTCAAATTCTTTGAGTACACATTACATTAGCTGTCAAAATTCTTACCAAGTTATATTGTAACCAGAATCCTCATCTATTAGAAAAAAAATCTTAGAACATTCGGCAAATATTTTTACGAAGAAAAGGAACATATTCAAGTTTTCTATTACTGCATAATGCTGAAGCTTGCAATTAAAGTGATTAAATCTAAGATGTTAAATAACCTCTTAGAATTATGAAACAATAAGCGTGGTATTCAAATTTCTAGTTATGTCAAGTAATGCAGTAAAGGAAACAATATCCATACTTGAACCTTTCTATAAACCTTTCCAAAGTTCCATGAAATATGCATTTACATCAGCAATGGAGATGGGCTACTATCTATTTTCATTAGCAAAAAATCAAATAAAGAGGTGTTTCTTTACTATAAATGAGTTAATGAATATTTAAACACACCTATAAAATCAAAATATATGTTGTGCAAAAGATATTTAGTAACGTGAAGTGACCACAATGTTTCACGAAGACTCCTTTAATAGATAAAAATGAAAAGTTTACCTAGATTTCACTAATGGTTAAAATTAATCTTAGCTTCCATTACAACATCTTTAATGATAAACACAGAAGACAAAAAACCCACCTTGCTTTAGATAGTCCCAAACCAACTTTAGTATGTTAGTTATGAGTGTATTAATACCATTACATCAGATAAAAATAAATTTCCCATTTTCCAAAAACAGTACTTGAAACTAACTTTACCCGAGTCACTTTCAAAATATTTAATGCCTACATACAGACCTAGAGTACTGTATTTTCTCTGCCTATAAAAATGTGTACACTTAAATATGCAACCCACACCAAAGATGGCTTCAGTGTCAAAATTTAAAATAAATTGAGACAAAAACTGTTAAAATTATATTAATCTTCTTTTTTAATAAACTCATCAACTTTTACATTCATTTGTCAACATACACCTGGGTGGCTCAAACATATTTAAGATACTTATTAGCAATCTATAATTTCTATCTTGCCAGCCTAATCTTGGCCAATAGCCTCTAGCTAAGATTATATGAAAATAGAATAGAACTAACCGGGGCCATCACCAGATGTTGAAGTTTGAACTCCCTTCGTGTAGACGACAGTTTCGCGAGGTGGGATGTTTGTAGCCTGAACACTCACGACTGAAAGCTGAGGTGGTCGCTTGCTGAAGAGTAAAAATAAGAAATAATAATAACACAATACTGCACTGAAAAATGTTATTTTTATTAATAAAATAAATTTTTGAATATACTTACCCGGTGATTATATAAGCTGCAGCTCTGCTGCCCGACAGAAAAACTCTACGTTCAAAATCCGCCAGCGATCGCTATGCAGGTAGGGGGTGTACTTCAACAGCGCCATCTGTCGTGCAGGTACTCAGTACTCAATGTAAACACAGAACTCAATTTTCTCCTCGGTCCACTGGGTCTCTATTGGGGAGGAAGGGAGGGTCCTTTAATATATAATCACCGGGTAAGTATATTCAAAAATTTATTTTATTAATAAAAATAACATTTTTCAATATTAAACTTAGCCGGTGATTATATAAGCTGATTCACACCCAGGGGGGTGGGTAGAGACCAGCATTAATTGTTTACATTATTATGAGCTAAGGATTTTGTATTTCATTTTAGAAGTTATTCAAAATAACAAACATAAAATAAATAAGTACCTGGTAAGGAAGTCGACTTGAACAATTACTCTGCCTTTTTTAAGTACGTCTTCCTTACTGAGCCTCACGATCCTCTTAGGATGCTGAGCGACTCCTAGGAGCTGAAGTATCAAGGGTTGCAACCCATACTACAGGACCTCATCAAAACCTCTAATCTAGGCGCTTCTCAAGAAAAGAATTTGACCACCCGCCAAATCAACCAGGATGCGAAAGGCTTCTTAGCCTTCCGGACAACCCAAAAAACAACAATAAAAAACATTTCAAGAGAAAGATTAAAAAAGGTTATGGAATTAGGGGAATGTAGTGGTTGAGCCCTCACCCACTACTGCACTCGCTGCTACGAATGGTCCCAGGGTGTAGCAGTTCTCGTAAAGAGGCTGGACATCTTTAAGATAAAAAGACGCGAACACTGACTCGCTTCTCCAATAGGTTGCGTCCATTATACTCTGCAGAGATCTATTTTGTTTAAAGGCCACTGAAGTTGCGACAGCTCTAACTTCATGTGTCCTTACCTTCAGCAAAGCATGGTCTTCCTCATTCAGATGGGAATGAGCTTCTCGTATCAACAGTCTATATAATAGGAAACTGCATTCTTTGACATAGGCAAAGAAGGTTTCTTAATAGCACACCATAAAGCTTCTGACTGTCCTCGTAAAGGTTTAGTTCGTCTTAAATAGAACTTAAGAGCTCTAACAGGGCATAAGACTCTTTCTAGTTAATTTCCAACCAAATTTGAAAGGCTTGGAATATCGAACGATTTCGGCCAAGGACGAGAAGGTAGCTCGTTTTTGGCTAGAAAACCAAGCTGTAAAGAACATGTAGCCGTTTCAGATGAAAATCCGATGTTCCTGCTGAAGGCGTGTATCTCACTGACTCTTTTAGCTGTTGCTAAGCAAACGAGGAAAAGAGTCTTTAAAGTGAGATCTTTAAAGGAGGCTGATTGTAGTGGCTCGAACCTTTCTGACATAAGGAATCTTAGTACCACGTCTAAATTCCAACCTGGTGTAGCCAAACGACGCTCCTTCGAGGTCTCAAAAGACTTAAGGAGGTCCTGTAGATCTTTGTTGTTAGAAAGATCTAAGCCTCTGTGACGGAAGACTGCTGCCAACATGCTTCTGTAACCTTTGATAGTGGGAGCTGAAAGAGAAATTTCCTTCCTCAGGTATAATAGGAAGTCAGCTATTTGGGTTACAGAGGTACTGGTCGAGGATACTGATACCGACTTGCACCAGTTTTGGAAGACTTCCCACTTCGACTGGTAGATTCTAAGAGTGGATGTCCTCCTTGCTCTAGCAATCGCCCTGGCTGCCTCCTTCGAAAAGCCTCTAGCTCTCGAGAGTCTTTCGATAGTCTGAAGGCAGTCAGACGAAGAGCGTGGAGGCCTGGGTGTACCTTCTTTACGTGTGGCTGACATAGAAGGTCCACTCTTAGAGGAAGAGTTCTGGGAACGTCCACCAGCCATTGAAGTACCTCGGTGAACCATTCTCTCGCGGGCCAGAGGGGAGCAACTAACGTCAACCTTGTCCCTTCGTGAGAGGCGAACTTCTGCAGTACCTTGTTGACAATCTTGAACGGGGGGAATGCATAAAGGTCTAGATGGGACCAATCCAGTAGAAAGGCATCTATATGAACTGCTGCTGGGTCCGGGATTGGCGAGCAATAAATTGGGAGCCTCTTGGTCATCGAGGTTGCAAAGAGATCTATGGTAGGTTGGCCCCATGTGGCCCATAGTCTCTTGCACACATCCTTGTGTAGGGTCCATTCTGTTGGAATGATTTGACCCTTCCGACTGAGGCAATCCGCCATGACATTCATGTTGCCTTGAATGAACCTCGTTACTAGAGAAAGGTTTAGATCTCTTGACCAGGTGAGGAGGTCCCTTGCGATCTCGTACAACATCATAGAATGGGTCCCTCCTTGCTTGGAGATGTACGCCAAGGCCGTGGTGTTGTCTGAGTTCACCTCCACCACCTTCCCTAGAAGGAGGGACTTGAAGCTTTTCAAGGCCAGATGAACTGCCAGTAGCTCCTTGCAGTTGATATGTAACGTTCTTTGATTCGAGTTCCAAGTTCCCGAGCATTCCCGACCGTCTAATGTCGCACCCCAGCCCGTGTCCGATGCGTCCGAGAAGAGAACGTGGTTGGGGGTCTGAACAGCCAGGGGCAGACCCTCTCTGAGGTTGATGTTGTCCTTCCACCAAGTCAGTGATGACTTCATCTTCTCGGAAATGGGGATCGAGACCGCTTCTAGCGTCTTGTCCTTTTTCCAGTGAACAGCTAGGTGAAATTGAAGGGGACGGAGGTGCAGTCTCCTTAACGAAATGAACTGTTCCAGGGATGAAAGCGTCCCTATCAGACTCATCCACTGTCTGACTGAACATCGTTCCTTCTTTAGCATGTTCTGGATGCATCCTTGGGCTTGACTTGTTCTGGGGGCCGACGGAAAAGCCCGAAAAGCTTGACTGTGAATCTCCATCCCTAAGTACACTATAGTTTGGGATGGGACCAGTTGGGACTTTTCCATATTGACCAGGAGACCCAATTCCTTGGTCAGATCTAGAGTCCACTTTAGATTCTCCAGACAGCGACGACTGGAAGAAGCTCTTAGAAGCCAGTCGTCCAAATAGAGGGAGGCTCTGATATCCGCTAAATGCAGGAATTTGGCAATATTCCTCATCAGCTTCGTAAAGACAAGAGGAGCCGTGCTTAGGCCAAAGCACAGGGCTTGAAATTGGTAGACAACCTTTTCGTAAACGAATCTCAGAAAAGGTTGGGATTCTGGGTGGATGGGGACGTGAAAGTAAGCGTCCCTTAGGTCTAAAGAGACCATCCAGTCTTCCTTCCTGACCGCTGCTAGAACAGACTTTGTGGTCTCCATGGCGAACGTCTGCTTTGTGACAAAGACATTCAGCGCACTGACGTCTAGCACCGGCCTCCACCCTCCTGTCTTCTTTACCACTAAGAAGAGACGGTTGTAGAAGCCCGGGGATTGATGGTCCCGGACTTTGACTACCGCTCCCTTTTCTAGCAAGAGAGACACCTCTTGCTTCAAAGCTAGTCTCTTGTCCTCCTCTCTGTACCTGGGAGAGAGATCGATGGGAGACGTTGCTAGAGGGGGTTTGCGTACAAACGGGATCTTGTACCCTTCTCTGAGCAACTTCACAGATTGTGCATCTGCGCCCCTTTTCTCCCAGGTCTGCCAGAAGTTCTTGAGTCTGGCTCCCACTGCTGTCTGAAGAAGGTGGCAGTCAGACTCTGCCCTTAAAGGACTTGGTACCTTTCTTCTTCCCACGTCTCCCTTCGGCACGAGCACCTCCTCTGCTGGAGGCTCTGCCACGAAAGGGCGGAATGAATCTGGACGCTGGAGTGTCCATCCTGGGTCTAGACAAGGTAGGCAAAGGGGTGGCTTTGCGGGCAGAGGACGCAACCAGGTCATGAGTGTCTTTTTGAATCAAGGAGGCAGCAATCTCCTTTATCAAGTCCTCTGGGAAAAGGCACTTTGAGAGAGGAGCAAACAGAAGTTCCGATCTCTGACACGGTGTTACTCCCGCTGACAAGAAAGAGCAAAGGTTTTCCCGTTTCTTGAGGACCCCGGAAACGAACGAAGCCGCAAGCTCACTGGATCCGTCACGTATGGCCTTGTCCATACAGGACATAATGAGCAAGGAAGCTTCCTTGTCAGAAGGGGAGATCTTCCTGCTCAAAGCTCCCAGACACCAGTCCAAAAAGTTAAAGACCTCGAAGGCTCTAAACACTCCTTTCAACAGATGGTCTAAGTCTGAAGGAGACCAACAAATCTTAGAGCGTCTCATGGCCAGCCTGCGGGGAGAGTCTACTAGACTTGAGAAGTCGCCCTGGGCCGAGGCAGGAACTCCCAAGACGAGAACTTCTCCCGTGGCATACCAGACGCTCGATCTGAAAGAGAGTCTCGCAGGGGGAAACGTAAAAGCTGTCTTCCCAAGGTTCTTTTTGGACTGCATCCAATCCCCTAAAACTCGTAAAGCTCTCTTGGACGAGCGTGCGAGGACGAGTTTCGTGAAGGCAGGCGCTGATGACTGCGTGCCTAAAGCGAACTCAGACGGAGGAGAGCGTGGAGCCGCAGGCACAAACTGATCAGGAAACATCTCCTTGAACAAAGCAAGAACTTTTCTAAAGTCCAAGGAGGGTTGCGTGGTCTTGGGTTCGTCGATGTCCGTATGCGGGTCGTCAATGTGTGCAGCGTCGTCATCATCAGAGAGTCCATCATCTGAAAACTGAGGAGGAAGCGGCAAAGGAGTAGCAATCGGCTGGTCAGCTGAGTCCGGCAGCACGGGTGCATGCGTGACTGAACCGGACGCAACGTCATGGAACTGTTGCCCAGTCTGTGAACTGGCAACAACCATAGCAGCGCGGTGGCGCAAAGCGTCTACTCCAGACTGTCTAGTCTGCTGTGGGCGAGTAGTGGTAACCACACTGGGTTGCGGAGGTTGACGCACCGCGTCAAAACAAAACAACTTAGGTTGTTGTTGTAACTCGCGAACGTCAACGGAAGGTTCCGTGCGTCGCTGAACGTCAACATGCGGCTGGCAGGGTACACTGGAACGCATGGGTGGCGGGACTCTCACAGCTGGAGTGCGGGAGAAGGTAGCCTCAGCGTCCACTGGACGCACAACCGTGGGTGGTTGTAGGCTAGAGGTTGGTGCAGCGTCAACCTTCTCCGCACGAAAGTCCTGCATCAATGACGTTAACTGTGACTGCATGGTCTGCAGCAAAGACCACTTAGGGTCTACAGTAGCAGGTGCGGCAACAGACGGTGTTACTGCCTGATGCGGTACCGCTTTGCCTCTCTTAGGAGGTGTGCAGTCATCGGAAGACTGCAGCGAGTCCGAACTGACCCAGTGGCTACAACTGGGCCGTTGGACTTGCGCGGAAGGGACCGACTTGCGCTTAAGAGGCCGCGAGACCTTGGTCCATGGTTTCTTTCGAGAAACCTCTTCCGCAGACGAGGAATAAATGGGCTCTCTCGTCTTCGTGTGGGTGGGGCGATCTTGGTTAGATACGCCCGAAACCACGGAGGGAAAGTCTATTCGTTGATTAAAGCCTCTCGAACCCTTTGGTCGTACGACATTGCTTTTCCCCTGGGCTTGGGAGCTTGCAAGAGGTCCCGGACTGGGAGGACGACAGGCACGAACAGACGAACCCTCAAGCGCAACACTATCTACAACACTTTCCACAACACTACCACTCACTTTGTCACTACCCACTGCACTCTTACACTTCAACTCCTTGACGTCTGCCATGAGTTGGTTACGGTCGCTCGCCAATAACTCGACTCTCTCACCCAGAGCCTGGATGGCACGCATCATATCTGCCATCGAAGGTTGTTGAGTGCTAGAAGGGGGATCAGGAGCAACCACTACAGGGGAAGGAATAGGTTGTGGGGCATGAGGAGAGGAAAATTCAACGGAGCGAGATGAACTTCTCCTGACTCTATCTCTCTCTAGCCTACGTGTGTATTTCTGGAATTCGATGAAATCGAATTCCGAAAGCCCAACGCATTCCTCACATCGATCTTCCAATTGACAGGTCTTATCCCGACAATTGGAACAAACGGTGTGAGGATCGATAGAGGCCTTCGGAAGACGCCTTGAACAGTCCCTAGCATTACATTTCCTGAATTTAGGGACTTGAGAAGGGTCAGCCATTTTGAATTAGTCAAAGGGGAATTCAAAATCTATCCAAAGTCGTCAACAAATAATCCAAAATCAATAAAAGAATGTAAGGATGTATTGAAGATAACGTCTGCAAAGCGAAAGCTCAAAACTAGAAATGTGTACTTCACCAAAATATGTGAAAACCAATCCAGTAAGCAACAGCGAATTTAGTAGGTCTTGCCGGTGGCACGACAGAGAGAAAATTGAGTTCTGTGTTTACATTGAGTACTGAGTACCTGCACGACAGATGGCGCTGTTGAAGTACACCCCCTACCTGCATAGCGATCGCTGGCGGATTTTGAACGTAGAGTTTTTCTGTCGGGCAGCAGAGCTGCAGCTTATATAATCACCGGCTAAGTTTAATATTGAAAAACAAAAAATTAAATCATTTGTTGATTACTAATATAACAGCACCATCTAGCTTTGGAGTTCTCTTTTCTTGTTCTGGTATAGTTTATTCTTTATATTTTTTTTTCTTTAATGGAAGTCCTAAGGCTTGTAACTTTATGGGTTTCTAACTAGGATTGCACCTTGGTTCATTATCACAGGAGTCAAGAGTATTGAAATGATGTCTAAGCTATACCAGCTTTGAAAACTACATAAAGCAAACTAAAATTTACAACAAAGCAGTTTATTAATCAGTATAATGGTGGTTCTTTATAAATTGCCTTAACCCTTTTACCCCCAGGCTATTTGGAAATTTCCAACCCTTTACCCCCAAGGGGTTATTTTTTTCCCAGCACATTTTGCAGTATATTTTTTTTTAATTGCTCTAAAAGCCTTAATTTTTGTCATAGAGAGGTCAGGTTGGTCTCATTCTCTTGGAAAATGCCTGAATTTTCTCAAAAAAATTATCAAAAATATGAAAAAAAAAATTTTATAGCATTTTTTGGCAAGGACGTACCGGTAGGTCCATGGGGGTAAAGAGATGGCTTTTGTGAAACGTACCAGTACGTCCTTTGGGGGTAAAAGGGTTAAGAAATACAGTACTGTAATGCCTATATACAACATATGAAATTTGCCATGAGCAATACAGTACTGTAATGCCTATGTACAACAAATGAAATTTCAATTTGTAGAATTCTCATCAAAGTCATTCCCTACCTGACAGCATTCTACCCGATAATATAAACGAACTCATTAAACCCCTTCAATTTCTCTTCAATGATTTTTTAACCAACCTACCTAGGTGTACGTGGAGATGCCGAGGCATTAGGTTCCAAACTTTTGTCCGGAGAGGCAGTCTGATCTCCACCTGTTTCAGATGACATGCTGGACATGCTTGACAACACTTCTGCAAAAGGGATATAAAGATCAAATTAGAAATTTAAATTGATAACTTTCTAAGCAAATAACACAGAAATGGAAAATTTAAAATGAAAGAGAGAGAGAGAGAGAGAGAGAGAGAGAGAGAGAGAGAGAGAGAGAGAGAGAGAGAGAGAGAGAGAGAGAGAGAGAGAGAGAGAGAAAGAATTTGATTTAATGGCCAATAATCAGGCCTGAGAGGCCATTCAGTAACCAAGCACAACAAACTAGAAAATCACTCAGGTTGCAGACCTCCGACACTGCAGCTTATTTCTCGAAACCAGCTTGCCTTTCCCAGAATCAATTTAGACCATAGGCATATTTGAAGTCTGTGTGACAACCATGTGGGAACTTGTGGTTATGGTTAACTTGGACAATCTATTGCTCAACCTTTGACCTTGGACTTACAAAATTGAATCACTTCCACGTCTTAATATAAGAATCAATCCCTGAAAGTTTCACTACTCTATCAGTAAAATTGTGGTAAAGAAGTTGTTCACAAACAAACAAACAGACATATGGACGAACATAGACAAAAATATAACCTCCTGAACTTGCACTAAGAAGTTTCAATTGAGAAGTTGGACCATACCAAGAAAGGAATCAGGAACAGAGGTTAACCAGAAGGCTACAAAGTTTGAATTTTGTTATGGTTAAGAGGACAGTAGCTCTTCAACATGAAGATCTTTGCATCAACAATGTCTCTTCAACTATTCACAACTCATTTATAATTCTATGCGTGATTCTTGATTTAAATTAAACTTTTGAGAACCCCATTTGGTCCATTTCTTCTTCAATTTGAAAAAAAAAAAATTGTGCTTATTAAGAAAGCCTTTTTTTATGATGTCTATCATTGGCAAATGGTCTTGTTTTGAGCATTGCTTTCCTGTTTGGTCTTCAAGAAGGACTCTCATCTTGATTTATTTGATATAAACTTGCAGCCTATTAAATCTCTGGCATAGTTCTTTACAATAGATAGTTCTTTATACATGTTGCTTAAGATTTCTTCTAATTCAAGTCATACATTGCAATTTGATCTTCCAAGAATGTACCATCCTGTACGTAGTGCTAGGTATGCAGGTAATTCTTAGTCATGCCTCCTCCATCATAAGGCACAATACTGTGCTACGTACTCTGGTATTCTAGAAATTTTATTCCACCCGTAATTAGTGTGGAATGATCTGCTGAATCAGCATAACTTAAGAAGTTTGAACTAATTTTTAAATGCCTTCTGTTAAACAGATTGACTTGTCTCATTTTAGTGTTTATGTATGACTGACCTATTTTTATGCTGTTACTGCTCTTATGACAACTTTCTCTCCTTCATTACTTATATCTAGTATATTTGCTATTACCTCATTTCCTTTCCTCACTGGGCTACTTTTGCTTCCAACCAGGTTTGAAGCTTGGCTAGTAATAATAATAAATCTTTTCATCAGTTTTTAGTTCTTAAGTACTTTAAATGAAAGATAGTGCCAGAAACACCCAAAGTTTTTACGAAGGGAAACTCCCCTTCCAGGCAATACTAGCACCACCTACACCTTCCCTCTTTACCACCTTCCAGGCATGAACTTTCCTTATTACAGGTAACGTGAAGTTCAGCATTAATTTATTCCAAATTTATTCATTCATTCTATTATTCATGAATGCTTTTCTTGTTTTGCTTTAATGCACTACACTATACTTTCAAAATATTCTAATATTGTAAACTTTGTGTAAAATGACCCATAGTAGGAGTATTCATTCTTATGATGAAAATTGATTTGGTGCCTGATAATGATTTTGGAATGAATTATGTTCAATGTCCAAGGTACCACTGTAACTCCTAATGAGCAATGGGCTAAAGAGCAAATTTCTATAAACTTACCTTACCCATCATTCACTTATAATGGGAACAAGAAATCTTATTGCACGAAATTGTGTTCCTTTTATAGCCATCAATAAAAGGAGAAAAAGACATGCCCTGACAAGGAAATATGAACATGGAAGGGCTCTCTTTCCTATATAATATGAGGCTGCCCTTTGAGGTCTTAATAGCGAGGGCAAAAGTATAAGAGGCTTAGACATTGATGTTCATAAAAGAAAGATTCTTACTCTTTTTCCTCAGCATTTCAGGAAATTTCAACTTAAAATGAGGTTGCAAAGGTGAGAAAACTAGGTAGACATAGCAAAGGACACTCGTCTGACCAAGAAACTATGACACTATGGCAAAACTAATATCTTGCTCAACAAAGGGAAAATGGAGAATTAAGATCTAAATCTCTCTCTCTCTCATTCATCCAAGGACATGTTCTAAGGCAGAGAAGGGAAGGAATCATCATCATCACCTCCTCCTCCTACGCCTATTGACGCAAAGGGCTTCAATTAGATTTCGACAGTCGTCTCTGTCTTGAGCTTTTAATTCAATACTTCTCCATTCATCACTTCCTACTTCACGCTTTATAGTCCTAAGCCATGTAGGCCTGGGTCTTCCAATTCTTCTAGTGCCCCGTGAAGCCCAGTTAAACGTTTGCAGAACTAATCTCTCTTGGGGAGTGTGAAGAGCATGCCCAACCCATTTCCATCTACCCATCATGATCTCGTCCACATATGGTACTCGAGTAATCTCTCTTATAGTTTCATTTCTAATCCTGTCCTGCCATTTAACTCTTAATATCCTTCTGAGGGCTTTGTTCTCAAATCTACTAAATCTATTGGAGATTGTTTCATTGTCATACCATGACTCATGTCCATAGAGTAACATCGATCTCACTAAACTGATATATAGTCTGATTTTTATATGAAATTTTAGGCGATTTGATTTCCAAATTTTATTTAACCTAGCCATTGTCTGATTTGCTTTTTTCAATCTTTCACTAAACTCTAATTCTAAAGACCCTGTATTGGAGATCATTGTTCCTAAATACTTAAATGATTCCTCATTAATCCTTTCTTCTTCCAATAATATTTCATTTTCCATTGCAAACTCCATTCTCATCATCTCTGTCTTTCTTCTATTTATCTTCAGCCCAACCTTGTGTGATATTTCATGCATTCTGATAAGAAAGCATTGCAAATCCTGTGGTGTTCTGCTAAGAAGGACATCATCATCAGCATACTTTAAACTTCTATCACCAATCCAGTCCAATCCTTCTCCACCATCTCTGACTGTTCCACACATTACAAAATTCATGAGGAGGATGAACAACATAGGTGACAACACATTTCCTTGGAGTACTCCTCTGTTCACTGGAAATTCATCTGATAAGACTCAATTAACATTAACTTGATCAAATTTACATATTTAAGATTAATTCTATAATAACGCAGGACTCTCCACAAAGTTGGCCGGTGCACACTATCAATGGCTTTTTCATGGTCCACAAATGCCATCAAAAGGGGATTTCTATATTCTACGCATTGCTGAACATGTCGCAAAAAGGAAAATTTGGTCAGTGCAACTTCCTTTCTAAATCCTACTTGTTCATCTCTCAGCTTTTCATCAAACTTTTTCTCCGGTCTCTTTAGAATAAGCATACTATATGTTTTCATAACTGATGTAAGAGTATGCCTCTGAAATTATTGCAATCAGTCAGGTCTCCCTTTTTAGCTATTTTCAACAACACTAACTCTCCCTCATCAGGTTTTGCCTCTTCATGTCACATTCTACAAAGTAGTCTGGGAGTCACTTCATTTTTGGCCAGTATCATCTCGGGAGTTATTCCATCATATCCAGGGGCTTTCCATCTCTTTAGTTTTTTGAGGATAGCTGCGACTTCAAACACTCTAAATTCATTTATGGGCACATCAAGGTCTTCATCAGCTTCAGGTATATCAATCAAATTATTCCCTTCATATCTCCTATTCACAACACCACTTAAGTGTTCCATCTAACGTTGTCTTTCTTCACCTTCTCTTGCTATAACAGAACCTTGTCTCTTTTTGATGGGTATATGCTTCTTCTTCTTTGCCCCAGTCGAGATTTCATCAATAATTCTATGAGCAATTCTTACACCATAGCCACTTCCCGAATTCATAGCTTCGTCAGCCTCATCTGCTTTACTGTCTAAATATTCTCTCCAGTCATTCCTAGCTTTTCTTTTGACCTCACTGTCAATACTGCAATACTTTTAGCATGCTCTACCTCATAATTTTCACTACTTCCTCGTAAACTTTCAACAATCAATTTCTGTCTTTATCTCCTTTTCATAGTATCTCAATTATCATTTGATATCGATGGGTTTCTCCTTGTAACTACTTGTCCCAAGACTTCACTACCAACTTACTAAAGTATAGTCTTAATATCCCACCATTCTTTATTTATTGTCTGTTCTTCGTCTCCTAAAGTTTCTAAGACTGTAAATCGATTCCTACATTCAATTGAAAACGTTTCTCTATGCTCTTCTTCTATAAGCTTAGTTGTATCAAAGCTCAGTTGAATAGCATCTTTTTGGAAAGAGGGCCAGTTGATGAACCATTACTGGACAATAGTACAGCGTTTAAGTTGCACCTAGGTATTCTATCATTTTTCTGATGGGTGCTTTCAGTTTTAATTTCAGTGTGGCAATGAGGAGCTGGTGATCACTACCAATATCGGCACATCTATAGCTTCTTACATTTCTCAGAGTCCTCCTTCTCTCTTTATTAATCGCAATGTGATCTATCTGATTTTTGTAAATGCCACAAGGTGAAGTCCATGTATACTTGTGGATGTTCTTGTGTTGAAAAGGAGTACCTCCAATGACAAGATTGTTTGCTGAACACAAACTTATGAAATGTGCTCCTTTTCATTTGCAACTTCGCCAAGACCCTCGAAACCCATCACATTCTCAATGCCTTGATTATTTCTTCCAACTTTGGCATTGCAGTCGCCAATCACAATTTTCATATCTCTCACTGATCTCATCTATTACACTCTGCAGTTCTTCACAGTATTCATCTTTCCTTTCTTCAGGGGAATCATTTGTTGAGACATAGCAAACTATAATACTCATATTGCACTGCTTTGATTTGAACTTTGCTAGTAACAATCTACTATTTACAGCTCTCTACTTGGTTAAAGCCTTTTCTGCTCTTGGTGTCATCATCATTCCTACCCCTTCTCTTCCAACTCCATCTGATCTTCCCAGGTAGATATATATATGTATATATGTATATATATATATATATATATATATATATATATATATATATATATATATATATATATATAATATATATATATATATATATATATATATATATTGCCTTGGTCTAAAGTTTCCTTACCAATCCCCTTACAAGTTTCACTTAGGGCCAAGATATCCAAACTATATTTCATAAATTCAAGCTCCACTTGCTGTAACTTCCCAATCTGATTCATGGGTCCAACATCCCAATTACTGTACCTATTTTCAATTTTTCTTTAGAATTTATAAACCGGGAAATTCTTAGCA